>NC_073694.1:2651160-2980445 GCF_029784165.1 Wyeomyia smithii
ACTTAATACTTCTTTTGCGAACTTGTATCATGTCCAAGAAACATTTTCAACGTGAAACAATGTTAGTCAGTTTGTGAAAAAGTAAATTAAATTCAGATCAAAAACATCGAGAAATGTGTTATGGAACCTTAAATCAACTGGGGCTTAGCTCTCACATCTAGTCTGCACTAAAAACGACAGCTCACACAACTCACGCACCGGCTGCACTCGGGAACGTTATCCACGCGCGCCCGGTATTCGTGCGGGTAACATTTTAATTTCAAAGCAGTCTGTGGCGACACAGGTGAAGCGAGGATTACCTCTTCATAACCTGCTACTGACTGCACTTTGAGCAGTTGATTAAGCTTTGCGGGGTTCAACATATCCGACTTCCCGGCAACGACAGCAATCTGCATGAAACTCCGGCTGATACTTGCCTTTATCGAAGTAATTGCATTTCTTTTCATGCACTCACTCGCTGCCTACTAGTGAGTGCAAACAAAAGCGCTCGTAAGGCGTCGTACACAAATTACGTAACGCTAAAACTCAGATTTCAAACGTCCTCCCCCCTATGTAACGATAAGTAACGTTCGATATGACGCCCCTCTTCCCTAAAATTACGTAACGCTGGACAACCTGCCCCCCATCCAAATTTGCAATTTTGAGCAAACATCACAGTTACGTAACGGTCTCAACTACCCCCCCTCCCCCGTATGTAACAATAAGTAACGCAGACTTGACCCCCCTCCCCCCCTTCATGCGTTACGTAATTTGTGTACGACGCCTAATCTCGGACACATGCAACGACTTTGGTGGAAAATTCCCTCCCGTCAGAGTCAGCAGCATTAGTAGCGATGTGGTGAAAAAATCTCGGATCAGCTCTCTAGCAAAACAATCTGCAAAACGAGCAATACGAACTAACGGCTGCGCTGGCCCCGGAAGCCCTGCAGCAGGAGGTTATTGGAAGTAATTCTGCATACTTACATATATTCCTGCAAACGGGGTATAAATTTGCGAAGCTATTTTCGAACCTTCAAAGCTTTCCTTTCTGGTTCGGTTTGGTTTGGATGGTATGCACTACTGGCCCTGATGAGATGTTTTCCTTTCCTGGCAAACCGGCGGCGCAGTCTAGTCTGCATGGCCATGTGTTGCCTTTGGACTCAGCCAATATGCATGTTTCCGACGGATATCGCTTTTCGACGACCTGCTCCGCCACTGCCCTTTCCCCCTTCGGCCAGTTTATGACAACCAGTAGTGACAGGGTTGCATAAAATTTCAAAATGTCTTCGGTAGCAGTTAAACGGCTCATTTTACTACCCTGGCCCTTGTCGACACCGAAGGCGATCACCAAAAAAAGGGCCAAAGTGGGCAGGTTAGACAACTCGGTGTGTATTGGCCAGTGTTCAACTGTAAAAATCCATTATTCAATTTCCCCTTCCAGTGAAGCTCTCCGCTACAGCTTACCATATGCCAGCTGTGCGACGCCAGTTTTGCTCTCATTCCCTAAAAACAAATCTGTTCGAAATTAACAGCCTGTAGAACGCATCTCGGGGAATGATGGGGGAACCTTCAGGCGATTGAGCGAAAATTGAAACAAAACGAACAACATTCGTAACAACTGGAAAATTTGTAAATTTAATTACGAACGACAAGTGAAACTCTCAAGCTATGGCATTCTTGCATTGCTCGTCTCCGAGGAAACGGAACATATTGTGGTTGTGTGGTTGTGGCAGCCCTTGGCCAAAGCAGAAGACGACCGACCGAAGCACTACATTAATTTTCAATCTTTTACCACAAAATGGATACATTAGCACATTCCGAACGAGCTCCGCTCGAGCTTTACCAGAGCATTCCAAGGCGGTGAACCCGAAAAGAGATCCTCTTTCTTGTCCTTCTTTCAGTGGTTGCATCAGAATCCACTGGCTGGCAGCTGTGGAATGACTCGGCAGCTGACCCACCTTGCCAAACCGTACTCAAAGCAAAAGATATCTATTTTGAATAGAATTGAAATTTGTGCTTACCCCTTGTCAGGATCAATCAAAGTGGTGTGGTAATTCGGACCGAAGGAAAAACAACTTTCAAATTTATTTACATTCAGGCGGCCGAGGCCCCACGCCCGAAGACCGTCTCCTAATTGAATCCATATGCTGATGCCGGAAGCAACCCCTGTCATAATAATAATGTGCTTCGCTGTGTAATGATGACTGGACTATTTCGGGTCGTTTGGTTTGAAACGGATGCCAAACGGAAACTGTTATGGCAGTCGGATGTGGAATTTGGGCAATGATGGGTTCTTGGAATTATCGCCTCTGAAGGAAATTAAAGTGACTCCTCACTTTTGTGGGGGGCGATTTTTTGTCATATGATAGTTGGATTAACTTCAAATAAAAGGAACTCGATTAGGGTTGAAAATCCTGCCTAGAGTAAAATTATTTCATTTATTAGATTGCAACAGAAAAGTAGAAGCTAATGAATTATTAAATATCGGTTGGTCGATTTTCATGACATAAATTCCAATTTAGCAGGACGAAAAATTGTTACATATTGAAAGATAGCTTAGATGAAAAACTTAAAACAATTCAAAATATTTAACCGACTCTAATGATGAAGAAGCGACAGCTTTAAATCATGCAAAAAAGGTACAAGTGGCTGATGAAAAATTTAAATGGTTGAAGAAAAAGCGATGTGAATAAAAGAAAAAATGACAGAGAAAGAGTAAAAGAAAGAAAGTATCGCCTACGACAATAGTGAAGGAAAAAAAATAAAAAAATAACGAGCAAGCAAGGAACAGGAGAGAGCGGGAAAAGAGAGAAAACATGCAAAATATTGGCTGAGAGTGAATACAAAAAAAAAGAATAAACCACAAAATGCAAATAGTCGTGAAATGTCGACCAGAAAACCACAAAGATAAATGAAAAGCTCACAAATAAGCAGCAAATCAGAAAGAGACATGCTTAAATGCCAAATGTCATAAGAAGTAAAAGTTAAAAGAGCAGTAAAACGATTAAAAACTACTTCGGCCGCCATTATAACACCCGTTAACTCTAATTTTTCAAATTTGCAGAGTTTTAATTATTTGTTCTTAACTTCTACTTTCAAAGTTTAATGTTTTGTTATTCTATATTAAATTTAATTGTTTTGAATTTTCGCATCTTGACTTTCTATTCAAAACGCTTGGCACTCGGGTTTCGATCCCTAACTCTTGACTTTGAACTATGGTTTTTCGACTTTCGACTCTCGACACTCGATTGTCGATATTCGACTCTCGATTCCCAACTTTCTACTCCGACTCTAGACTTGCGATTCTCGGCTTTCGACTTATGACTCCTGACTCTATTCTGAACTATCTAATCTCGATTTCGAATACTCGACTTTCAACTCTTAGCTTGAATTTTACCCACTACAAATTCCATGTACTACGTGGATGGATCACTATGAAAACCATCCACTACACTAATTTTGCTCTCTACGAATTTTATAGCGAATTACTTTATTTCACCAGCTCACCCAGTTTTTACCTGACGCCAACTTACTGCTGTCTAAACCCATTTTTATTCGTTTGATTTCGACCCAGTATTGAGTTGGTGTGCTGCCCGAAGCGCATCGTAAAATTTATCAATTTCAACCAACCATTACTTAGTTCGTAAGCAATTATCTGGCATTTCTTTCTGATTTGCATCGTAAATCGCGATGCCGTTTTTTTATTCTCTATTTTTTCTAAATTTGCACTGACCCAGTGAAATAAGTAAATTCACTATTACTCTGTATGAGCTTCACTCATTACGAATCTTTTTCTCTGCGAATTTTACACCACGAATTTTACTCATTATGAATTTTACCCACTACATAATTCACCCACAATGAAATATACACACTATGAATGTCTTTCTCTATGAATTCTACTCTCTGAAAACCACGAATTTTACTTAACATGAATTTTACCCTCTACGAATTTTACTCACTAATACCCACTACGAAATTTATCCACCACAATTTACAGTTCATAATTTATTTTTTTCACTTTAACCCACTACGAAATTTACTTACCACGAAATTAACCCATTGCGAATGTTTTTCTTTACGAATTTTAACTACAAATGTCACTCTCTATGAATTTGACTCTCTACAAGTTTTACATACTACGAATTACCCACTATGAATTTTACTCTTAACGGAATTTACCCACTATGAACATAAGCATTATACCCGCTGCGAATTTACCCACTACAAATATTACCCACTTTGAATTCATTTATTACTCATTTTACCCACCAGTTTATTTTCTACGAAATTCACCCACTGCGAATTTTATTCACTCAACATGAATTTTACCCACTACGATTTTTACTCACTACTACCAACTACGAAATTTACCCACCGCAAACTACAATTTATATTTTATTTTTTCACTCTAACCCACTACGAAATTTACCCACCACAACATTTACCCACTACGAATGTTTTTCTCTACGGATTCCACGAACTACAAATTTTACTCTCTATGAATTTTACCCGTCACAAGTTTTACCTACTACAAATTAACCACTATGAATTTTACTCTTAACGAATTTTACGCACTTCGAATATACCCACTAAAAATATTACCCACAGCGAATTCATCCATCCTCACTACGAATTTTATCCACTAGGAATATTACACACTACGAATTTTACCCCCTTAAATTTTACCCACAGGTAATTTACCCACTACAAATTTATCCAGTAATAATTTTACCCACTAAGAGTTTCAACCAAAGCTAATGTTTTTTTTCACGAATTTTATTCACGTGAATTTGACTCATTAGGGATTCATGAATTTAATCCACTACGAATTTCAAGCTCTACAAATTTTACTCTTCTTACTTTACCCATTCATAATTTACCCACCACTATATACAATTTACAATTTCAAGTTTATTTTTTTCACTTTGACCCACTACGAAATTTACCCACCACAAAACTTATCCACTATGAATGTTTTTCTCTACGAATTGCATGATCTACGAATTTCGCTCTATGAATTTAACCCACTAGAGTTTTACCTACTATGAAGTTTACTCTCAACGAATTTTACCTACCATGAATTTACGAATTTTACCCACTACGAGTTTACCCACTTCGAATATTACCCACTGTGAATTTATCCACTACTCATTTTACCCACCAACATGAATTTTACACACTCCGAATTTTACTCACTATTGCCCACTACGAAATTTACTCACCACAATTTACAGTTTATTATTTTTTTTACTTAACCCACTAAGAAATTTACCCACAACGAGTTTTTTTCTCTACGATATCCACGAACTACAAATTTCACTCTCTATGAATTTTTTACCCCTTACAAATATTACCCACAGGGAATTCATCCATCCTCACTACGAATTTTATCCACTAGGAATATTACACACTACGAATTTTACCCCCATAAATTTTACCTCCATAAATTTTATCCCCATAAATTTTACTACCATAAATTTTACCCACAGGGAATTTACCCACTACAAATTTATCCAGTACTAATTTTACCCACTAAGAGTTTCAACCATAGCTAATGTTTTTTCCACGAATTTTATTCACATGAATTTGACCCATTACGATATATACCCACTACGAACTTTGGCTACTACAAATTGAACCCACTTCGAAATTTTCCAGAGTATAACCCAATACAATAAGTTCTTTTTTTACACGTTATTTTACGTGGGTTGCTTTTCTTAATTACTCAAAAACGGTATAAAATATCGACCTCATTTCAATCACGTTTTCCGTTTCAGGCCACTAGGGACCATATATCAGTTTTCAAAAAAATTCACAATTTTTGGTGTAAATACTGAAAATTTTATATATTGAATTTTGGTCTCAAGATTGATCACTATCATCTTCAAACAAGTTTCAAACATTTTAAAACGGTTTTCTTCGTTGTATTCGCAACTCAAAAAAGTGTTTTTGTAAAAAAAAGACCTTATTGTACAAATGTTTTATCTTTCACGAATTTTACGAGTTTTACAATAAATTTAAAAACCGAATTTATAAGTATATACCCACTACGAATTTCGTCTTCTACAAATATAACCCACTTCGAATTTTTTCCACTGAGAATTTCACCCACTATGATATTTTCCCTCTGGGAACTTTACCCACTTTGAATTTTTCACACTACGGGTTTTACTTTTACAAATTTTGTTCTCTACAAATTCTATTTCATATTCCAATAGCTTTAAATTTTATCTAAACGAAGTCTCTGTACGAGTTTTATTCTCTACGAGTTTTACTCACTACGAATTGTACTCACTATGAATTTATCTCTCTACGAGTTTTACCAGTTACGAATTTTACCCACTACCAATTTTACTTACTGCGAATCTTCTAGGAATCTAGAATCTTTCTTTATTTTGTTCTCAGCTTTTCACTCTCATTTATTTTTACTCTCACATTTTCACTCTAATTTTTTCATTCACAGCTTTTTACCATCATGTTTTCACGCTTAACGTTTTACTTTCAAACTTTACTCTCAGCTTTCTATTCCCAACTGTGTACTCTCAACTTTAAAAAAACACAAAAAAAAAAAACAAAAGACACATTGAAAACAATGAGCAACGAATAATAGGACTAAGTGAAAGGTGCCTTTTAAATTTAAAACTGTATAGCAGCATCAGAGAAATAATTTTTAAAAAGAACGAGAAAATCGTACTGAGATGCTATAAGAAAAATAAACAATTATGACAACTAAATGTAAAACAAGATAAACCAGAATAGAAGAAGTGACAAAAAAACCTAGAAATAAAAAGATGTCAGAGGAAAAAGTCACAAAAAGCGATAAATCGGGATAAAAAGTTAGAAAAGAGTACAGAACCCGAAATAAGACAAAATGGTACTTAAACATGAACGAAATAAAATAACATGAAAACGCTCAAAATTAGTTCCGGAAGTTGGAAGAAAGGCAAAGGTCAAAAGAGCGGGAACACAACAGATAAAAAAAAGGAAAAAAAATGAAAGAAAGATAGTAAGAGATGCAGTGAGCGATGGAAGATGAGTGAAAACTGATAAATATGTAAGCGTAAGAGAAACATACAGAAATGTGTTGGAAACATTAAGGGAAAACAGTGACAGAGATAAAACAATGATTGAAAGGGCCAAAAAGAGAACAAATATGACAACGAAAAATAAAATACCATTAAGAACACAAAACAAAATGCGCTGAAATGTAATGAATCTGAAAAAATAAGCATTCAGCACAAAACATCGCAAGAGCAAGAGCTGCACAAAGCATAAGAAGTAACAAAGAAAGAAAGTTAATTAACATAAGAAGCTATGAAAAAAAGATCTTGAAAAACATAAGAAATCGAATCTTTAAATAAATCGAAAAATTAAACATAACAAGCCACAGACAAAAGAAAACAAAAAATACAAAATGAAAAAACAGGTTTCACATGTGCTGTGTATTTTGTTTGCCTTTTTAATAAAAAGGTGAAGGTATAAAGAAACAAATTTAAAGTTATAAAATGAAGCAATGAAAAACTTGAAAACGCGAAATATCATATAGATAACATGAAGAGGGCAAATAAAATAAGCAAACGAAACAGGAAAAGAGAAAAAACATTAAAAAAGTTGCATGAACGGAGCATTAAAATATTAACAAGTGACAGAAGAAAACAAAAAAGACATTATGTAACTAAACAAAGCAAAGATCAACTTAAAAGAGTAGCAAAAGTTTTAAACGGCACAGAAGTAGAAACAGAAAGAATGAAGGATAGTGAAAAAACAAAGAGAGAAAGATAGTGAGAGAGAGAACTAGAGGCACTGGGATATAACACTGTATGGAAAAAAAATCATCATCGAATTTCAAAAACCGACCAAGTAAATTTTATTTATTGGCTTTCAAAAAATGACCTGTGCAAAATTTAAGCTGCCTCAAAGCGCTCATAATTCTGATTTTTTGACTCTCGAAAATCTATCAAGAGTTGATGGAGTTGGAAAAATCGAATACTTTTCTTTAATGCCAAATGATCTCAAACCATTTAAAACGTCAAGATCTGGTGTATTCCGAAAAAAAACTTTTGGCCGAAAATCGTTTTTTGGGCAACAGAGGGCCTAATATATCCTATATTAGAATTAACTTGTAAAATGATTCATAACTCGCTTCAAACCACATGTAAATTATTCTTATGTTCATTAGGCATCCTAGACCTAGACCTAGATTTTCAGTAGAGTTATAATTTTACCATTTAATTTAAAAGGTAATAAAAATTTTTGGTTTTTCGAATTCAATTTCAGATTCTATTCGTCTTTTAAATTGGACAACAGAATGCAGGAGGAGTGATAAAATCCATATTTCTCGACTTCATCTACGCATCCGTTCAGGATGAAAGTCCACAAACGAGCGATGTGGGGCGTTTCTAGGTCGAACCAGGGCCGCTCCTTACACACTCCTACGCGAGCCCATCATTAAATACAAACAGTGTCCAGGCTTTCATCCACTAATTCGTAGAGTTCTGCATGCAGCAGAGTGCTGCACACGAGCCGAAAGCGAAATCTCATAATTAATATACTCTAAGCCTTTCGTTCGATGATAGCCCAGCTGCTTCCTATCGAGAACAGGATGATGCTTTCCCGCAGCCGGGTCAAGAATAGGCCGCAGATTGTGCGCAGTCCTCTGCTAGTTGGATGCTAGTTTTACGATCGATAATGACGCTGCTGCTAGCTGCTGCTGCTGCTGGTTACTCACCACAGATGATGATGCTCTGATGATGGACAAAGACGAATGTTTGACCACAATCTTCTTGAGGTTTTGCCCTTTCCCTGCAGTGCTAAAGCTCGGAAAATGTGACGGAAGAAGAGGTGTCCTGATTCGAAGGATTATGGGGCGGTCAAGTTGAGTAGTTCATAAGAACACTTGCACACGTACTTTATGGTCCTGGGCTGAGTACCCGGCTGCACACGGTGGCCCGATGCTGATAAGAATTTTATCGATGAAAGGGTGTCACTTTGGGAGACAGATTTGCCTTCGAGTGTGCTTTTACGGCAGGGTTCATTGCGTTTGATGAGAGGAAACGTTGTTTGCTTTAGAGAAATTATTCTATTCATGAACTGGACCTTGGTCCAGGAAAGTGTACTGTTCCAGCTTTTGTGGCAGAATCTGGTACAAGATATTGAAATTAAAAGCAAACTTAAAAACAAACAATTTTATCTCTATGAACGCATGAGAAAATTTAATAAAATTCTTTATAAACCTTCACGGTAAAAAAGTATATAGCTTGCACACGTGTCGTGCAACATTGTTGCAATTCCATGGCTTCCATTCTGCACGTGCCGGCCCACATGAATAATAAAAACGCCGCGCTCGAGGCTCTCGAACGCCGGACTTTCCGGCTTCTGTCACGCGATGAGCTAATAACCCATTCTGGTTGCTTCCAATTTAATCCCGGCTAATTTTCTACCCACTCAGTATAAGCTGCAATCTCTGCTAGCTATGAAGCCGATTAGAGCACTGCTGCTCTTAATCGTCCCTTCAACGCTAGTTTCTTCAATTATTAAAATTCAGGATCGGCTTTCACATACAGATCTACCACTTTGTTTGGCAACCCTGATCCGTGCTCGGAGTATAAACTTCAATCAGCAGATCAATCTGTTTGCAGACTCCGAATCGCTTTATCAGTCATCGGTCATCGAGAACCTACTGTTAGCAATCGCAAATCAATCGATAACAAAAAATCTCGTCCACTACAGCCGGGCCCGGGATTTTAACCAGCGTCAGCTGGTGCTTTGGTTTGTGGACAATCTCGAACGATTTCTGCTTGAGATGAAAGCTATCGAACTGAAAAACGTGGAGTTCCGAGGTCATTTTGTAGTTGTGCTAACACAAACAACTTCTATAAAGCGGAGGACGATTCTAGAGCGATTCTGGGCCATGCGGGTGACTAGAGTGGTGGTGCTAACGGAGGAAAAATTTTACGTTTCAATCTATGGTTACAGACCATTTCAAGAAAGTTGCTGCCGGTGTGTAAGACCTACAGTTTTAGATCGCTGCAGCGCGGGAAAGTATGAGGTGGGAAATTTTGCCACTCTATTCGACGAAGGCATTCGGAGTGGCTACGGTTGTGCCTTGAAAGTAGCGACTTTCACTCGGAAGCCGTTGATGATTGTTCAGCATGGCAACAGCAATCATTCAGCAGTTGATGGAAGCGGAGGAGAACTTCTAGCGCTAGTGGCAGAACGGATGAAGTTCGCGATCACCGTAAGTTCCCCTACGGATGGCTTCGCCTGGGGTCGGATATATCGGAACGGGTCCACCAACGGAGCAATTGCAATGGTCCTCAGCGGAGCGGTGGATATGACAATCGGAGGATTCATACCCTATCCGGAGTTGATGAAGTTCACCAGTGCCTCGTCCACTTACTGGCAGACAAGTTTCGTGATTGTCATTCTGCAAGAGTTGGCGCCATTTTCCTCGCTGGAACAGCTCTTGAAACCCTTCGAGTGGAATGTTTGGATCTGCGTACTTATTTCTCTAAGCATAATCTATGGCGTGATTGCTTGTTCGAACAATTCCATAGTAGGTTCCATTAAGGGTCATCCTCTATTGGTGTTATTACGAGTGATTATAGGCGATCCTCTGCCAACACTACCAACGGCAAATTTCTTCCGCTTTTTACTATTCCTCTGGCTCTACTCCACATTAATCATCCGTGAATGCTACAAAAGCTTTATGATGGGTTATCTAACGGAACGTGCTCCACTGACGGACATCAGTTCCCTCGAGGTCATGGTCGCCGCGGGCTACCAGCTAGCTGTAACCGAGAATCTTACTCCTTTTCACTAATTCTTTTACTTACGAAGAAAACCTTCTAATTTATAACGACAGCTTGAACCGGGAAGAATTCGTTCAAGTGATGAATACCCAAACCAGGATTGCAACTGTGAAACTGTCAGAAGAAATCGTTTATTTCAACCGGCGTCGTAATCCCACCGGACTCAACTATCGAATTTGTGATGAAAATCTGATGAATTTTCATTTCAGCGCCTATTTTCAACGATCGTCTCCGCTGGTGGCTGCGTTTAGTACGTGGATTGGACGGATCGTTGAAGCAGGTTTTACGGAGAAATGGAGGAGGGAGATTTTTGATCAGCGGTACCTGGTTACCAGTTTGAATGATGATCGTACGGAGCCGCTGACAAATGGACACTTGTTTAGCGCATACGTGCTGTACGGATTGGGTTTGCTGTTGGGAGTGGTTGTGTTTGTGCTGGAAGTCATGACGGGACGGTGTTGGCGGTTGAAGGTACTTTTTTCAACGGGTATCTGATTAGGCGGAATTCGATTGATAACAACTATAAAAGAAAAATTCATGGAAACAAAAGTAAAATGGTGAATCTTATAAAATTATTTCTATTTTGTTTTATTGTTTCAAATCAAAGTTGAAAATATCTGAATTCAATTATAAAATACTGATTCCTGAATCATAATTCCAAAATTATGTATTCTAAGTCTTTCATTCTGAATCCTCAATACTAAGTCCTAAATACTGTATCTCAAATTCTAAATTCCAATTCGTCAATCATATATGTGAATCTTGAATCATAGGCTTAAAGTCCCAAATATTGAATCAATTATCTTCAATCTCTATTGTACTGAACCATCATATCTTTAAGTTTTAATTCAAAATCTTGAATTTTAAATCCTAATTCCCAAGCCTTAAATCCAAAAATCTAAGACAAAAACCCCAATCTCAGAATCTAAAACTTGGAGTCTGAAAAAATCTGAATCTGAAATTCAATTTCCGAAATCATTATATTATTGGATTATCCCAAAGCCACAAATAAACAATCCATAACATAAAATCCAAACTGAAATATCCATCTTCGAAACCCCAAGATCAGCTATTTAACATCTTTGAAGCTGAAAAGCAAAAACCGAAATCCAAAACCGCATCCAGAGTTCAAAATCTGAACTCTAAAACAAGATTTCCAATATTTTGATTTTCACTTAAGCCTGGCTAGTGGTAAAGGTAGGAATGCACCTGGTCAACACATCAGGCTTTTGAAGAAAAAAAGAAGTGTGAGAAGAGAAAAGGTGATAGTGCGACAACCTGATTAATAAAATGAACTTTGAAACACGAGTCGTGTCACACGACCACAAGGTTAACGTAGAATTACTACAGGCTGTCTTATGTCAAGGCATTTTTCGCAATAGGTTTGGAGATACACTCGATTGAGGTTAATCAATTTAATAATGTAGAACGTAAATTACTGATCATTCTCTTTCAACTTCAATTTAATTATTGATTGGTAACCTTAGAGAGAAGCGTGGATTTTGAAATGCGATTCACCGTAACACAGGATGATTCTAGTTCTCCGCTCCACACAAATTGCAAGCAAGCAAACAAGACATAACAGTCATACAAACAAGCTACCGGCACACTCACAGCTATTAGCACTGGCCAAAGGGCTCAAAGCAAACGCTACGCAACAGATCTGGATAAAATATCTAACATATCCGTACATGTTCAGCAATGCTGTGCAGTGCTGCGGTCTGCCGGTTTGTACGTCTGCTGTAAAACGCTGCGGTCTAAGGAGTCGCCGAATCAGCTGCTGCTCTGCCGGTTGCGAGTCGAGCCAGTTTCCAGAAAGAGTTTATCGCTGCAGTAATCGGTCATACAATAAAGACCGAATTTCACCGAATGCTAGCTTTTATACGTGACTACTTAGAGCTAAACTGCCGGTATACGTGTCGAAGAAGCAAAACAAAAATCCGTAAACTAGGGAATGCCATAAGAAGTAGAACCGGCCGCGGTCTAGATTTGCAGAAAAGCGAGAGCTCAATTACACACTTTTTAAAGTAGTTTTTATCGCTGTCAGCAAGCTTTCGGCGAGTGACAGAAACATATATTGAATTTTGACATCCTAAATATTTTTGGTATTTAACTCAATAGTGATAAGTTTGTTTGATTTAGGAAACGAAAAATGTACTCAGTGTTTCGATTCAGCATTATTTGAAGGATGTCTTTGGGATTGCGAATGTAGAAAAGAGAAGAAGCTGTTTTTTTTATACAAATGGTCTTGTCCGCACTACACAAACAGCGCGTGTCGGTAACAGCCCGAATCCTCTGGACACATTTTCCCTCTCTTTTTTTTATTTGCCTATGATAGATGTCGGGTGAAGGCTGTTAAAAAAGGCTATGGGAAGAAGAAGCGTAAGGACTGCTCGGCACCTCACCGACAGCCTTTGTGCAAAGAAAAGCGAACTCGGCAATAGAGCGGCTTTGCACTGAAGGCGTATCCGAATGTTATATGCAACCATATATGCTATCGTCGACATGGGAATAGGGTGAACAGCAAAGAAAAAAAACATTTGTGTATGGGGAATTAGGCAACGTTATAGTCGCAATGTATTTTATCTGTCGGCTGTTTTCAATTTGCCAATACCAACACTGTCATAAAGGAACACTCTCGAATGTCATCAAAAAAATGTCATCGCACATTTTTTCCCTACTACCAGTACACTCATAGGCCAGCTATCAGCAGTGGCCAAATGGCGAAAATCAAATGCGACACGACAGGTCTGGATAAAACTATTAAATTATTCAAACACGTTTAGCCATACTGTGCAGTGCTGTGCAGTGCAGTGCTGTGGAATGCTGCGACCGAATGAGCCGGCTGCTCAGCACTAACACGACGCGAGGCTGCTTCGCTGGTTGCGAGTCGAGTTAGTTTCCAGTATTTAAGTCAACCGTCTTCTTGCTTTCTGCTTGCTAGATTTTATACAAGAAATTGGTAATGAAGTCAAATCATTTGTGTGCTTTGTCGTGAGCTGTGCTGGAGAAGTAGGCCTTGTTTCAGCTTTGATTGGTTGAAGCATAGTTGGTTGGTTGGTTGGTTAATGACTGGACCAAAGGCGCATAACAGTTCCTACTAGTGAACCTCAGCCTTCCAGCTACCGTACCCCTACCTTCTCGTGGTACCAACTGATGTGCGAGTAACAACTGAGTAACCAGTGGAAAGATCGTGTAACCAACCCTGGTGGGACTGCTGGTCGCATGCTGACAGGGGGCGGGGCTTCCTTTCTCGGAAGGGAGTTTCCTGGGATCGACACCAACAGAAGCGTTCTAAGTAACGCAGTGTCCTTCTCAAGTCCTGGTAGTGCCCGAGACTCTAAACAATGGCACTACGATGGCCCTCCTGCGACATAGTGGGGTTGGTTGCTGGCCTTGCAAGCCCGCACCATTAAAAAACAACAGCAACGAACGCAATAACGTTAAGTACGGACCGGAACAATCGGCTAAGACCTAGGCAACGAAAACGGACTAACGATTGGATTCTCGGAACATGGAACTGCCGATCTCTCAACTTCATAGGAAGTACCCGCGTGCTTTCCGAGGAATTGAAGACCCGCAAGTTCAACATCGTAGCGCTGCAGGAGGTATGCTGGAAGGGGACGATGGTGCGTACGTACAGGGATGGTCATACCATCTACCAGAGCTGTGGAAGCACACATGAGCTGGGAACAGCTTTTATAGTGATGGGAGAGATGCAGAAGCGGGTGATCGGGTGGTGGCCAATCAGCCCTAGAATGTGCAGGTTGAGGATCAAAGGCCGTTTCTTCAACATTAGTATTATCAACGTGCATAGCCCACACCTCGGAAGTACCGATGACGACAAGGACGAATTCTACGCGCAGTTGGAGAGTGAATATGACCGCTGCCCAAAACATGATGTCAAGATCATCATCGGTGATTACAACGCTCAGGTTGGCCAGGAGGAGGAGTACAGACCGGTGATTGGACGATTCAGTGCACACCAGCTGACGAATGAAAATGGCCTCAGACTAATCGACTTCGCCACCTCCAAGAACATGGCCATACGTAGCACCTTCTTTCAGCATAGCCTCCACCATAGACTCACCTGGAGATCACCGAATAGAACAGAAACACAAATCGACCACGTTTTGATAGATGGTCGGCACTTCTCGGACATTATCGATGTCAGATCACATCGAGGCGCTAACATCGATTCGGATCACTACCTAGTGATGGTTAAGATACGCCAAAAACTATCCGTTGTGAATAACATACGGTACCGTCGCCCGCCACGGTATAATCTCGCGCGACTGAAGCAACACGACATCGCAACACAGTACGCGTCATCGGTCGAAGCTGCACTGCCAGAAGAGGGAGAGCTTGAAGAAGCCCCTCTAGGGGATCGCTGGAATGCCGTGAAAACAGCTATCAGCAGTGCTGCGGAGGAAGTCCTGGGACACGTGCAACCGAATCGACGTAACGAGTGGTTTGACGAAGAATGTCGGCAGATTTTGGACGAGGAGAACGCAGCGCGGGCAACAATGCTGCGTAGAGCCACCCGTCAGAATGTGGAGCGATATAGACTGAAACGGAGGCAGCAAGTCCAACTCTTCAAGGAAAAAAAGCGTCGCCAGGAAGAGGAGGAATGTGAAGAACTCGAGCAGCTGCACCGCACACACGAAACACGAAAGTTCTACTAAAAACTCAACGGATCCCGCAGAGGCTTTGTCCCACGAGCCGAAATGTGTAGGGATAAGAATGGAGGCATTTTGACGGATGATCGTGAGGTGATCGAAAGGTGGAAGCAGCACTACGATGAACACCTGAATGGCGTGCAAGCAGGAGACCACAACAGGAGCGGAGAAGACGTGGTCGGTTCAACGAACGACGAAGATGTTCCACCCCCCCACAATAAGCGAAGTTAAGGATGCGATTCGGCAGCTCAAGAACAACATAGCGGCCGGAAAAGACGGCATCGGAGCTGAGCTTATTAAGATGGGCCCCGACAAACTGGCTAGCTCGCTGCATCGGCTGATCGTCGAGATCTGGGAAACAGAACAGCTACCGGAGGAGTGGAAAGAAGGGGTTATCTGCCCCATATACAAAAAGGGCGCCAAACTAGACTGCGAGAACTATCGAGCGATCACAGTCCTGAATGCCGCCTACAAAGTGTTTTCCCAGGTCATCTTCCAACGCCTGTCACCATTAGCCAGCAGGTTTGTAGGAAGCTATCAGGCCGGCTTCATGGAAGGACGGTCTACAACTGACCAAATCTTTACACTGCGGCAGATTCTCCAAAAGTGCCGTGAGTTTAGAGTCCCTACACACCATCTTTTCGTCGATTTTAAAGCCGCATACGATTCAATAAACCGACAAGAGCTATGGAAAATTCTAGACGAAAACGGCTTCCCGGGGAAGCTGATGTAGCCTTAATCAGGGCTACGATGGAGGATGTGAAGTGTTGTGTGAGAATTTCGGGTGGAACGTCGGACCCATTCAAGTCTCACAGGGGGCTCCGACAAGGTGATGGTCTCTCCTGCTTATTGTTTAACGTCGCGCTAGAAGGTGTTATGAGACGAGCGGGGTTTGACATGCGGGGCACGATTTTCAACAGATCGGGTCAATTAATTTGCTTTGCGGATGACGTGGATATTGTCGGCAGAAAATTTGAGACGGTGGCAGACCAGTATACCCGACTGAAACGTGAAGCAGATAGGATCGGACTGAAGATTAATACGTCAAAAACTAAGTATATGCTTGCAGGTGGGTCCGAGCACGACAGGGCACGCCCAGGCAATACGGTAACAATCGACGGGGATGAGTTCGAGGTGGTCGACGAGTTTGTGTACCTCGGCTCTCTGGTAACTGAGAATAACGATACCAGCCGGGAGATAAGGAGACGTATTATCAGTGGAAGTCATGCCTACTATGGCTCCATAAAAAACTACGGTCGCATAATCTGAGTCTTCGCACCAAGTGTATCCTGTACAAAACGCTAATAGCACCTGTCGTTCTCTACGGGCCTGAGACGTGGACAATGCTCGAGGAGGACTTGCGAGCACTCGGAGTTTTTGAACGTCGGGTGCTAAGAACCATCTTTGGCGGTGTGCAGGAGAACGGAGTGTGGAGGCGTAGGATGAACCACGAGCTTGCGCGCCTCTACGGTGAACCCAGTATTCAGAAAGTGGCTAAAGCTGGAAGGATACGCTGGGCAGGGCATGTAGTTAGAATGCCGGATAGCTACCCTGCAAAATTGGTGTTCGCTTCAAATCCGGCGGGAACGAGAAGGCGAGGGGCGCAACGAGCGAGATGGGTGGACCAGATGGAGCTCGATCTGCAAAGTTCCGGGTGCCCGCGGAACTGGAGGCAGGCAGCCATGGACCGAGTGAATTGGCGGAACCACGTTATGCAGGCCATGTCTTAGGACGTACGGCCATCTAAGTAAGTAAGTAAGTGGTTGAAGAATGTGCTCAATGTTGCTCTACATTTTTGAATAGTACAATAGTTACAACACACAAAATCACAGTTTGTCGCGTCTTAGTGGATGGAATGCTCGCATATGATTAGTTTATTTTTCGCGTAAATTTATCCTTGACACTCTTTTTCAACTTTTACAGCTTTGCAATGAAAAAATAATGATGACTAGCGTATTACAAAATTGTTCAACATTTTATTTATCCAACAGCATGTTGGTCATTGTTGACCATCATGTGGTTATGCTGTTATTATCGTTTGAAATCTGACGCAACAATTGCCAGTTTCATTTCCAATTTTACAGAATGCATACCAGTATAGAAAACAAGGAATTACGTCCGCGTCAAAATATTCAGAAACATCCAATTTGTCTGGTTGGTAAACGGCTGGGCATGTGCCACTTGAGACCCCGTGGTGGTCATTCACCTCTGTCCAGCAGCTTCTATCCCAACC
Source organism: Wyeomyia smithii (assembly GCF_029784165.1). Taxonomy (NCBI): domain Eukaryota; kingdom Metazoa; phylum Arthropoda; class Insecta; order Diptera; family Culicidae; genus Wyeomyia; species Wyeomyia smithii. The sequence goes on from NC_073694.1 coordinate 2,668,866, forward strand.
TGCACGAGGTGCCGACCGAGATACGAGTAACCTTAGCGAAGATCGGGTAACCAACCACCGGTGGAAACTATGGTCGTAAGCAGACTGGGAAGGGGGATTGTACGCGGCTGTATTTTCAGGTTAAGGGCGGCGCACAACAGCGTCTGACTCGGAGCGAGCGGCTGAATTTTGGAATGCTGTACCCCGCCAGCTACACCTGAAATGGCAGCCCCGTCGCGAGACTAGGTATCGCAGCCCTAGTAAGGCAGCATACCGAAGGTAAAATTCTACGAACAATCCAGACATAAATACGGAACGGAATAATCGGCATGGACCTAGGCGAACGAAAAAGGACAACGATTATTGGAAACTCGGTACTCTGAATGTAATGTACTCTACTCGAACCGGCACGTACCGGTATCCTGGCTAGAGAGCTGCAGAAGGTGAATGTGGAGGTTGCTGCCATACGGGAGAATGTGAATTCTGAGCAGTAGATCCTATTGCGGGCACTTCATTTAAGTACCACATCTACTACAGTGGTGGTATGAAAGCAGAAAGGGGAGTCGGTTTTGTGCTCATAGGGAAACAGATGAAGCGTGTCATTAGATGGAGGCCGATCAGCGACCGTATATGCGAGTTGAGAATTAGGGGAAAATTTTTCAAATAAAACCTGATAAATGTGTACGACTGCTCTCAGATCGACCATGTTCTGATTGATGGTCGACACTTTTCAGACGTTACAGACGTGAGGTGCAAACGTTAACTCGGATCATTATCTCGTGATTTCCAGGATTCGCGCCCGGTTGTCCAACGTGTTAAAATCCTGGACGACCAGGAGAATACGGTTGAACATCAAGCGACTATCAACTGCAGAAGTGGCATCATAGTACCTGCGGAAGGTTGATGAGCGGCTCTGCGACAGCTACGTCCAATGAGTGGTTTGACGCTGAGTGCCAGCGAGCGACGGATGAAAAGAACCGCAACTTCAACTTCAATGAACGACGCAACTTCCGGCAGGCACTTCTAACTATAAATTTCCTCCTTCACTGCCAGTCCGGAGCGAAAGAAGAGCAACTTTGATATCACCTTCTCGCTAATTGTCAGCCACAACAGCTTCTTCTTGGGGGACTTGGTGTGTAAAATGAAATTCCCCTCGGAGCTCACTTCTTCGTGAAGGAAATAAAATACGAAGCGCCCTGCCAGTCGTTGCCATCCATGTTCGCCAGGAAATTTTCACAGTTTGGCCGGTGGCACCAACCGTCCGACCAAGCGCACGCAGCGATGTAGCCACTTTTCCCTCAGTCTTCCTATTCAGCATCCTTTGGGGCTTCTTATCGCTCAGGGTCGTCGGCCGTTCGGAACTTTGATGCTTTGATTCTTGTCCAATAGTGCCAAGATCATAAAGATGTCGAAACGGGTATATCCGGCGTCCACGAAGTGTTGCACGTCCACGAAGTGTCGGACTTCTGGTAAGGCTTTGCTTACAGTAGTGAAAATCTCAATTTTCTGACCAATGAAAAAAATGCACAAGAGTACCCAGACGAACACATACGATTCGCATAGCTTCTCTAGGATTCCTCACATTGGATTCGTGAGCGTCCTTGAAAAGGATTCATGAAAAAAGAATCCTCAGGAATGCCCTGTTTATGGCTCTAGGATTCTTGAATAAGAATCGTGAGTGGGAATCCTCCGGATCGTGTTTGCGATTTCTTTCACGATTCCGTCACCGAATTAAAGGTATCCTGGGGATTCTTACTCAGGATTCTCTGCGTGTTAATAAGGGTAGCACTTAAAGTTTTCGGAATCGAAATTTTGTTTGTTTGATAGCAAATCGCTTAGAAATGTATGAAATCTGTAGATAGCCATTGAAAAGTGGTCGCTCGCACATGTGCAATTTTGAGTTTCGAACATAGAAAACATTACATTTTTTTGGTTTTGTCTGATAATTCCGTGTGGGTAAATACCCACAGGGATATTTTCCGAAGTGGGTACTACTACCCATACTACCCACATCAAACGCCGGCTCTGGTAGGAAGATACCGGGAAGCTAGAGCTGCTGAGCAAAGACTCCATCGCCGGAAGAAACGACAGCATTGGGAGCATATTCTTGCGGAGGCGGAAGGTTGCTTCTCTAGGCACGATGCGAGAAGCTTCTACAAGAAGATAAATGGAGTCAAGAACCGGAACGTGTCAGCTTCTGTCATGTGTAACGATAGGGAGGGGTTGGAACGATAGGGAGAGGGTTGGAAGGAACACTTTAGTGTGTTGTTGAAAGGTAAGAAAAACAGCGTAGTCGAAAGAAGCAGGATGGTGATTGACGATGATGGCAAAGCTGTGGACCCATCATCCATGGATGAGGTTAAGAAAGCAGTGGAAGAGCTGAGGAACTGCAAGGCAGCTGGTAAGGACGGCATTCCAGCCGAACTTTTTAAAGTCAGGAGCGAACAGGATCATGCTGACCGTGTGGTCCGATGAAGAATTACCTTCGGACTGTTTGAAGGGTTTCATATGTCCAATCTACAAGAAAGGCCACCGCCTGGACTGTAGTAATTATCGGGGCATAACCCTTCTCAACACCGTTTACGAAATTCTCTCCCGTATTCTGTTCCATAGATTGAGGCCATTGTCGGAGACCTTTGTTGGCGATTACCAATTACGGACTGGATTACGGACCAAATGTTCACCCTGCGTCAGATCCTCAATAAATTTCGAGAATAAAATCTGAATACGCACCATCTGTTCATTGACTTCAGGGCAGCATACGATATAGTTAAAAGAAATGAGCTATGGCGAAATATGCTCGAACATGGTTTCCCAAAAAAACTAGTTAGGCTGATACGTGCTACCCTTAAAGGCTCTACATCGGACTTTTTCGTGACTTTGGATGGTTTGAAGCAGGGCTGTTAAATTTATTGTTCAACATCGCATTGCAGGGTGCCATACGAAGAGCTGGCGTGCAAAGAAGCGGCATCATCATCACGAAGTCTCACATGATTCTAGGTTTCGCGGACGATATCGACATAATTGGTATCAACCGTAGAGCAGTGGAAGAGGCTGTCGGACCTTTCCGGAGGGAAGCTGCGAGAATAGGGCTCATCATTAACCCTGCCAAAACGAAACACATGGTGGCCGGTAGAGAGCGTGGTAGTCCGACGAATTTATTTACCTGGGTACATTAGAGACATGTGACAACGAGTCCCGCCGTGAGATAAAAAGGCGGATAGCAGCTGCAAACAGGGCCTTCTACGGATTACGTAACAAGCTGAGGTGCCGTAGTCTGCAAACCCGTACTAAACTTGCACTTTACAAAACACTAATCCTTCCCGTGGCTCTCTACGGCCATGAAGCATGGACGTTGAAAAAGGGCCGATCGGCGAGCTCTTGGTGTTTTTGAGCGTAGGGTTTTGCGTTCGTTCCTTGGCGGCAAGCTAGAAAATGGTGTTTGGCGCAGTGGGTTGGGCATGTAGCTAGAATGCCGGAAGAATGTCCAGGCCCCGCATTTGTTGGATGTGTGCTGTCGACGAGGATGCCCGCGAAATAAGTGTTAGGGGAGATTGGAGTATAGCAGCCCAAGACCGTGTGACATGGCGACGGCATGGGCTCGATATTCGGTCTATCGCCGTGAAAGTAAAAGTGAAGTAAAGGTAAGTATTTAATTTGTCAAGCCCAAATCAAACACCATGCAAATAAAGCCCAGCACGCGAAGCGGAAAATCGCTTGAAGTCTCAAAAGAACACTGGTCCGATTATGATACATTTCTTGGTCAGATCATGATTCACCCTGGTCCAATTCACCCAAGTCGATCATGATACAAATTCTATAATAATAGAAAACTAAGTATGAAAAGAATTTATGTTGGATTTGCTATAGGTAATTTATTATTTCTGTAACCTAGACAGACAGGCTTTTCCGGTAAATGTATTTCATTCATGATGACATGTAATATCAATGGTGAAAATGTGACATGAAAAGCAATGTACCTTAAAAGTAGTCAAAATTGGTCCGATCATGGTACATTACCCTAATCGATGATTTTTATCTGGCAGAAACTTTACACATTTGTTTCTATTGGATTGAGATGTCATTTGTTTTTTTTTTTTTGACGTGGAGCTACGTCTTTCTTCACTATACTAAGGTACATTCTGTGGAAACTGGATTGAACATGTAACGTTTTTGGTTGGCAGAATGGAAGATTTTAGATGCTAATAGCGCTCAAACAACTGTTCCGATTTCAATAGTAAATATATCGTTGGAAAGCTAAAATATACAAGATTTGTATAACATGATAATTTTAGTTACCATTTTCTTATTACTCCGTGAAAATTGCAGAAAAGTTTGAAGGTCGAATATCCACATACATACGATTGGTATATATCCCTAACGCAGACTTCAAAAACATAGACGAAATGATTTCACGCATTCAGTCATTGGCTAGCAATGCCAGCCAATTTGCATCGCTTTCATCACCCAAATTAAGTGACGAAGAAAGAATGAAGAGATGCTTCCACGTAATTGGTTCTTCCCCCAATCACCCAAGTTCCCCACAATGAGTGACGCTATAAAAGGATATTCCATGTTGAGAGAAGCTCATTCCCTGGTCGACCGTCAAGGCGAACAGTTCGGCTTCCCTTCGATCTGAGTTGGACCCCACCAGTGGTAATCTAATTCAGATATCGTTGTTGCAATACAGCCCGAAATTGGACGTGAATGGCACCATTGGAAGCCGTTGGAAGGGACCATTGGAAGACTTGAGAGCCGTTTGGGTGCTGCCGATAGTGTAGGTATAGTGTGTCGTATATCAAGCCTTTGTGTCTGAGTAGCGTGTGGGTGTGTGAATAGCGTGTGTGTATGTGTGAGTGGCGTGTGCACGTGCGTGTATGTGTAAGTAACGTGTGTGTATGTGTAAGTAACTTGTGTGTGTGTATGTATGTGTGTGTCACTGTGTGTGTGTGTGTGTGTGTGTTTGTGTGTGTGTGTTTGTGTGTGTGTGTAGTATCGTGTGCGTGTCTGAGTAGCGCGTGTGTGTATGTGTGTGTATGTATGTGTGTGTATTACGTGTATGTGTGTATGTGAGTATAACATGTGTGTGCAAAAATGTATTTATTCTAGGTATATATATTTATGACAGAATACTTGTATAGAATAAATTTAATAATTTTTCCTGTTACAGTTATACCTCGATTTTACACACCCTCGATTATACGCACCCTCGATTTTACGTACTTCGATTTTACGCAAACTTCTTTCAAACACATTTCAAATTCGTATGTTTTCTTCATTAAATTGTGCGTAATGAAGGGTTATATATATTAGACATGGTTCACTAATAAGGGGCCGTCTATATAGACTGCGAAATCTGCCGGAAACCGGTAGACAGTAACAACAAGACCTCTTTTGCGAAACAGTGAACTTTTTTTTTTCAAGTAATTCCTTTCAAGCATTTTGCATATGTTCTGGGTGAGTTTTGCACGGCACATTAGAGAACGTCTATTATTTACGTAACGCAAATAATTACCTTCTTCGACCCCGCTCCTATGTCACTCTCTTTTCTGGATCCTTAATATTGTTTCTATGAGTTGTCAAGCTTTCCAACCCCCCTTTCGAACGTTACATACTAATTGAATGACCCCTACATGTTTTCTTGCACATTTCCGATCACGAAAGTTAATTTTTGGCTATAAAAAATATTAAAAATTTTGATTCGATTTCATGCACAATTCGATTTTACGCACATTTCAAAAACAAGAATGTGCGTAAAATCGAGGTATACCTGTAGTACTTTAATTGGTATTTCTATGATAGTGACCATTTTTTTTCTCTGTATGCCTGAAGGGCACTGGGTACTGAAATGCCACTGCGACATTCTTGCTGATTGTCTTTTGTGGCGGGCCCCGATTGCTGTGCACAGGTTACGGATTGTTCGTACTCATTGATGGAGTAGAACTGTTTTGTTGTAAACCTGTACCCCAATTAGGTACAACATAGTTGATGAAACTAATGACCTGCTTGGGATTGTAGCTCCATGCTTGGTATGGAGTTAAAAGATAACTTCCTAAGAAGTTGTACCTAGAGGAAGCAAGAGCTTCGCAAGAGCAAAGCAAATGCTCTGAACTCTCTGGTTCAGATTTGCAGAATCGGCAGGTATCGTTCAACACAACGCCGATTTTTTTTAAATGATAAAAAGCGGGACAGTGTCCGGTGAGGAGTCCCGTGATTATCCGTAGGTCACTACAATTTAGACTAAGTAGCTTTCTGGCGGTTCCAGGGTTCGGATAGATAAACTGTTTGCCTTGTCTACAACCCTGTGCCTGTTGCCATTGGGATACTATTTCTAGCCTTTCCCAAGTTAGTAGTTCGCTTTTGATAGCGGAAATGGACGTACCCAGAAACGGCTCGGGGCCAATAAACCGCTGAGCTGATCCCTGTCTTGCTAGGTAGTCAGCGTGTTCATTACCCTCGACTCCGCAGTGTCCGGGCACCCAAAACAGAATAACTGAATTCTGTCGGGAAAGTTCCCGTAGAGTTTCAACGCATTCCCAAACAAGTTTGGAAGCGCATTTGACGGACTTAAGTGCTAGTAGTGCTGCTTGACTGTCCGAGAAAATACCGATTTTCGCATGTCTGTAGTTGCGTTGCAGACATATTTTTGCGCAGATATAAATGGCATATACCTCTGCTTGAAAAACGGTGGGCCATTTTCCCAGGGAAAACGTTTCCCTGATACCGGGTCCGTATATACCAGATCCCGTAAGGGATCCCATTTTCGAGCCGTCCGTATAAAAACTGACGATGGCAGGTGGAAGATTAGGCCCTCCATTGTTCCACATAGAGCGGTTTGTTTCAATCACTCTATATGGAATATCCATGTTGGTCCTAATGTCCATCCAGTCGGAGACTGTGGTTAATAGCGGAGTTAGTTTGAACTCCCTAAGTATGCGAAGGTGGCCGATTTGGTCCCCTTCAAGTATAGTTTTCCTCCTTTGCAACCTTAGGGCGCCAAGCTCTGCTTCCTTTCTCACATGAAGATGTAGAGGTAGTAGGCAAAGCATAGCTTCCATGGCTGCAGTTGGAGTTGTTCGCATAGCGCTGGTAACCGAAAGACATGCAAGTCTTTGAACTTTTTTGAGTTTGGCTTGCGCAGTCACTTCGTTCACCTTAGGCCACCACACTAGGGCAGCATAGGTGATTCTTGGTCGGGCAATGGTCTTGTAAGACCAGAGTGCCAAGTCTGGTTTCAGTCCCCAGGTCTTACCGAACAGAGTTCTGCAGGCCCAGATCGCTGAGATCGCTTTCTTAGCGGCATGATCCAGTTGTGCAGACCAGTTCAGTTTCTTGTCCAGAATAATTCCGAGATATTTGACTTCATTGCTGAAGCCCAGTCTAACTCCACTTAGTATTGGAGGAGTGATGGAGATCGTCCTTCGTCTGCCAAATGGAATTAGGACTGTTTTTAAGGGGTTTATGTTTAGACCCTCCTGTAAACACCATGACATGGTGGTATTCAGAGCCGTTTGCATTCGGCTCGACAGAGTTGCGTCATCTTTACCTCTGACGATGAGGACGTTGTCATCGGCGTATCCAATGACCTCGTAACCAAGCTGTGAAAGCTTGTTGAGAAGTGCGTCGACAACTAGTGACCATAACAAGGGCGAGAGAACTCCTCCTTGCGGGCATCCCTTGATCACTGACATTGTTACAGACGAATCTCCCAAGGTTGCTGTGATCACTCTGCTAGAGAGCATTGCGTGTATCCAGTTCCTTGAAGTTTGGTCGATTCCCTTATGAGAAATGATACGGCAATTGATACAAAGGACGTGTTATCAAAGGCTCCTTCAATATCAAGAAAGGCACATAGCGCCGTCTCCTGATAACTCAGGATCTTTTCAATCAACGTCACTAAGCTGTGAAGAGCAGTTTCTGTTGACTTGCCGCTTTGATAGGCATGTTGGTACCTGTTCAGCGGGGAGTCTTTAAGAAACTCATCACGGATATATTTATCCATTATTTTCTCCATCAACTTGAGAAGCGATAAAGTCAGACTTATGGGTCTGAAAGTTTTAGGTAGGGTTTTGTCCTTTCTTCCAACTTTGGGGATAAACACTAACTTCACCTTCAGCCAGTTATCCGGAATATGGCCCAGGATAAAGCTGGCTCTGAAGAGGTTGATGAGTTCGGACATGATAACTGCGGCCGATTTTTGTAGAGAGATGGGTAGTATGCCGTCTGGACCAGGAGACTTCATAGGGTCGAATGAGCTTAGACCCCAACCTATTGAAGCTTCCGTGAACAGTCGACGGGCCAGCAGGATGGACTCCCGAGACGCCATATGTCTCGAATTGTCCTGCCGCGACCCATCACTATTCAGTTCTTCGGTCTCTGTCAATCCAGGAAAGTGGGTGTTCATAAGAACCTCCAGCGTTTCCTTGGTAGTGACAGTGAGGCATCCAGCCTCTTTCCTCACCTTTCCTAAACCGTTAGTATGGTCTTTGGACATCGCCTTTTGGAGCCGCGTAGCTTCCGGCAGAGTTTGGATTCTTTCACAGAAACTAACTCTGGATTTCCGTTTAGCCTTGCGTAGCTCGGCGTTGTACTTAGTGAGGGACGCCCTGTAGTCGTCCCAGTTAGACGTGACTTTTGCCCTGTTGAACAACCGCCTAGTTTCCCGACGAAGGTCACTAAGTTGATCATTCCACCAGGGTACGTCACGGCATACTGATCGCTGTGTTTGTGGACAGTTAGCGTCGAAAGCATCCATGATTCTGTTTTGTAGATCATTTGCTGCCGAATTCAGGTCAACTGAATTTCGAATGTTGCTGTAACTAAAGTTCGTGAATCGATCAGGCGTTCCTTAAAGGATTCCCAATCTGTAATCTTAGGTTTTCTGAACAGCTCTTTTTTCAGAGGGTTAGCCTCTATATTAAAAACGATGTGTCTGTGGTCCGACAAACTAGTTTCATCGGAGACATGCCAATTTTTAATCCTTTCAGAAATAGAGGCGTTACACAGAGTGAGATCAAGGACCTCCTGTCTGATAGCGTTAATAAAAGTGGGGTTATTCCCTACATTACATACATTGACATCGTTAGAAGTAAGGTATTCAAGTAGGTACTCACCCCTGGTGTTGGTGTCCGAGCTGCCCCAGATCGTGTGGTGAGCGTTGGCATCGCAGCCGATGCCGTTAGGAGCGTTAAGTCCGAGAACTTTGGATTCGTTGATCCACGGCTCCTGGATGAATGCAGCTGCTAGCTGCTCTTTGGCGAATCTCCTGCAAAGAACACCCGAGGCGCCTTTTGCGTGATGGAGATTCGCTTGCACACAGCGAAGGCTGCTCACTTTGCAGTGAAGTTGCCGTCTTTGTCCGGATTGGAAGATGATCCGGGTATTGGCTGACGGATGCCAACAGCGGTTTGGCTGTTTGATGGTAGTTGCTCTTCCACGCTGTTCGGCTTCGGTTGCAGCAGTCGATTGGCAACAGAAGGTCGTCGCGCACACTATGGCGGTTTTTGACGCCGGGGGGTGCGACTTTTCGGTGGTTGATGCTTCACACTCTTGCGAGTCTTCGGCGGAACCGTCCGAGCAGCCGCGGGGTTGCATTGTTTGGGTGGGGACAGGGCACTCACGGGGGAGCATTCTGCGCGTACCTTCCCAACCGCAGGGTTGCGTTTGGGTGGTTGTGGGGCACTCCCGGAGGAGTTTCCCACGCGAACCTTTAGCCCATTCGCAGGATCGCTTTGCCTGGGTGGTGGCAGAGTACTCCCGGAGGAGTTACCCGCACGTACCTTCCCTGACATTGCGACGGAGTCCTTCCTGCCTGTGACGTTCGGCCTTCCGCTTACCTTTCGGATGCGTGCTTTGCCGAAGCCGTAGTGCAGTTCATTATTTCTACTCTCAGCGAGTTTGGCCGATTCTTCGTCAATATCCAGAACTAGTTCGACCAAGGTCTTTACCAATTTGCGGTGACAAACTCGCCACATTTTGGTAGAGAGATAGTCGTTCTGATTCTGGAGTGAACGAAGAATCTTCTCGTCCGGAGAGTTCGCACTGTCCGCGAAGTAACCGACATACCGTCTGGCCTTCGGCAGATCCTTCATCTGGTATACACGAAGTTGTGCTCCCTCCCATGGTACGAGAGAAGGTACCTCCCTTTCCAACCACTGCACTGTGTCGTTGTCGGCACAGGCAAGTTGCAGGAAGCCATTTTTTAGATGGCAACCGTTAAACTTGGGCTTGGTGGTTGGATTTTCCTGGTCCGCAATGTGATCGAGGATGGAGGTCCGGACAGCCTGAAGCTGGTCCGTTGTGAGTAGGGAGCTGGGGTGGGTAGCAGAAGTAACCGCAAGGCTTATAGCTCCCACCATGTCCCTATATGTGGCCTTCGAGAGCGGCTTCGAACCCGATGACCCCTAACCAGTGCCGTTCCGCAGTTTTTTAGACTGTGGACACTTAGTACTGGTACTTGACGGCGACTTGGTTCGACTGAGCAGGCTGCTCTGTTGGAAGGAGGGCCAGCTTCCTGGCTTCTTCGTACGAGAGACCGGAGCGAAGATTTTTGCTCAGTCACCGCCTTTGCGCATTTGAAAGTCGCTTGACAAGGGGTGTCGATGATTCGGGTTTCCCTTCGTCATCGGGCCTTGTCTGTGGACCGGGAACTAAGTCCATTTGACTTTCGTCATTCCCTTGTGGAGAAAGTAGGATTAGGGATGAAGCAGAGGGTCCTCCGTCCAGCGATTCGCTGTCGAGGTTGAAATCATCCTCATGCTCCATCTCCTCCGTTCTGCCCGGTGCGTTTGTTTTTATTGGACTACGCTCCGATGAGTCCATGGGTTACGGCAAAGAAAGGCTGCCGGTGGCCGAATTTTGTGAAGTTTTGTCGTTCATAAAATTCCCACGAGTCGCTGGGTAAAGAAGAGTCCGCTGCATCAGTGACCCGCGTGATGTAGTAAGGGCTAATTACTGTGAAGGGTGCCCTGGTACTCCACTGGCTCCGTTAGAGGCTGGGTATTTCTTGAACCCCCCCCCCCCACCACGTCATCCATCGGCACGGGTCGCATAACACCTTAGCTTAGGGGTTTTAACCATTGGATTTTACGCAATAGCCATGGTTAAGAGCTGTTGCAACCATCCTCCTTTACAGGGGCTTTGGACCCTCTGCTACAGTTCTCAATAATTCAAGTCTATTCGTAAAGGCTAAACTGAACCAAGAGAATCGTAACAGGCGGAGTTACTGATAGTGACCATAATTTTATGCTAGTTATTTTCAGCACTGAGCTTGTTTTTCGTTTATTTGTAACATGGGACTGACCAAAATTCAAATTTTTCTAATCAATTTAGCAACAAAAAGCTTTTTCTTGCGATTTTTTGCGAGCACCGGGTATGTGAAAAAGTTTTTGAGGTTTAGACAAAAAGGCAGTTCATGTGGGTATTGGTATTTGTATGCTGTGGTTTATGACAGGTGTATGTGTTTTTTTTGTGAAAAGTTCATGGATTATTGTGTATGGTATTTGTACGTTTGGTGTGTGTTATATACTATGGCGCTGGCAGAATTAAATCTTTACACCCACCATAGTCCCACGGCAAGCCTACGTTTGTGCACTCAAGCACATACCCTTTAACTTTTTTCAGGTCCAATTGTGTAAAAATGGTACTGATGCTTAAATTATTTTTTCCCCAGAACTGTTTGTATGATTGATGCGATGTCATTAGCAAAGTTGTGGATAATTGTATTGTCCTTATAAATAAAAAAGGAAGGTCGTAATATTTTTAGGAATAAAATTTGAAAATATTGATAAATATTTCAAATGAACATGTTTCAAAAACAAAAAAATTCAACAAAACTACAAAATGTATCTGAACAAATAAAAATGCAGCTCTGTCTGTCTGTCGGTCTCTCTGAGCCATATAGGCTTGATAACTACTGAACCGATCGGCGTGAAATTTTGTATATAGGGGTTTTGGGAGCCCGGAAAGGTGACCAATATAGCTCGAGACCCCTCTCTATTCTGGAAGGGCGGGGTCCCATACAAATGTAACCCAGATATCAGCACAACTCGAGAACCAATTTGGCATGTGGATGTTTTTAGGGGTATATAACAAATTCGTTCATGCTGGTTTAACACCCCTCTTTCGTAAGGGACGGGTAAATTTGGCACGTGAAAGTTATGAAAGGCAAAAAATATTTCTATGGTGGTTATACTACAGATGAAATAAACATTTTTGCACATCTTGAGAACTAAACTACTGAAATGATCGGCGGGAAGTTCTGTATATAAGGGTTTTAGGGACCGGGAAAGGGTGACTAAGATATTTTGAGATCCCTCCCTATTCTGGAATGCAAATGAATACAAATGAAACACAAATTTCTGCACATTTGAGAACTAATCAAGTAAATGAAACCATTTGGCATGTAGAGGTTTTGAAGGCAAAAAATATTCCGATGGTGATTTGAAACCCCTCCCTTTTCTGGAAAAAAAGTGGTCCCATATGAATGAAACATAAATTTCTGTACAACTCTAGAATAATTCAAGCAAACGGGACTAAATTTGGTATGTTAAGGATTTTGTATTTAATTTGTAAGGAAGTCCTCTCTTTTGAAATAAAGGGCTCCCATACAAATTAAACAGATATTTCAACAAATTTTTCCGGAAAACAGTCCAAAATGGTCGGAATGATGGACGGGAGCCTAAAATCGATTCCTGGCGCCATTTTTAAAAACTTAACCGAATACCACCGGAACCGTAATGATGCACTGAAACCACAAATCCAGACACTAATTGAATTCCAAGATGGCGACTTCCGGGTTCTGGAAAATAACCAAAAATGACCGAATATCTTCCAATATGAATATTTCCAGGACCAGAATGACACCCAGAGGCCAGAAATTAACTTCACTTGGCATTTTGAAATCCAAAATGACTACTTCCGGTTTTTTAAATACAGCACAAAACGACCGAATGCAACCACGGGTATTTCCGCAATCATGATGATGCTCAGGAAGCCAAAAACGGCTTTCGGACACAATTTTGAATTCTAAGGTGACGACTTCCGATATTTCTGGAAAACAGCCAAAAATAACCAAGCATCAGTCATCAATATGGGCCAGTAATGGACCCTAGATAAAATTTTAAAATCTTCATATGTTGGTATTTTTTTTCTCAAAACTAGAAATAATTATCTTCAATTTTATTCAAAATATCAGAAAGATTTAATGATATTGCTTGCTGTACGGTGTTCAGAAGACTGCAAGCAATTACAAAATGTTATTACCCAGTTTGCAGAATGGTGCCGCATGACCTTACCTTACGATTCGTGTTTCCAAATGCTCCATTATTAGCTTCACTCGAAGTAAAACTCCTATATTGTTCAATTATAAAATCGACGATGCTCCTCTTGGAAGAGTTGACGTAGTAAAAGATTTGGAAGTGGAACTGGATTCCAAGCCTACATTCCAGAACCACCACTCTAGTATCATTTCGAAAGCTAACCGCAACCTAGGTTTCATTATGCACATGGCCAAGGACTTTCGCGACCCGTACTGCTTGCGAGCTCTCTACTTCTCGCTAGTACGCTCCGTTCTTGACACAGCCTCTGTTGTATGGAACTTACATTTACAAATTTGGAAATCGACCAACTGGTTAAAAAGTTATGAATTTGTGACAATAAAATACATCTAATAAAACCGTTTTAATTAATGTTTTAATGTATTTTATCAAGCTTTGGGATTATCTCTCGAGCCCAGTGTCTATAGATGATACAAATATTTTCAAAACCACAACGATTTGCTTAAGGCCAAATGGTGTTGAAGTCAAAAATGGCCGACTTCGAGCGACCACCTCGAATTTTCAAGAACACAATACCCAGTAACAGTTAATGAGTCACCTGTGAAAACGCTATTTTATGTTCGCTGCGATGGAGCAAACATAACATAGCGTTTTCACAGGGAACGCATTATCTATTTCCGAGTTTTGTACTTCTGAAAATTCAAAGTGGTGGCCCGAAATCAGTCGTTTTTGGTTTCAATACCGTTTCACCTTAATGTCAACACAGAGTTCTTTGTTCAAAGTTGTTTGATATGATATAGTGTCTTCGGGAAAGTTGTAGATTATAGTTTTGTTCTTAGAAAAAATATATACTGTGAAAAGAATTAACTCTTACACTTTCGCAGCGGTGATAAATTGAATTTTTACTTTATTTATTTATGTTTCTCCTATGGTGCCCATTATTCTATGGTGACTGAAACAATATCACAAGGGTAAATTACAGGAAAAGTTAGAAAAACTTATTTGACAATTTGAAAACGAAAAAATGAGCTTAAAGACTGTCATTCTGAGTACAAAGTAAACAAATTGTTGCCAATGAGGATTGTTTTCTCTTGGTTTTTAAGAAAATTTTGTTTGTTTGTTGCATAAGGAGAAAACTTTGCTGCTAATTTAATAACCACGACAAGCATTATAACGATGAATGAATTTCGTTCGGGTGTTGTAGAATATATCGTGAAAAAGTATTTAGGGAAAAACTTATTTATAAGAAGCCCTACAATTACATTGTTTAGTCCAACGTGACCATTTCAAACAACCTCTAGGGCTAAAGTGTTTTATGAGCAAACAAAAAAACACAGTTTAAAAAAGAGCGTAAAACTCGAAATGAGAGCAGAAATACAAAAGCGCACGAAAAAAAGCGGGGAAGTAGAGAAAAACATTCAAAATGTTGAGCAAAATGTAATCTAAAAAAATAGTAGTTGTGTCGAAATACACTATTGAAATATTTGTTCATAACAAAAATAAAAAAAATCACAATTAATAGTGCATATATAGTATATGAAACATTTGCTGATAACAAATATTGATCTGTTTGAGAAGCTTTCCAATGTCGTAAAATATTCAAATTACCCATTCGTAAAAGCGAAAAATAGTACGAAAAATGGTTCGTCCTTAGCAAGCAGACAAAATAAAAGCAATCTATAAAGCAGATACGTCTCAGAAAAAAATACGCGAGAAACAGTTTAAGATGATAAAGAAAGCGTGAGCTCACAAATAAAATAATTCAGTAATATGTATTCCACACTTCACAATATTCGCAATTTACTCTTCAGAGTAAGTATCATCCTGTGTGTACGCGAGACTGCAGAAATATAATAACCACTCTCGTTATAACTCGAGTATCGAGAAAGAGAGAAAAAAGCAGTTATTAGTGAAAATCCAATTTACGACACTTGACGCAGTAAACCACTTAACAACCCCTAGTAACCTCTACTTTGCGATGGAACCGAACAGAAAAAAAATACAACATATAGTACCAGCTTTCTAATCCCACCTGTGCAATACGGAACAAGAAGAAGGTAGGAAAAATTAAAACGATCCATCATAAAACGATGTACGTTTTATGGAGCAACATGAGTGCGTGCATACGTGCGGTGCACGTGCAGCAAAAGCAGGCAATCGAGGTTCGAAAAAGAAATGGGCCGGAACTGACATGGACTTCGAGGGTGGGTGGAGTGGTTTAGTGAAGCACGCAACGCACTCTCACCAGTGTAATTAAACTTTCGCCAACAGGCTTTTGGAGGAGTCGTCAGACAGTCAGCATCCTTCGGGGCGATATAAAGTATAAAATGAAATGCGACACACGGTGAGCCGTGTATTCGCCTTCATTATATTTCCTTTTTTTTGTTTGTTTTGCAGAAGTGCAAACACGGCGAAGTTTCTTGATAAAACCAATGGAAAAATCAGTTGAAAAGGTACCCCACTTACTTGCAACCGGGGCCGGGAAGAGAGAAAGCTTTTAATCGATCGTTCGCCTCCCTAATGGAGTGAGTGTCACACATATGACGGCTCGAGAGTTCCACTGGTGGGTATCCGAGCATGAAAATGGATACTGACGTACGGCCCAACATCGGCGCGGTGCGGTCATGAATATTAACTTTTTATTCATAAATGTATGCCTGCACTCGCTGTTCATTATTTATCGACTCCAGTTCAGGGTATAATTTTTGTGTCCGTTTCGTATCCCAACCCCGCACAAACACATTAACGACGGGCACATTCTGGCCATGACAGCCAGGCTGGGTTGTTGATACTTATTATTATTTTTTCGGACCTGTCGTCACACTCGATGACAGCAGCAAGATTGTTCGACTCTCGAGTGCCACTCCAGATCGTTTTGCATAGCAAAAATTTCCCGATGCCGGTGAACAGGAGACGAATCGAAATCAGAACCATCGTAAAGTCTCACATTATGGCTGACTACAACTCGGGCATCTGTTTGTTGAGTGCTGACCTGATAGCATATAGCAGCATCATCATCATCATCATCAGCGGCAGCATCATCATCATAATCATCCCGGTAGGTAAGTCCTCTGAATAGAAGTGGAGACAGCGTGCGGTAAGTAGCGAACATTGAGAATTCCTTGGGTGTGCATGAGCTGTATTTTTTATGATATGCGCTCCCGATCCGAACCATAAATCACAGCAAATGACATGTGGCTTTCGGAACGGAAATGAACGGAATGGTGTTTATGGGTGCTACACTATTTTTCCTCCCACGAAACCAAGGTTGGACGGCGGATCGATAATGCGAAGCTGGGTACCGACATTTCAAGGTTTTACGATTATAGACCTAAACTATGGGAGCGGAAGGCTTATTTGGCTCTGGTTAGTGTTTTTTGTGCTAGTGATACAGTGATTTGCACTTTTTTACCTCCAGAAAAATTATCAACTTCATAGAAATTAATTTACTCACTTTAAATTTAGTATTCTAATATGGTTCCAATTGACAAAGATTAGAATCTTCATCGTTTGAAAATGATTCCTAATCATTCAATTATTGTGCTAAACTTCTACAGTTCTAAAGACATCTAATACCACCATGACAGTCACTGATAGGTTAACGATAACTAATTACAGCAAGAAGGGTTTGTGGTTTCCTCCGGTTTTCCTGAGCGGAAACTCGACTCCCTTTAAAACAACTCTCGGGTCCCACTTGTTGCTAACTTCGAGAGCAGTGTTTAATATTCAGCATGAAAGTGTCGCAACATCAATCAAGCCCTAATGATGGTTCCTAGAAACCGGCACAGAGAGCCTGTTGCAAAAAGGAAAGCACCACCACCAACCTCGACCCCTAATAACCATCATCACCATCACCATCATGGACGCTGAAGATCAGCTTTCATGTTGGTCCGGCCAGAGCTGGGGTCCAGAAACCGGAGGGAGGAAACATTTAATTAAAGCCGAAGAGGTATTTGCAAGCAATTAATAGTCGACAGCGCAAGTGGATTTTCGCTCTCCTTTATGGGTATTATCGGGATGTGTTTCAATTATTCAAATTGGTCATCGATTACTCTTGGATTTGCATGATGCACTGTTTAAGTTCACAACTGCACGGGAGTAGAGTTGGATGGAGAGCGGAATAACAACCAGATTCCCGGTTTGCTTCTTGCGAACAGTGGCTGGCAAAACAAACGCCCTTTTTTTTTTTTTTTTTTTTTTTAAAGGTGGCGGGGAAATCTGCAAACAGACACCTGAGAAGAGAACTCAGGGTGTGGGGATGAGACTAGGGGAGAGATGCTGGGGTAGTTACACTCGCCCAGACACCTACTGATCCCTGTCCCGACCCACTAAAACCCCTCCAGTCTCCAGCCCTGGTCTTCCCGGAACGACGGTTAAGTATTACGTCGGGGAGTGGCTTTTGTGCGTGATGCACCCTCTTTACTCTTATAACCTCCTAGCTAACTACCTGGAGACTGGTAATTAGCTACCACTGGCGTGTTGGTGGTTGACCCGCCACACACGTTGCAGCTCCAGAACAATCTGAGAGGCGGCCGCACAGACCGCGTTCCAGATGTCCGGGTCGTCGCACATCCTCCGGACTAGATTGTCCGGAGTAGTGCCAGGCCCGCTCACAGCCATCATGTTGCTCCTCGCTCTTGCGAAACGGGGGCATACGAAGAAGACATGCTCAGCAGTCTCCTCCTCCTCCACGCACTCGGGACACATGGGGGACACCGCGTGTCCGAACCTGTGCAGATATTGCCTGAAACAACCATGGCCTGACAGGATTTGTGTCAGGTGGAAGTTCACTTCACCATGTCGTCTCCCGACCCAGCCGGATATCTCCGGTATGAGTCGGTGCGTCCATCTGCCCTTTGTGGAGTTGGACCATTCCCGCTGCCAGCGGAGCATCGAGAATGACCTTCTGGTACCTCGTATGCCCCTTGTGTCACGTTGGTCGAAACACTCTCTGTCCTCCTTGATGGCGATGCTGATAGGCATCATGCCGGACAAGACACAGATTGCATCGTATGACACCGTACGATACGCACTCGCAACTCTCAGGCACATGAGCCTGTAGGTACTTTCCAGTTTACCACGGTAACTGTTAGTACCTAGCGCTCTGGACCACACTGGCCCACCATACCTAAGTATGGACGAAACCACGCTGGCAAGAAGTCTTCGCTTGCTGCCATAAACCGCTGAGCTATTGGACATCATACGAGATAGTGCTGCAATAGCCGATGAGGCCCTCTTACAGGCATAGTCGACGTGACTCCCGAACGTGAGCTTGTCGTCCACCATAACCCCCAAGAGCTTCAGGGATCGCTTCGAGGTGATGGTGCAGTCTCCGACTCTGACCACCGCCTGTTGCTCCGATTTACGGTTGTTCACAACCGTGACCTCCGTCTTATGATGCGCGAGCTCCATATTCCTGGAGCGCATCCAGTCCTCGACCTTGCGTATACAGTGCGCGGCCGTCAACTCGACCTCCTCGATAGACTCGCCGTAAACCTCCAGCGTTATGTCGTCTGCAAAGCCGGCGATCACAACCCCTACAGGGAACTTGAGTTTCAACACTCCGTCATACATGACATTCCACAACACCAGGCCCAGGATAGAACCTTGCGGAACTCCTGCGGTAATTGGGACGCACTTCTGACCCTCCTCCGTGTCGTAAACAAGTACTCGATTCTGGAAATAATTTTCCAGAATCTTGTACAGCGACACCGGTACATGGATGCTCCTGAGCGCGAGCGCTATGGAGTCCCAACTGGCACTATTGAACGCATTCTTCACGTCGAGCGTGACGATTGCGCAGTAGCGTATTCCCCTTCTCTTGCGCTGGATTGCTACCTCCGCCGTCTTGATGACGGAAGAGATTGCGTCCAGCGTGGACCTGCCCTTCCGGAAGCCGAACTGGTTACTTGCCAGACCGTGTACACCCTCCGTGTACCTCACCAGTCTGTTGAGGATGATCCTCTCAAGCACCTTGCCCGCGGTGTCCAGCAGGCAGATAGGCCTATATGCCGATGGGTCCCCTGGCGGTTTCCCAGCCTTCGGCAATAAGACCAGTCTCTGCCGCTTCCACCTGTCCGGAAAGAGACAGTCATCCAGGCACCTCTGCATGACTGCCCTGAACAGCCCGGGGGCCGTTTTTATCGCCAGCCTGATCGCCAGGTTAGGGATACCATCCGGTCCCGGTGCCTTGCTCACCTTTAGGGATTTGGCGATCACGATGAGTTCCTCATTCGTAACCCTTGCCTCCTCCCCTGCCTCGACACGGCTGTCGTCGCTCACGGATTGGATGCTCGGCAGGTTGGCCGACCATCTCTGGTCTATGTCTGAGATACTGGAACGTCGGACGTGAGACTCGACTGCCGGAGGCCAAGGACTCGGCTCGTGGCGTGGAAAGAGTCCCTCGATGATACGCTCCAGCATCGCTGGTGATCGCTCTGCAGGCGCCAGCGCGCCTTTAGTCTTGGCCATTACGATCCTGTAGGCGTCACCCCACGGATTTGTATTGGCACTCGCACATAGCCTATCGAAGCAGGCCCTCTTGCTGGCCTTTATCGCACTCTTTAGCATCGATCTTGCCGAACTGAATGCTGCGCGGCGCTCTGTCCTCTCTTCTTCGTTTCGCGCACGCTGCATCCTCCGTCTTGCACGGAGGCACGCACTGCGAAGGTCGGCTATCGCGTCCGTCCACCAGTAAACCGGTGGCTTTCCATTCCTAGGTTGGCGAGTCCTAGGCATGGTGGCGTCGCACGCCCGCGATAGCATAGCAACTAGTTGGTCAGCAGTCGGGCGGAGCCAACTGCCCCCCTCGCGCTCCCTTCTCATTGCCTCTTCGAATACCTCGGCATCAAAGTGCGATGTCTTCCACCCGCGAACGGTCGGAGTGTTGGCTCTACCCGTCGCTTGCCGCCTCTCGTTGTTGTCTACACTATAACAGACCGCCTGGTGGTCGCTATTAGTGTAGCCATCGTCTACCCTCCAGTTCTTGATCAGTCCTGGGCTGGAGAACGTCACGTCGATGATCGACTCCGCACCATTTCTGCTAAATGTACTTTTGTTCCCAACGTTGGCCAGATCTAGGTTGAGCTTTGCAAAAGCCCCCAACAGGATCTGGCCCCTCTGGTTCGTGAAGCGACTTCCCCACTCAACAGCCCAAGCGTTGAAGTCGCCCGCCACCACCAACGGCGTTAGGCCCGTTAGCTCCATGGATAGGAGGTCGACCATCTGGGTCGTCGTACATATGGCCGCCAAACTGGACTTATCCGCAACCCAATTACCGTTTCCGGGAGGGATGCGGTAGGGATCCGATATGACAGCGATGTCCGACAACGACTCAGTGGCTGCTTGGTGTAGCAGATGCTGAGCCGCGAAGCAATGGTTGAGGTTCAGTTGCGTCACCCTTACGCCCGTGGTTTCGCAGCCGGCTTACCGGCTGGGCACCTGGGGCCTCCCATAAAGTGTTTGGCGTCCCGTTTCCCGGAACATACCATGCACTTGGGAGACTCCACACAGTCCTTTGCTTTATGGCCTGCATCTCCACAACGCCTGCACAGCTGGCTCCTATCGGGCCCCTTGCAGGTCCAGGACTTATGTCCGCCCTCAAAGCACCGGAAGCAAATGTCTGGTTGCTGTAGTATGCCCAGAGGACATACAGACCAGCCGACCTTCAACTTGCCCTCTTTCAGGGCCAGGTTAGCGTCCGCCGACGGTAGTCGGAAGGTAGCTATCTGGGTCCCCGCCGGACCTTTGCGGAGGCGGATTGACTCCTTAGCCACCTCCACCCCGCACTTCGCTTTTAGGGCTTGTGCAATGTCGCACCCCTCAGTGATTTCGTCCAGGTTTTTAAGCTGGAGAGTCACTTCTGAGGTGAGTGCCCGCACTTGCACCTCCTTCCCTAGGACCTTTTCAGCTACCGTTTTGTAGGTAGCCCCCTTGTTCTTGGCGTCCTTCCGGAGCTCAAGTATCATCTCGCCAGTGCGAGATCGGCGGATACTCCGCACATCCGCCCCCAGATCCTTGAGCTGGGTTTCCCCCCTCATCTTCGGTACTCTTCAGTACTTCGACCCATCCGTCTTGAGTATGAGGGCATCACCCCTACTCCGCGCCTTTTTGACCTTTTTTGGTCCTCTGGCCGCTCCGCCATCAGGTCGCGTCGCACCTTCCCGACGCTTCCTACCCTCTACGGTAGTCCAAGGGTTGCCCGTAGCCTCCACCCGACGGATGGACCGGATGGACACCGACGGATTCGCCGTTTTTCCACCTCCAGACTTCGCCGCATCCGTCTCCGCCTTCTTCTGCGGAGACCGCTGGATGCCACCTCGTGCGAAGGGATTTGGTAACCCCTCCGCACCCGTCTCTTTTGTTTTTGAGTTCAACATTTTTGTTTATTGGGTCCCCCTACCAGCCGCTATCCTTATCCATAATGGAGTAGTCGCCTAAATGGTCCCAAGGTAGTCTATGCCGGAGCAGTGAGGCCATGGCTAGGGGCGGCTGCCATAGCGCCTTATGGGCAACTATGACACCCCCGACCGGCGCAAGTCAGGAAAAGACATCTGATCCTACTCCTGCCGGGTTCCCACCCGGCAATGGACTCGGAACGTACTGGAAGGCCTGCCAGGTTTTACGGGACGGAGACCCCTGCACCGGTTGTAATCTCGCCGTTTCAAGCCGTTATCACACGACATTACTAAGGGAGCTCGGCGCAGGTGCCAGCCCAAAATCATGGTACGAAAACGAAATCCGACTCTTATCCTATAGTGATGCGACCAGTTGCCGTAATAGGGAACATTACTGGCATCAGTCCCAATGGCCGGTATAGTGCATTTGGGTGGTGGGAGCGGCACTACTCGCTCCGTCGGAGCTGCTTCCGGCCAGTGTGGCTTTTGCGAGAATTCAGCGGCCCAGTGCCTGAATCTCGCCACGACCTAGGCTAGCTCCCGCTGATGGTCCGGGACTGCTTGCTAGCAGTGAGCACTTCCGTGGCCTTCAGTAATCGCCAATTACCGACCCGTGGTGGCATTCAGCTCTGCCATAAACAAACGCCCTTTGAAGTGGTCCATCGGACCGGGCAGAGTGGAATCCGGATACAACACCGCGGAATGGGTTTCCGCAGTGTTCATTTTTTTTTGTTTTTAGCTCTCTGTCGTCCATAGGCAGAAAAATGCCAGATAGAAACCACATATCGGTGTTCGCGATTCCGGTGAATTAATAAAAAATAGCATTTTCACCTACAGCGACTGTTGGCAATCAGTCTGAACTGGCGTAGGTTTGAAATAAACACAAGCCTTCGACCCAGAGGATAATTGAAATATGTTTCCCGTAGTGAAAATATTTTCATTTGATCGGTATTTTTTCGTTTGTTCGTTGCTGCTGCTGCTACTGCTGCAACGATGATTGGACGACTAAATTCCTTCCAGGCAAGCGGGATGTTTGTGTCTGCTGTGACGTACTTATATTGGATTGAACATTTTGAACGGAACGAATTAATTTTGCGTTGTGTAGGTTTTTTTCGGCGATTCGTATCTGTAGAGATGGATATTTTGACAGCTGATGATACACAAACCCACAATCACCAAGGTTTGTGATAGACTGCTGTTATCTCCTTTGTTTTTTTTACACGGTTTTATTTTTTCAGCTGAAGGTAATGAAAATTGGGTTTTATATACCCACTGCTTCAAACGAGTTCTTTTCATAATAAGAGAATCATCCCAGCACTAGCAGAACAGCATCGAAAAGATTGGGATTTTTTTTGTAAGATTTGGACCACTGCGACCACTGTTTTGATCGTTTGTGGCCCCAGATGAACGGGGAAGTAGAAAGGCCAAACATGAGGATACTGAAACTGCTTCAAATTTTCAAGTAATGCGGTCAAGATTGGTAAAGTGAATTACAAGAGATTCTTCTTACATATCGCGCTTCCTCCGATTCAACGACTGGTCGATCGACGGTTGAGCTAATGTTCGGCCATAAGATTCGTACCACATCTTCCATGATGAAGAAACGAGAAACCGAGACAGGATTCAAAAGGAGAAAAGAACGCAGTACACTGATAGAAAGGGAAGAGCTATGGAAAGTGATTTGTGAATGGGAGACCATGTACTAGCTAAGAGGATTAAGAAAGATAGTAAGCTCAGCACGGAACTCATTAATATCCAGTCCACAATACCAGACAATTTTAAGAAGCCCTGTTGTTTCTTATCCTTTGTTCAGAAAATAGGAGCACAAGGTGTTTTTGATGCCCCAGCAAGCGGAGGGTGTTGCTGGTTTGATTTCAAATTTTGGAAACCAGGAGATACCTGCTTTGGCTTTTCTGAACCGCTTTCCTTTTGTGTTGATTTATTTATCATTCCGCTAGGTGCTATCGTGCGGCCTTTGCGAGAAAGATTAGAGATAATCACCATTCTCGTCTTCCTAGATCCTCCTGGCAGAGCATGAGAACACCCTTCACAGTGATCGTCATATGCACCCTCATCTGTTGGCAGAAAGGAAAAGATGTTTACGGTTTAGATTGACTCAGCTCTTTTCAACATTTCTGCAAAAGAGCGCTTTGATCATTCCTTTTGGCAATGCATGACACACGGTACAAACAGGCGTACAGGCAGACGAACCCTGTCGAAAAGGACGCAATCCGAGGGAAAAAAATATTTTTCCTTACTACAATGTATACTGAACGCAATTGCTTGCATTCCAGTATTTTTACATTTTGCATTACGGGGTTCTGGAAACAGCCAACCCCCTAACGGAACATTCATAAACGGCGTAACCTTTCTTTATGTTTTTTCGTCACAAAACTGCAAACCTCTCCCCCATTCCACTCGAATACCATGTCATTTATGGATGATCTCTTACGCAGAATGTAATTGAAAAAAATAGACAATGAAAGGATCTTTCGCGGCATCTGGGAAAACTTTTACCCGTATCTCCGGAGTCTGCGGTGCGAGGCTAGGTACAGGGGAGGATACAGCGGAAGGTAGAAGTGAGCTGATGGGGGAGATTTCAATCTTTTCCCCATTTGTTTCAATATCCAGAAATTATTCCATCTGCATATTATCCATGTTATTCAGGTTTGAGGGAGCAATTTGCACTGCCGAAAACTAACGGTTAAATACCGTGAAAAGGGTGGGTATCAAGTTATGGGTCCTAATATGCCAGAATGATAAAAAGTACAGAATTATATACATTCTGTCTAATTCTGATCTCTTCCTGCCAAAAAACCTTACAAAACTTGTTATAATTTGTGTTGCGTCAAACCATCCGCACTGCGACAGGAACGACTGTCCGCAACACCGTGAGTGACTCGAGAACCACGCCAAGCTAGTTGGCGCGCGTTAGTATATAACAATTAGGCTTTATTTGCGCCTCCCGCCAAAGCTGGTCATTGTTTGCGACCAGCTATAACAGTGTACTTGCCATCTCAATCCGGTGTTAGTCGATAAGCGTACGGCGGCAGCGCCGTCACGCTGCCAGTTTGTAAATACAAGTAGAATAAAGTTGTACAGTATTAGTGAAGGTTTGCGTTTGTGTCGTCGGAGAAAAGAAAACTTCTCCCTGGGCCTTAATTGCCCTCTCGTGATGCCAAAGGGCGAAATAACCCACAACGTAGGGCCGTGCGCGATCAATTTGTAATAATCAGCAAGTAATTTTGATATTTTAACTATTAACGAGAGCAAGTTTAGAACACAAGTTGATACAAAAAGTTCGTGACAAAATATCAAGACTTGTTATAATCCCGATATTTTTGACTAATCGGGTATTAATACCAAAAAGAGATGGAAAGGGGTGTGATTTGAGTTCCAGGCGAAAAATGATTTTGCACACCTCTTCATTTTTCGATTATATCAATAGTAGTATTTGACATCAGACCAGGTAGAGATTGATCTACCGCATATTTCGTAGTTGCTCCTCCCTGATGGATCTAAGCCACTGAGGCTACACAAGAATGACAGTATGTCAAGTAGGTGTAATTTGGGACCGGACCGGAACGTGGAGGTCAGACGCTGTTTTGAGCCGCACAATCTTGGTGAACAGACGTTCAGGTTGGCCGAAAATTCCTCCTACCGCTGAGATACGATAAGCGCACCAATGATCGCGTTGCATCTTCTCACTTAGTTGTTGTCGGATGACAACATTGCCCAGGCAACAACCATTTGTGTCCATGTTTCAGCTGGCAGTCTATTATATCAAATAACTCAGAGGCGTGAGAAACAGAAACAGAAACAGAAACAGAAACAGAAACAGAAACAGAAACAGAAACAGAAACAGAAACAGAAACAGAAACAGAAACAGAAACAGAAACAGAAACAGAAACAGAAACAGAAACAGAAACAGAAACAGAAACAGAAACAGAAACAGAAACAGAAACAGAAACAGAAACAGAAACAGAAACAGAAACAGAAACAGAAACAGAAACAGAAACAGAAACAGAAACAGAAACAGAAACAGAAACAGAATCAGAAACAGAAACAGAAACAGAAACAGAAACAGAAACAGAAACAGAAACAGAAACAGAAACAGAAACAGAAACAGAAACAGAAACAGAAACAGAAACAGAAACAGAAACAGAAACAGAAACAGAAACAGAAACAGAAACAGAAACAGAAACAGAAACAGAAACAGAAACAGAAACAGAAACAGAAACAGAAACAGAAACAGAAACAGAAACAGAAACAGAAACAGAAACAGAAACAGAAACAGAAACAGAAACAGAAACAGAAACAGAAACAGAAACAGAAACAGAAACAGAAACAGAAACAGAAACAGAAACAGAAACAGAAACAGAAACAGAAACAGAAACAGAAACAGAAACAGAAACAGAAACAGAAACAGAAACAGAAACAGAAACAGAAACAGAAACAGAAACAGAAACAGAAACAGAAACAAAACAAAACAGAAACATAAACAGAAACAGATTTTTACCAACCTGTTGATACGTTATTGAACAACTCAGATGCACTCAATTTAGGATCGTATTACAAACATTCAGAAAACTTCATTCTGAAGATAAATAGTCACATATAATGAATGACAAAGTCAAATTATCAAATGTCTTCTGAGTTCTATACGAAAATTTTCCCATAAAGGATTATTTCAGTATACCCCGATCTTCATCGTAGCTGTCTGCACAATAATTATTCGCCGCTTCGCGTGCCGTAGAAGGAAAATAATTCAATAAAACCGAAACGAGTGTAAGTTATCAATGCGAGCTTCCGTCGTAGAGTGCTAACAGATCAAACTTTCCAATCGAATTATCAAGAGCAATTTGCGCAAATTCCTTCCCCCGTATCGGCGGCGCCTAGAATATGTTTCCGAATCCGACTTTTCAACATTTCAAAAGAAAGAGAAAGAGATAGAGAAAATCCCACTTCATGTTCCCACAGCCAGTCGCCGGCACAGACATCCCGATCACTATCACAATCAACTCAATTTACTGTAACAAACTCCATCATCGTGGAAACAGAATCACACGGCAAGCTCCCATTTGCGGGCTGTAGAAGAAAAATCAATTTGCTGAGTAAAGATGGTTTACGGAATTTAAATACCGCTTCCCGGGCTCTGGGCTGAGGAAACTCAATTACATTTCCGCTACCATTTGCCAGCACCATGTCGCCAATTTGAGTGGAAGAAACGCCGAGAGAAAAAAAAATCAAAAGGACTTCGCTCCGATTTCCGTCACGCCCGGACGCGGGTAAGTAGGCAAAGGTAAATACACCGTTCTGCTGCGTATCTGCGAGGCAAAAGTATTAATTTTGAAAATCCTGCCCAGATGGGTCGTTTATTTTGTACTTTCTAAATCTGTGAGCTGGAAAGAAACCAGCCAGTAACTCCGGACCGGAAGCAGAGGATGGGACAACAAATGGCAAATAAAGAATAAGAGTAAAGCTTTTTCAATTAAAAATTTGCCACTGCGCTTCGTGTCTGCTGCGTTGAGACGGTGGCAGCTAATTAAAAATTTGCCACACACCTTCGGGTTCAGTGAATGACACTTTGAGGGAAAAAAGAGAGGTTTGTGTAAGTTGCTCTGACGCATCCAAGTCGAGCGCGAAGAAGTTCAACATAAATTGTGAACTTCCCCGGGAAAAGTTTGTCCGCTGGTTGTAACTTTTTGTTGACACTTACAGATGGATAGAGCGAAGCAAATCTCAATTCACACGTAGCGAAATAAAACAAACTGCGTGCTTTATCGTCTACGAAAATTGCGAAAAAAATGCTGCACACACGAACGATATTCCTGGATCGAACCAACCACAAATTCCATATAACGTAACTTCCATTTCCTAAGCTTGTAAGGTAGAACAATGGAAGCATTGTGCTTTTTATCCCGATCTCAGGGCACGCACCGGCAGTAAACTTAGTTAACAGTAACAATCTAACTTTTTTCTTCTGTTCTAACCTCTCAGTTCAAGTGTTGCGGTGTTTACTGTTTTTCTTTTTTTTCCTTCTAGGTCTCTATTAGTGCGGGCCTCTCCTGGCAGTGAAACGCGAAACCAAGCCCGGTCCAGTTCGATTTGATTTGATTTGATATTTCGGAATATATTCTTTTTTTTATTATGCCAACAACGTGACCGATGGAGCTCACCGATGAATCGAGGTGGAAGGTGAGTTGATTGGATTTGGGGAGGGAAAGTTTCATGATTTCATAATTTAACTGAGTTTTTACGTTTGTCGTAACTATTATTATCAACCACGGTTTCATCTGTTGAGTGAAGATGTAAAAACATTCCAGTGAATATCTCTTTACAATCTCATAGAAAGGCCAGTTTACACGAAACCTTTCTAGTCTCGTGTGATCCATTGGTACCAAGTATAAAAGA
Organism: Wyeomyia smithii; assembly: GCF_029784165.1. Lineage (NCBI taxonomy): Eukaryota > Metazoa > Arthropoda > Insecta > Diptera > Culicidae > Wyeomyia > Wyeomyia smithii. The sequence goes on from NC_073694.1 coordinate 2,696,932, forward strand.
TTCTTGAGAAAGTAATTCATCAATCCACTTCTTCCGCTTCAAATAGGAACCTAGCAAAACATTATCCAACACCCAACAAAGCGAAACTCTCCCAGAAACGTCCTCTAGTCACTAATTTGTTTAACGACTGACTGACGGAGGTTTGCCTAACCTTTGATGCCTGTGCTTGCATCAAATCAGGTCAACAAAGCGCCATTGAAATGTTCAACTTTAGGAAAATATTTACCTTCTGCCTAGCGGGGCTTCTCGGGACGGAAAGAAAAGCCTGTCTGCCTGCCGGCCTTCCTGCCAAGTTTGGGACAAAAAAGGCAAAGAAACTTTTGCCTGTCGTAAGGGGCGACGGCTAGTCAGTCCGGAAGCTGCCGTTTTGAACTATTCACAGTTTGCTGAAGTTAAAAGCAATGTGAAAGAATGTTTCAACCATGAAAGAGGATATTTCCTTTCTTTTTCGGTAGAATATTTATCATTCCTTCAACCTTTCGATCCTCTATCTGAATAGGAATAGACCGAATAGACACACACACACACGAGAGAGAGAGAGAGAGAGTACCGCATGAAGCCGACAACAGTTATGATGAAGTATCTGCCACTGCCTAGGTTCTGCCACGGGTCGGCAGACTTAGAAAAGACCCTTTGCTAGGAAGTCGACCGTACCGAGAGGGTATAAATCTCCCGTCCGAACCGATATTGGTAGGATATTTATCTTCTTGCATTTCTGTCTTACAATCGGCTCGGGAGAGTGTCGCTAGCGTACTTTGAAGGTTGAAGTGGAAACCGAATCTGGGGCCACTTTTGCTTAAAGTGTCACAACGTGTGAAACTATGACTCGTTTCGGCAGCAGCCGCACTTCGAAGTCCGGTTCACCATCCAGACGGGGGGATTTGATTTAGAAAGGCAGCGCGTGCCTGGTTCCAGTGCTTGTGCAGCCGTGGCGGGAATGGATTTGTATGCTTGACTGAATTAGGTTTTCAATATGTTGAACATAAATTTTCTGACCGGTTTATTCTTCGGAAACGGCAACGGAGACGGGGAAGACCGTCCGACATTGAAAGTAAATGGCAGTTTAATATTGGCTGGAATTGAGTTATTACATCGCTTCAGGAGGAGCGAGGGCGGGGGATGATTACGCTGGATAAAATAAGTTGGATGAATTTGTGAAGTACCATTTAATGGAGACGAACGGTGTTTTGATAGGTTGCTCGCTAGCAAGGTTATGCGAAATCGGATTTTTACTGAGTCAAAGAGATTTGAGCACAGTTTTGATTAAATGTTGAGTGCATATTTTTTAATACCCTTTTTTCTAATTTAGTTCAATGGAAATGAAATTTTTTGCACGAGAATTTTTGATAATTTCTCTACGAATATTCTTTGTTTTTTTTTTTTTGTACTAAACTGGAGTATAAAAAAGCATATATTTTAAAGGTTTGTTATAATAAGAAAGTCAATAAAAAATTAATAATAAGACAATCAAGAAAGGTTTCTTAAGAAATATCATGAAAAATTTCTAACATGTCTCGAGAATCCTCCCTCAAGAAAGGACCCAAAATTTTTCAAAATGTGTCGAAAATTTTCAAAAATGGAGAATTTTTCATAAGAAGGTTTCAAAAATGTTGAAGAACGTCTCTCAGAGATGTGCTTCGTTCGCGTCCGAGTGAACATTTCACAATTATGCAGCTGAACCGTTCCGTCTGTACCTTCTTGTTATTTACCAGATTGCGTTGAGAAGGTGGTGATAACTAGCAACACTCAGAGGGAGATCTAAAGAATGTTGTGAGCCAAACGAACAAGAAATTTTCACTCGTTTTTCATGTTTTATTGCCAAACAATTAATTAAGAATGCTCCAAAATTTGTTTATCACAGTGATTTTAACTGGTGGTTCACAAACCTTTTGTATGATCAACAAAACAATGATCAATCAATTAAACGTAAACATAAAATTTAACACCCTCGCGATTTTTGTGATGCACTTTATCATTCCCCAGGATTTCCACCGTCACCATCAGTTATACGAGTCGAATGAAAAAGTTAGTCAACATTGCGCTTCAAAAAGATATTTTGCACCTCTGACATGTGAAACCTAGTTGCCAAATTGGCGGTTTTTCACCGCTTATTTCTCTCTCTCTCTGAGTATCTCTAGTGATAACTGAACTGATCGTTCTTCATGTATCTTCCTTCTTGTCGCAAAAAAAGTTTCATAGCCACTTGGCGCATGTGGTTTAGTAAAAAGTATTGTTCGGTGATTGTTCATTGATCTCCACAAAAAGTTCGACGGTTCCCCTGCTTCCTTGCAGTTCCTTACGCATCACTTTAGTGCAGAGCTACCGTCGTTCTGATTTTGGATGATCTGCAGTATCTTCTCGTTTGAAGTATCTACGATGTAAGGAAAATAACCTGGGAACAGGATCGCTTTCGGTAGGTTATCCGTGTTGAAAACGACCAGTTGTGCTACTTCCCAGGTAGTTAGGGCTGTTCCACTGTCAGCGTAGACCAAGTAAAGACTGCCGTTTTTGAAATGGTAATTCCTGCACTTAGGCCTGAGTAGCGAAGAGTCCAGTGCCACAATCCGATCCAGGATCAAATCGTGCACGGTTCCAAGAGGTTACTTGTATCGAAATTTGCTAGCGTAGCCGTCAAGAGTGATAGAGAGCGCAGATGGGCAGCCTTGTAACAAATCCCTATCAAGGTTAAACCCTGCCTCCATCTCCTGATCAAGAAGTGTCCGAAACGTATTACAACCAGTCAAATACTCAAAAAATATTTTCGCCCTCTGTATTATAACCAAGCTTCCAGACGTGCGTTCTTTTCCCGTCATTTGGATCGCGTTTCGAGCAAAGCATGACCAGACAACGTGCTCTATGTCGGGAAACCCTTCACCCCAGGCACAGATACCGCTTTTCCCAAGCCCAATACGACGGAGATGCGCGTTAAATCTATAGTGGTTGGACATAAGCCAAGACATCACGGAAATGAAATTGCGACCTACATCCAACCCCTTGAACCCAGGGCTCGTCAATACCTTGAGTATAATGGAATGTAACCACCTTCCCAGTTCCCCTCTGGTTCGAGAATTTTGCGTATTCTGACATACAAGTGCAAAAAATTCATTCAATGCAATTGGTCTTTCATAAATGTCACCGTTTGTTGCGCCCACCTTAGCCAAAGAGTCCGTTTTCTCATCGCCCGATGTCGAGCAGTGAGAAGGGACCCACACTAAGGAAATCTGAGAAGATTTTTCGGATAAAGCACTCAACTGTTGCTGTATTTTTCCCAAGAAATAGAGAGAGTGCTTAGAATGAACAGTTATTGAACAGTGATTGATTCGTTTGATATATGCATACCGTATTCACTAATTGCAATAATTATAATTTTTACACGAGCTTCGCCATATTTCAAAATCTCCCATAAGATAATTGGCTTCGGTAGTTTGTAACTGACTTTTTACTTTACAGTCTGTACCGGGAAAGCTCAGTAGCAAGAGAACCTTTGACTATGGCTTACTACTGGGTAATCAGCGGGGCTTCGCGATCAACTTTGCAGGATACTTTCACCTTACTATTCGGGCTATTGTGATTTGGTGATTTGTATTCGAAAAGCAATTTACCTATTATGGAAGAAAACTAATTTATTAAAAGGACTTCTTTTTGACGGGAATATTAGTTATTTTATTACTATTTTTATTGTGAGTGTGTATGTGTGTGGGTGTGGGTTGGTGATCGGTACGTACCGCTGCTGCTGGTTGACGCTGCTGCTGTGGAGTACTGCTCGGCGTGGGCGACGCTGCTGCCGCTGATGTGGCGTGATGCTCTGCTTCGTTGCTGCTGCGGGTTGACGCTGCTGTTGTTTTCGACGGATGGGGTGCGGGAGGTTGTACCACTTAAACGCTATCTGCTGGCTCTTTCTGGTCTTCCCTCGTTGACGGAGATCGACAGGCCCAGGACGATACCAGAGTGACCGTGCCGAGAGGGGTAAGTCCTCCTTTGCGGTGAGGGCTCTAAGCCAGAGGACTGTAGCTGGTCCTTTACGGGTTAGACGTAGCGTGCATCCAGGGCTCGCTAGGCCGGTCGTGTGCTGATTTAGCCGTATGCCACGGTCCAAAATACGTTAACTTGGTCGACTACGGACCGCAACAAATCCTGTTGTCACTGACAACTCGTACAAAAAAAAACTTCTACTTTTCGAATTTATGACGTTGAGCACACGACTACCAGATACTTTCTGCCTATGGCTGGCTTCTTGGATCGCCAAGATAGCTTTTCGCGCGGTTTTCTTGCCCAACATTTTGCGATGGCTGCACAATATTTCGCGCCTTGGTCAATTTGACACCCATCCGTATAACAGGTTTCCTCCCCCTCAACCTATCTGTCATACTGGATGGGTGCTGTCTATTTTACCACCCACTTGTACTCACTGTGTGACGTGTATTTTGTACCAGTATGTTAACAGTTTATATATATTTTTATTTTTTTTTAAGTCTAACCCTACTAATCTATTTTAAGAAATAATATTAACATACATATATATTTAACTAACCCTACTTATTATTAGCCTAAAATGGAAACGTGAAAGTATTACAAAACATCCATGCACAAACAAAAATCAAACAGGATTCTGTAACCTACGGTTACAAGTTGTTATACGTATTGTTTCTTGGTGTGTTTCCGGAAGGGTCATATCTACTTTCCCCAAGTCCGTTGACGTTCCTCTGGGGACTAGCGGGGTGGGCTAGGATTAGCTCGATTTCGAGAAAAATACTACAAGGTATACAGCCCTAGGGTTGTATGAAACGGTGACGTGGGACTGAACACTGTATTTAGGGGATTTTTTGTTACAAAAAATACAGAGCCTGCAGACAGAATCAAGGTGTTTGCTCAGCGACTGTACGTATTTTTATTTTCAGCCTCCCCTGGATATCAATTTATGATATATATTCAACAACACTCGAAAGAATATCGTTTATATCTGACGATATAATGCCTGTAGTATTTTTTCGTGCAAACAACATGTATTCGACAAGGCACTAGCATATCGTGCTTGTTGAAGAAGCACCAAGAATTTCTCATATTGCGTCAAAGTCAGAATTAACTCAATAACCTCAAAAACCAAATCCAATAATACTTACGTTATCATAATGAATAGTTTTGTCTTATTTAACTCTAATTAAATCAAATTTATAATATGGATCTTACTTTCAAAATAATATGGAAGCCCTAACAAAGGTTCATTAATTGGCAAACTTAAGAAGATATTTTAAACAAAGTCATTAACAAATTCCAGCAAAAAATCGTAGCAATCCACAATTACATTTTTATTTTGACGTAGGACTACGTCTAACCGCACTACACCGAGATACATTCCGCGAAAACTAAAACCAAGATGTAACGACGGAATGAAAGATTTCAAACGGTTATACCGATGTAACCACATGATGGACCATGTCGTTGGATTGATAAAATGATGGACAATTTTGTGATTCTTCAATTTTCATTATCACTTCATTGCTAAACAGTGAAAATTGAATAAAAATCATATGCGAGCACGCCTAGCACAGACTTTATGAATAGACACCAACTGCCTGCAGTGATATCCTGTATAGCAGTGGCAAAAAAAATTTGACAGAATCTCCCCGTCCCAATAGGTCAACTAATGTTAGCTTCCATCAGCCTAGACTAAATTGATGTCTTGAAGGTAAAGCTTTTTCGGAAAGTTCGTAACCACCTCCACTACCATATAGTTTTACGTTCTGCTGTTAACAAATATGTTAATGTTAATAAAACTGATGTCTTGAAGGAGAATATGATGGCACAGGCAACAGTACTGCACCAAGTAATGTATGAAAAGAGCGCTGGTTTCTCGTCGTCTATCAGTGCAGTAGAACTCGATATTCATTTTTGTGCAGTAAAGCCAAGTGAAAACTCCAATGGGGCGTGGAACACAATCGAATTGCCGTTTAATTCAATTTTTCTTCTTCTTCTTGTTTAGTATAGCAGCAAATATCAGAATTCAATATGATATTTCGGATGTCGCAAAATAGGCTGCGCCGTCGGGGACAACAAAATGCGTTGTTTATTTTTGAACTCTACACTCTGCCTTTTTTTAGATTTATTTAAATAACTTAATATAAGGTATTTAAAAGACAATAGAAAACCAAAATGCTCCGTACAGATCTTTGAATAGGTAGTTAAACGAGCTGTACTGATGATTATATTTTACTAGCTAAATGAATTTAGTCCAATATGACAATACTAGTTGCATCACGCGGTGGTGGTTTAGAGAAAAACCAAATTCATTTCATCTTGACATTAGAGTTCCGACGTTAGTGTTTGTTTTTTTCTGAAACATTGCTATAGAGCTCTAGACCCAAATTTTCCCCTAAATTTGGTTTCTGGACCATTGTGAATGTTAAAGAGAATATTTTTTCTTCTAAGATAGAGTGCTGCAAAGAAATAATCAAAATACAGACCCCGTTCGATTTTGGCAACACTTCACAATTTTTTCTGTTGCCAAAATCGAACCATGCCAATAATGAACGTTTTTTTCATGACTTTTTTGACTTTTTAAAAGGTCAAAGACGACCTTAACAGTAGAAATGGCCACCAATGAACTAGTTTTAGTTCCAAGTCGTTTGAGGTGTCGCTCGATGAATTTGGGCTGATGACCTAGATACTTGATATTACCACCGGAACCAAAACACCTTCCTTTTGGAAGATGTTGAGCTTAAATTGGTTAAAATAAATCAAGCAAACTACAAAAGTAAAACGAGCTCAAATCAAACATAGCTTCAAAATAAAATTATAAAATTATTGTAGTCCTACGTCAACTATGCGGTCGTGTCTTGGTTACCACCCTTCTACTATTTTGCTTGACAATTTTTTTCATTTGCCTACAACTACATTCGCTGTATTACGAAGACAGCTTATATACGTTTATTATGGTAGAGCTTAGAATAATAATATATCATCTAACAATTTTGAAATGTAAAAAAAGATTCTGAATGAATCTAAGTAAATAAACAATAAAATCACAAGCATTCGCAGGCTCTTACTCTTCTATAAATGAATATATTTAGGAATTCACTCTTTCGATACTATCCAATCGCGATTATTTAGTGAATATCGAAGACAAAATTAAATAAATATCCGTTGCAAAAATTTACAATTCTTGTTGAGTAAATTATGGTAATCATATTTATGAGATAAACTTTCAATCACCATCAACAGCAGCATTGCAGTTTTTCCTCGATTGCACACGAATAGGAATGTACGAGCGAAAGTGTACCACTGCAATACGAATAGTACCGCTGCAGTATGAATAGAAGTGTACCACTGAAATGTACGGATAGAAGAGTACCGCTGCAATCATAGACGACAAGAGACCTGCGGTTCTTTACTCCACTGGTACTGGTAATGCTTTTACCGGTATGTTTTCTTTCAAGACATCAGTTTTTATTAGGTTTTGAAAGCAGGTTTAGAAATTGTTCAAGAATGGGGATTGTTTCAAATCTTTCGGAAAATTTTTACCTTCGAGACATCATTTTAGTCTAAGCTCATGGAAGCAAAAATAAATTGACCTATTGGGACGGGGAGACTCTGTCAATTTTTATATCGATATCGATACAGAGAATACCACGGGGAAAGGATGGTGTCCATTCACGTCGTCTGTGCTAGGAATGCTCGCATGTAATTGGTTCATTGTTCGCGTAAGTTTCCCTGTAACTTTTAATCAATTTTCACCGTTGAGCAGTGAAATAATAATGATAACTAGTGTGTTATAAAATTGTTACACATTTTATCTATCCTACAACATATAGGTTATTGTTATCTATCATGTGGTTATGCTGTTATTAACGTTTGAAATCTGACGCAACATTTGCCAGTTTCCTTCCAATTTTACAGAATGCATCGCAGTATAGTAAACAAAGACGTAGTCCCACGTCAAAAGATTATTTCTACAAATTTATCGCTTCAATTTACCTCAGATCGAATTCCTGTGATTGCTGACAATACAGACAATAAATTGTAGAGCAACGAAAAATTATTTTAGTCTTTTCAAATGAATAACAGCTTAAGTTCCATTCACGAAAAATTACATCCGTTTACGCATCAGATGCAGTAGTGTATGTTTTATCTATTATTTTGACGTTTGACGTTTTACGGTGGCTTCGATGTGTCTTGAAATGTCTAAAATATTAAATACCAACACTTCACGTATTACAAAACATAGTTAATTAGCGTTTTATAGTAAAATCCTAGGGGTGACGGTCTTACCCTCAGTGCCGGGCTTACCCCCAGTACCCCTACACGTATTTCCGTGAATGCCCAAGTAACACACAAAACATGTTAGAAAATAATTCACAATGACAGTAGTCATATAAGAATACTATAAGCGCAATTTAAAACTTGTGTTGTTATATTCTTGTTCTCGAGATGTTATTTCATAGCATAAGTGTATTTGATATATTATCGAATATAAACTGCTGCTGCTTATCTGTAAATTGTGTTTATGATGTTATCAAAACAGTACAGAAAGCAACTTAAAATACAACATTTGCGAGATTTGCGTTTTTCATCAGTAATTCAACCACATTTCGAACACAAACTCATTTTTTCATGGTTTTTGAGCTGTTTTTCAATAACATGAGTTGAACAAACAACAACTATGACACAAATGACACTTGTCTTAAAGTTGTCCTCCAGATGTTTTCACTATGTATTAGAAAAACTGTGTATGAAATGCCCAGCCAGGGAAGCCGCGCGCGTTCAATATTATACGCCTAATAACAATACTACGTACCTGTAAAGTACTTTTTCTATTATTGGTATTCGAAAACCAACGTAAAACTACTTGATCAAATTGTTAATGAAATTATTTAAACGATTTTAATAAACCTATTCGAGGTGGGTCAAATTGCGCCATGAAAAGGTAAACAAAACGCTTACAGTGTAACCAATAAAACTCTAATTTTTGTTACCGTTTATCTAACAACGTTTTCTAGTTTTGAATTATTTTATGTCTAGATAACGTTGAAACTATGCGAAAATAATTTTAATATTCAAGCGACAGAAACAAATAATTTTGCCAGGTTGAACATTGCTTTTCATCATCAATTTACAATTAATTAAAAGTGCCACTGACAAAAACGATCATCGAACTGGTTGCACTGCGCGTAACAATACATTTGCGCATGCGCTTGGTAAATGTTGTCATAGCAACGCATTTGCGCATGCGCTTTGTTATAGCGAATTCTGACCCACGAATGCGCGAATTTTTCATTACACTGGGTCAGTGCAGATCTACCCAAGGAAAAAAAAAGAACATTGCGGTTTACTACGCATGTAAGAAAGAGATGCCAGATAGTTGTTTACGAACTAAGCCCAGGTGGGGTAAACTGACTCTTCGCAATGAAATAAATCAGTGAACATTCTGTAATGCATAATCTATTTTCCACTGATTGACAAATAGAAAGCCATATCTAATGAATGGCGCATAATTTTTTCAGAAGTAAAACGTAATGTTTCACCATGATATTTGACGCGCACGTAAACCTCCGTAATAAAAGCATCAAATGGTTGATTTATTTTCGTTTCTTATTTGATTATTCGAAACGCCATAATCACTATTTTTTCCATTATTGTTCCTGATATAAATCAGTGTCGTTCTGCGATATTTTTATTGTGAAGTTTTATGCTTGCGTCATTACAACTTAAAAATAAGCTATTTTCAACGTATTTCTACCATATTGGTACTCGAGATGTATTTTACAGCTTCGGTCTAACATGTTGGCTTGCTTTCATGAAGTTTTATAATACTTCATAAAGTACCAGTACTTGTTCTAGTAGCCTTTAATTTTTGCGCTTTTCTGGTGATAGAGATGTCATGGAAAAGGTAATGTCAACTGAAATCTATAACTGCAGGTTGTATCAGAGGAGTTAACTCATCTGCTCTATAACAACGTGTGTTACTTGGGTGGTTTTCTCACTAAATATTAGAATTAAATATTAGGCGAATAATTAAAATTGATTAAATAATTTTACTCCCACCTTCGTTTTGGACTGCTTGCCGGATGTATAGGTGTTGTTTTGAGTTTTGTGTTAATGAAAAATCACCGAACTAATTTGCGAATAAACTTAATGTTCTACACTTCGTTTCAATTGAACAATCTCAATCTACACAGTTCGAGGTTGGAGTTCTCCACAAAAATTTACATGGAAACGATATAAAAAATTAACTACAGTGAAATGCAGAAGTGTAGTAAAAAATAAAAATGTTGGCGAATTTTTATTAATAATTATTTAAATTTATGCACAGACTTACTGTCTACTTGTGACAAAAGACAAAGCGTCCCCATCTTTCATCTATGGCAAATTACACTTTTTATCGTTTTTCATCAAACCGTCTACAAGCTTCGTAAATGTTTATCGCCTCCGATGGTTTCTAATTTAATCGCTTTCATTCCGTATACGGCCACCCCGATTGAAGCAATGCGAATTAAATCAATTCGACACGGCGGCGCGGCAACCCAGTGCGCGTTCCCATTCATCTAGTTTACGAGTTGAATCCAATTTTCATTCCTGACACTCGGCAGGGTCCTATTGGCAAATTTTCCCGCTGCTTCGCAATCACACTCACACATAAGTTCCATTAATCTCCGAGCTGCTCGATGCCGTTCAATTTCTCGCCACAATTGAACCTTGATTGATTGTCGTCCCTCCTCGACGCCTATCATTAGCCTATCCCTCTCCCATCCCCGTCCCACCTTGAGTGTGATTTTATGGCTCCAATGTTGAAGCCAACTGCGTACCAACTGACAGGGCCAAACAAACAATGCCATTTATTCGATTAAAAACAATTTTTAGATGCTAAGGGAGAGAGAGAGAGAGAAAAAAAAACAAACCAATTGCTTGCCAACATTCAATCTCAGAGCCCAGGCCTGGCCGTAAACGGAGAAATCCATTTTCCGACAATAAATTCTAATCGCTTAATAATGGAGTTTTATCTGAGCAATCTTTTATTTTGGCCACTTGCATAAAAGCGGTGGTCCGGTGGTTCGGTTTCGGTGTTTCTTCCACACGCGCCCGGCATTCACAGTGTAAAATCTGGCTTCGAGGGCGAACTCCGGCAGGGGGTCGTAAATTTTGAACGTTTTGTTTTTTCGTTCCGCTTAATCTTGACCAGCATTTTTGTGTGCTTGTGTGTTGTTTGGCACCGCAGTTTCAATCGTTTGCTGTAAAGCGGTGCTATTTTTTGACTGCTCTTCATCGTCGCTAGAAGGGATGCTGAATACCGGAGCGCGCCGGTCAACGCCGGAGGAAGCGTGGCAGAGTTCAATTTAATTTAATTTTTATGATAAGCGATGCTTTGCTTTGTTGGATTGAAAAATATTATTGTGTGTTACGTAATGAAAAAAAGTTTTCTTTGGAACGATGCCCAAGGCAAACTAATTGCTAGTCTTTTGTTGTCCTAATAGCTGATATTTCCAGATGAAGATCTAGATTCAGTAGAGTTCCCATATAAAAATAAACGATCGCAAAGTGTAATTGAACATGTTTCGAATGGAAAAACGTAACCCAGTTTGTTATTACACCATTTTACATAAAGTGCCCACTTTTTTCCCGGTTAAACACTTTATAGAATACACATCGAAAGAGTAGTAGTAAAAAAACCAACACTAGCAACAGCAGCATCCTCATCTCAGACTGAAACCGTAAAACGATTGAGTTGCAACTGCCGAGCAACTGCAGCATCTTCGTAAGCTGTAAAGCTCTTAACGAACTGCACTTGGGCGAGAAAACTTTAGCCATTTTGGCAACAACGCGCCTTTCCCTCTCTCTCGTGGACCACCACCACCGCAGCCCAAAGGACCATCAAAAGAAATACAACAGACTATAATGGCTTGTTTACTGGCAGATGAAGACGTTGCTTGCTGTTGCCCCGCTGCTGTCGGAAACTGGCAAAGGAAGGAGGGAAAGTTTGATTGTTACGGAACGGTGAAAAGAGATAGTTACACAGTCCCGGGATAAAATCTCGCCCAAGCAAATCCGGTGGCGCCCTGGCTCTTTAAGGACTAATTTAATTGAAAAGTTCTCCACCTTCCCACTACCAGCAGCAGCAGCAGCAGCAGCATGGCGTTGTTGGTTGCGGTGGCGGCAGCAGTCTTTTTCGCACCGCAAGCAAGGCGAGCGCTGTTTTGCATAAGAAATGGTGATGATTTTCTGTTCGAGTTGTTTTTTTTTCCTTTTTTTTTGTGCTCAACCCGAATGCAGATTATTCCGCCCGGGTGCCACCCAAGGTGGAATAAACCAGTTTTTATCATTCGTCATTTAATTTCGTGGTTGGCTCGGGAGGAAAATTTATTTTATAACGCATTCTATCGGGTTGTTTTGTGGATTCCGACAATATTTGGGACAATTTGCGGTGCTTGTACTGGTGTCATAAAGCCACCGAGAAAGGACTTACTTTCTTTTGAACTTTCATTTCCAAAAGACCAAAAGGATGTGCCCCTTGGGTTGAATGGCAGTTTAATTACTGTTTTGTCCAGATGGAATCAGTGACCGACCGTCGTCTCAGTCAGTCAGTCCGTCATGGTAAGACAAGCGGAAATGGTTACAAAACGATTCCGACCCCTAATTTGAATAATTGAAATTGGAATCAGTGGCGCCCGTCTTCTGACTGTTGTATTGTTTCCCGGAGAGGAGGGAAAAACAATAAAAATCACAACCCCCTAGGAGTAGTGACGAGGCGGTAGCGGCAGGTGTTTGACACTACAAGCTGGATGTGCGGTCGAATGCGCGTGAGCTGGAAATATCAGTTGACTGTTGTTGACTTTGGAAATTATTACGATTTGCATAATTTATGACAGACAGCGGTTTGTGGCATATTTATGGTTGAATTGTAAATTTGAGCTGCCCTCTAATCTTAGTTTTTCCTTTCGGGCTGTCTTCAGCCCCCGTTCATCTTCAATCGACCGACTCTCGTATAATTCTTATGCGTCCCACGGTGCTCCCACAGACCGTTATTATAAAATAAAATGCACCAAAAAATCTGAGTACACCATTCGGTTCGTTATGACGTCCAGAATCTCTGGTCAAAATTTCAAAATCATCGTACGGTACATTTTTGAGTAATGTCCTTTTGAAGGTCGTAAACTACAAAAAAGTGATATAAAAACGACGAAATACTTATTGTAAAGCACGTTTTCAACCACCATTTCATGAAATAACTTCCAAAATAGTTTCTACACATTCCATGGGTTATATTTCAAGACATGAACAATTGGTGAAAAGATTTATTTGAAAATCCCACAGTGCACAGTGGTCTAAATTCTAAAAATCGTGGTCACCTTGATTTGACCATGAAAAATTGATTTTATGCACTCAATGTCTTCAGCAAAATCGTTTCATAGAGCAAGGCCTTACTTTTGGCGTTTTTGGTTTTTCGATCAATCCACCTAACAGTTAGATAAAATAAATATTTTTTCTAATTTTCAATATACCAGATAGCTTCCATGAGCAAAGTTGTGGAAAATTTTGAAAGATAAACAATTGCTGAATACTACGATGTCCTATCTGTACGTTGGACACTACGAAATAGAGTTTTTTGTAGAACACTTCTCTTTAAAATCAGTTTTTTGTCTATAACTTTTTCTATTATTGTCAAAACAATAAATTTTATAAAGTCTTGAGAGAATCTTAGCTGAATGAATGAAATCTTAAAACATTTTGCATTGTTTTGACCATTACAGTCAAAATTATAGACAAAAAACTAATTTTGAGTAGAGGTGTTCCACAAAAAACTCTATTTTGTCGTGTCCAACGTACAGATAGGATGTCACAGTATTCAGCAATTTATTTTGAAGTTTTCCACCACTTTGCTGAAGGAAGCTATCTGGTATATTGAAAATTAGAAAAAATATTTTTTTTACCTAACTGTTGGGTGGGTTGATCGAAAAACTAAAAACGCCAAAAGTAAGGCCTTGTTCTATGAAACAATTTTGCTGAAGACATTGAGTACACAAAAGCAATTTTTCACAGTCAAATCTAGATTGTCACGATTTTTCGAGTTTAGACCACTGTGCACTGTGGGTTTTTCAAATGAATCTTATCACCAATTATTAATGTCTTGAAATATAACCCTTTGAATGTGTAGAAACTATTTTGGAAGTTATTTCTTAAAATGGTGGTTAAATACGTGCTTTATAATAAGTATTTCGTCGTTTTTATATCACTTTTTGTACTTTACGACCTTCCAAAGGGCATTACTCAAATATGTATCGTACGATGATTTTGAAATTTTGACCAGAGATTGTGGACGTCATAACGAATCGAATGGTGTACTCAGATTCTTTGGTGCATTTTAATTTATAATAACGGTCTGTGGAAGCACCGTGCGTCCTATTTCATTTTTAGTAATAGTTCTACATATTTAGTTGAGACTAGCTCAAGCTAGGCTTTGACATTTTTGATAAATTGTATATTCCATCCACGTTCCTCGCATTTCAGAGCATTACGACAAAAATTTTTCAGCGTTTTTCTTGACAAAATGCAATGTCACCAAATTTGCTGGAGCCTCAAGGGTACGCAAATAATTCCTCAGGGAGAACGCATTAATGCAAACGGGGCTGGATTGACGTTTCAAACAGCTTGGAGTGGGCAGAGAGTAAGGTGATAGCTCTGGTTCTTGGATGATTTTAGCTAACTTCTCACAGTAGGTAAGTAGCCAAACTCCCAGCATCGAATGAAGACACGTACTACAAAAGCAAATGTGCCGTGGTTCCAGTGATTGAGTTCGAGGTTGAATGTGTCATCGAAGCTGTGTGCCTACATATTTCTTGATCCTCTCGCAAGACTGATGAGTTTGTTTGCATCCTTCGAGCCCTGATTTTTTGAATTGTCGACAGCGGCGACTCACTCAGTTACATGCAGCTTGGAATGCGCGCGATATAATGCCCCAAGTTGTGTTAAGACACTCACTGTTACCCCAGCGCGTTTGCCTTTTCAGCAGGTGTAGTTAGTAAATTACTCTCCCCGAACGAGCCAAGCGAAAGGCTGGGTTTGGATCGGTTTTTTAAGATCTTAATCAAAGACCAAAATTGTCTTGAGTTTGGAGAGATTTGCCGAAGCTTTTGGCTGAACTCATGGTTCCACAGTTCGCTCCTAGATAACCTTGGTCAGTCGGTTGCTTTTGGTCTTTTTACATCAGTCACCAGTACGTTGGTACTGGCGCCGATAGCTGTTTCGCAACTCAACAGTTTTGCTCTCATCGACGAATTCGCTGGGACCGAACCCTGTCGGCACGAAGGTAGTTTTGCTGAGGATGACTGGCTACCATCTCAACAGTGGCACCCAAGGTCTGCACCACCGGGTAGTGGTCCAACGATAGCTCCTCGAACACAACTGGAACTTCGGAGATAGCCATTTTGTACAGGATAGACGATGCCAAAATGTTTTAGTGCCCAGTTTCAAGGTCCTCCGCCAGGACGACAGCATTATAGTTTTGTCACCGCCGAGTCAACTTGGCCAGATCGTTTCAAAGTTCAGTAGCAGTACTGTGTAGAGTGGTGGTCTGCTTAGGACATTGAACGCTTGATGAAGATCATTGGGCTGAGCAAGGTTTCGACTTCAACCCCGATGGCTTCTATAATCTTAAGTTCGGCAGCAGGCAACGCTTGACGATGCATTTCACCGCGATAGCCTGTACTCTGTCTCAGTCGTGTCAGTTAAAAGCTCGGAAGTAACACGTCGGGATGGTTTTGGCCACACGCGTTCGCGCGTTTAGGCTCGGTGTTGTTAGGTTGAAGGCAGGTCGAAGAGTTATGCTCCGTAGCACACTTGTGGCAGCGCGGTTCAATCTTGCAGTTTCATGATACTTAATGTTTAAACTAAGTGACTTTGTATCGTCCTATTTTCCGTCGTTAGATTTTTATTTTACACACCCCTCTGTAACCAAACTGCCTGAGAGACGTAGTAGGGGACAGCGCCATTATTCCTCTCATTAAACCGATATTCACGAATAATGCACGGATTAAACACCAAATTTTCACGAGATCATTGAACAAATAAACTAAATATGCTCACGTGCCCTTATGGAATCGTTCAGCATTGTGTATTAAGTAAAATTAGCTAGATTCATCCTGAATTTTGTAAAACAAACCATCATTCACAACGCTTTTATATCCAGCTCCAAACTTGCATCACTGCTCAATTATTCATCTCACGACGCCCCCATATTTATCACACTGTTAATCATGAATGAATCACATTATCATGAATGAACGAAGCCGCAGCCCGTTGTAGTAGGTTACCTAGATATCCGCTGTAGTTGTTTACGTGCAAAATTGGTAACCCAGGTAACCACTACAGTGCTGTAGATATATGTCAATCATGTCGGAATAATTTAGCATTCTCAGCATGATTTTTTTCGTTTTAACAGAAATAAGGGTAGATCTGCTTAATATAGACCACTTCCTTTAGTGGACCACCTGAACTTCTCACACTAAATGACACATTATACTTATATACTTATTTTGATTTGTGCTTTGACAACTTCAATAATGTTCTTCATTAGAAATGTTGCAACAGACGTTTACTATAATATTCTTCATTAAAGCTGCAAAAAATGTCTTTTAATAACAGCTACCTGTTTTGCCATGATTCGTTAACGTTTTCATAGGAAATGGCTTTTCCAAAAACTGTACTGACATCACACTTTCCGAGCGAAAATAATCAGATTTTCGATGAACGGGTAGGATAATAGTGTCTTTAAAAGATAAGCAATCAATTTTACTAGAAAAACACTTAAATATTGAAAAAAAAAAGTGGCCCAATAAGGGGGGGATAATACTGTTTTCCTTATTCCGGCATGCTTCGTTTCGAACAAGAGCTATCATCGAAATAACGCCGCGAATCATAGTTACCATAGTTACCATAAATTTGCTATAATCGTGTTATTGTATAAAATTGCTGCTAAAATGGTGAACACGCCGGAAATTAGTAAAAAATATACTGAAGCAGCTGTTACTGAGTGTCTTCAAGCAATAAAAAGTGGTGTTTCGACTATAGAAGCTTGCAGGCGCTCCAATGTTACACAATCCACCGTAATGTTTCGTGCAAGCAGCAAGTGGTTAGGAAAACCACGAAAAGGTAAACCAACTGCATTGACTGCCGCGGAAGAGGATTCAATTGTTCGTTTGATAACTCGGATGGCACGTAAAGGATTCCCTATCACGAAAGAACGGGTGCAGTCTACAGTTGATCCAGATCCAGAACTCTCAGTGCGTAAGCCAGAGTTAGTTTCATCAGCGGCAGCTACGGTTAAAAGATGTATTATTTAGACCTGGCCCAAATTAGGAAATTGTTGTGGTCCAAATAAGGAAACGGTGGCCCATTGAAGGAAACTGAAACGATGATTTATTTCTTTGCTTATAAGAAAATAGAGGTATTATCTAGTTGTTTTTCATGCAGAAAACACATGATAAACATGTTACTTCATGTTTATACTTAATGAAATACTTAATTCAGTTTAGATATTTACACTTTTTCTTGCAAAATTTGCAGCAACGCTGCTAAGTGGTCCATTAAAGGCAGTTATACCCAAATTTGGCAATTATAGGCAGTGTACTTCTCATTCAAATCGTCTACCTAGTTTTTTGTTTCATTTTCCACTGACAAACTTTCTAGTTGCTTCTTGAAGGTATTGTAATTGGTTTGAAGCTCGCCAAATTGCTTTACAAGGAACTCCTGCGACTTTTCGATGGTTGTTATATTCGGTAGTTTGTATCAGGACCGTGATTTGCGATTGAGTTCGCTCAACTGTGCGTCGAACCTGTGCAGACTCCTGATTTGCCTCTCGAACAGATTGCCCCAACAGACGAATTTCAGCTATGACGTCATCGTAGTTTCCTCCTAGCTTCGTGCTTTGCACCGACATGTCGATTCACTGTATAGAACAGAAGTATGGTTGCTTTTTCACTTTCGCGATTGCATTGCCGTATATTTTTCTACAACGAAAATGAGCTGACTTCTTGCATTGGGCGCATTCAATAACCCGTGATGCATTTTTTTCTGTAATTTCACATACACTGCATACAGTTTGTTCCTCTGTGTTCGAGTCCATTCCGGCTGCCGTAATTTTGACAGGTTTTGTTTTGATTGCTGGCAGAGTTACAGGCAGTTACAGGCAGACCAGAACAGTAGTAGAAACGAAACGGAACTGACAATGGTGATATCGTCGATAGCACCAGCTATCCCGAGATTGCAAAAAGGATAACGCACGCCAGATAGATGTAACGGAACGTACAATGTAATTTTGCCGCGTTTATCGAAATAATGGCTCTCTCCAAGCAATTTTGTTGAAATAATTGGAATCGGAAAAAAGTTCCGGGAAAAAAAACATGGTCTGTGAATACGTTTACCTCCAACGAACACTTTGAACTCCAGCTGCCAGGCTTCGTCTATCCCGCGTTGGCCAACTTGGATGAATCAAGTATGTATGTATTTCACAATTTATCAGTGAATTCTCTGGAGCACTTGTTATTGTTATCCGATGTTTTGAACCAGCAGGTTTAATCTTTAAATTTAAATTTATTAAATCTTTTTTTTCGCCTTTTCGTCTCCATAAAACTAATTTATTTATTTGAATCAAGCTTAAGATCATTTTCTTAATTTTTGTTTTTTTTTTTGCATTTCAGGAGTGTTCCAAAGCTTTTTAACTTAGTTCATAATACCATAATTTTGATCATATAAATTTCTGACCATTCTGACTTCTAAAACTTAGATATGTTCGAGATGAGTTTATTTTTATGCTTTTTAGGCCGCGTTTGGAGCCATATTTTTTGGTTTGTTCCTATGCATGCGATAGTACGTTGGAAATCCCGTTCCATGGAATGGATTCTTCTTAGTTCACTTTAGATTCCTCATGAAGTATAATCCTCGTAAACTCACTCAAAAGCACTAAATTTGATATTATAGTCGACCATCTGCACTCGAAAACTCATTTAATTCAATCACCTACCTCAGAAAACAAAATCCGTTTTATACGGCTACAACGGGACTCGTTCAGCAGCCAACCAAAGTTTTTTTCATCACTAGCGGACCACTTTTTATTTCAATCACTAAACAAAATCACTCACTACACTAAGAATACTTCAATCTTTGAAATTTTCACCTCAAAATTCCTAAAACAAGCTTGACTTAGCAAAAATATATAAGATGAATGTCTACAATTCCTAAATTTCCAATGCATGTATTTTCATCTGTTTTCACTGCGTCAAGAAAATCAAGAGTTGCCAAATCAGTTCCTGTTAATACGAAAAAATCATACTGAAAATATTGAATTATTCCGCACTGTAGTGGTTACCTAGGTTACCAGTTCTAGGTAACCTATTACGACGGGCTGCGGCTACGTTCATTCATGATAATATGTTGCATTCATGATTAACAGTGTGATGAACATGCGGGGGGTCGTGAGATGAATAATTGAGCAGTGATTCAAGTTTTGAGATGGATATGGAAGCGTTGTGAAAAATGGTTTTGTTTTACAAAATTTAGGATAAATCTAGCTAATTTTACTTATTATACAATGCTAAACGATTCCATAAGACTACGTAAGCATATTTAGTTTATTTGTTCAATGATTCCGTGAAAATTTGGTGTTTTATCCGTGCATTCTTCGTGAATATCGGCTTAATGAGATGAATAATGGAGCAGTTCCCTTATTGTTTTTTTTTTGTTTCGAGCAGTTTACAACTATTTCGGAAATTGAAATCATTTTAGAGTGTGTTTTAAAATCTAATGTGTTGTTTACTACTGTCGTTTAAAAGTGTTTTCAATCATTCAAAGCATAGGCTCCTATGACAGAACACGAGGCGGGAAAAATGTTGTGTTAGGGAACGCGAAGGAAACTTGACTGGTGACAACTGAGTGACAGACGAGCTGCCCGTCCAACATTCAGTTGACTCGCCATCTGCAATACCAGAATTGGTCAGACGAGTAACTTGCCGCTCTCTCGTCTTGTGTAGTAGAGGCCTTAATTTGCCCTTCTTTGTTTATTAAGTGCATTTCTCGCGAAGACGGTGATGATAAATCAATAACATCCGATGACTTTCAATTAAAAAATTTCGGTATTGGCTATTTCTGTTTATGAATTTTAGCTTTCCTTTTAGTTTTTTTGTTGATTTTAATTGTCAATATACCTGTTAAAGTTTGAAATTTCCAATTTTTGTTTAATTTCCAACTTGCAGGCCCGACGTGGCCAGCCACTTTTCAAATGCATAGTATAACAATCAGCAAAACATATAAACTAAATGTTAAGTAAAACTCATCCCATAACGATCCCTTTTTTTATTGTTCTTCTTATTAACAAAAATAAAAAAAAATATAAAAAAGGGGATTGCCCACTGTTGACATTTTAACAAATTCGATGACTTCATTTCAATTTATATAATGTTTTCAAATAACGACAAATAGCGTATTATTATGCTTGAGGCCATAAGGCAATGACATAATATAGTAGGATTTTTGAATGACGTTCTGCATCTTTAATATCTTAAAATCACCTTTCTCCGTCCCTCATCTTCAGCGGATAAACTGACATAACTTATCAAAGCTACCTGGGATCGAACGATGGTTATGTGTGCCTTTCGGAGACACTCTCGAATCCCTTCGAAGCGCGCAGGAGGTTGAAACAAGGAGATGGACTATCCCGCACGTTGTTCAACATAGCCTTTGAGGGTGTAATCTGATGAGTGGGCATCGAAACGAGAGGCACCATGATTAGCAAAGACTACCTAACTCATAGGCTTCGCAGATGACCTCGACTTTACTACAAGAAGCTTTGCGACGGCGGAGGCAATCTACGCCAGACTAAAAGTGGAGGCTTAAAGAATTGGACTAGGAACTATTGCGTCGAAAACCAAGTATCTGCCTCCCACGGACGGTGATCAAGAACGGCGATGAACCCGAATTGGTGGATAAGTTCGTATTCTTGGATCTCTGGTTACCCAACGATGACATAAGTAAGGAGATCCAACGACAAATTCAAGCTGGAAATCCAGAATCCAGGAAATTCGATCCAGGAAACTGACGATATTCAAAACCCCAGTTAAACCAGAAGTTGATAAGGACTTTCGAACCGCGACGCTGCTTACGAAAGACATACGCTAACTGATACGGCTAATATTTGGTGGAGTACAAATCGAAAGCGAAGAGCGACGCAGGCATATGGATCGCGAGCTGCAGGCACTACTTGTAGAGATTCTCATTGAGCACCTGACGACATGCCGGACGACAGAGTAGTGGAATCGGTTCTCTTCAAGGACCCCACCAGCACCAGGAACAGTGGGGCCCAACGTGATAAGCAGCTTGACCAGGTTGAAGCAGTTCTGCGAGTGTCGAGACGCCTAGGAAATTGGCCCAGGACCGAGGAGAGTGAAGGAAAATTCTTAAAACAGCACAGACCACACCGGCTCTAGGTTGCTGAAGTAAGTAAGTGAGGTGAATAAAAGTTGAGACGCAGTTCACATTGATTTCCTTTCGATTCTTTGGGTTAATATCAATGTGTATAAGACTAAACTTAAAGTTAATTTCGATAAACTGTATGTCGCCGTGTAAGTAAAGTAACGTCAAGATACAAAATTTGAAATTCAGATTAAAGTTGAAGGTTGCATTCAATTACTCGAGAAAATAAATATCATCCAATTATCATAAAAAGAAAGCAATTCAATTAACGAACCCCATGCAAGTGCAAAGTATTTATCTCACCTCCACGATAACCGTAGCGACAAATATTTGCTGTCCAAAGAGGACTGATATGATACGATGACGATCATATCACCAGTAACCGCCCCGCTTCACAACAAGGTGAAAGGATTGACATTCAAAATTGATTAAATAATTATTTTTTCATGAGTCTCACCTATGGAACGTGACACACGTAACCGCGCACTGTTGACGACTGACTAATGATGAATCGATGGTTTGCACGGTAGATCAACGTTATTTACTATTCAATTTGTGATTGGAGTCCAACCCAAACTAGAAGGGTGAAATGACGGCTACTACTGCAGTGTTGGATAGCGTGGTTTTGTGCGAAGCTTATTTGTTCAAGCTGACCTGCAGTTTCAGTTCCAATTCCCAATCAGTAAAGGGTCAGCAAGGGGATAATAAGTGGAAATTATGAGCTGAGGCGAGACGCACTGTGGTTGCCGTGTTTCATGTCCGGTAGCTGCGATAACTGAGCTCATGGGAATTTTCACTCCCCTTCGGTGAAAAATTATACTGCCGGTCGGTCACAGAGTGAATCCGAAGGGTGATATCCATTTACCGGAAATTGGTTAATCATATCATTGAGGGTACGTGATTTGTATACTTATGTCATGCTACTTCGATTATGAAAAATACTTCAATACGACTCTTGAATATTCTGGCCGTAAACTGTGTATCTTTAATTACTCGTGAATGAAAGTGAGTATTTTTACGGTTGGGTATTTGTTTGCGAGCTCGATACGAATATCCATATTCTTCTTTTTCGTTTTCAAACATAAATGCAACCGCATGTTTTCTCCTCATTGGAGTGTCGTCATCAAACTGTAGAGCACGCCAAACCAGTAACCGCAGCTTGAGCCAGAAAGTGACTGGATGCCGTGTGATGTGAGAAAAACATGCAGAAAAACCACAATGTTTACTACTAGTGGATAAAACGAAACAGACTGCGAAAAAGTACGGAAAAGTCAAGAAGGAAAAAAACAGAGAGACACCGTGGCTCCACTGTTTTTCTCTAGATTGCACCTACGCCTTCGTTTGTTGGGATAAAATCACAACGTCTACTGGAGTTCTCATTCCAGGGGAACTTACCTTTACCTCCGTTTTACCCAGATGGCGTCGTTTCCTGATGCAAAAAAGTGAAACAAGTGGAATGTTTCCTTTTTTTTCTATCCCTATACCCTATATTAAGGATAAAAAGGCACTCACTTGGCGATGTTGTTAACAACATTCAAGGGCAATGTACGAAGCGTTTTCTACGTGTTTGCTGGGCCTTGAATCATTCACGGTCGAATAGCTTTAATCAACCTTATGATCGGTGTAATTGTGTGTCATTTTACAGTTCACTGTTTCTATTGCTTCAAGGAGAAACGCTACCAGGAAAAAAGTGCTCCATTATGATGACTAAATATCAAACATCAATCGATCGAATCGGATGAGTCGAAGCTCGCTTTTTGCTTCTGTCCGCAGCATCATTCACTTGTGCTGCCACTGGCAGCTCAAAACGAACAACGACGACGACTGTCGTCGAAGAAAAGTTTGTTGCATTTCCACTTGGATTCGCACCATTTAGTTCAATTTCTTCCCCAGAATAAAAAAAAACACAAACAAAAGCACACACACACGACCACACGCACATCCTCTAGCAATCTAAAACTGAAGCTACTTCACCGAACAGCTTGGGACTTGGGAGAAAAAAGAAACGGATGGAAAGTAATTTGGCAGAATTAAAATATTTTTTTTTTTTGCTTTTCCCGCCCAAGCTGGCTGACCTTCGTCAAAGTTTGTCGCTTTCTTGCATTGTTTTAACGTGACCGACCGACCCGAGCGTTAACGCAGCTACGCAGCACGCTGTTGATTCTTCCAACTGCAAAGTGATGGTAATTTTTTTTAAAGTTTTCATCCTTTGTCGTAAGCTAGGTTCGACCTAGACGGGTAGCGTGGAACGTGAATTTAGTATAAATACATAGACCTAGGAACCCTTGCACAGTGGGGGAATTGCCTTTCTAAATTCATTATTTTAGAGCAATATGAATTTTACAGAGTTAGCCTTTTTTGAGAAAGAGTGTTATTCTTGAAAAATAGTTACTAAATTCACAATAATTCATTTACGCCTCAGAAAAAGTGAAGGACAAATCTTTATCATTGAATGATGTATATACATGATGTATCTTATCAAAGAACCCCAATAATGTAGTGCATTTAAAGGAATTGCTGGCTTAGGCTGATCTTTTTAATTCGCATGTTTTCTCAAAATAAATAAACTAGACGTGTATTATTGTCACCGATGGATTTCAAAATCTCCTAATTTTTCCTACGGATATAAATGAGTATAAAAATTATGCAGGGTCCTGCTTAGGACTTCTGCCGGAAGTCGTGGAATTTTATGGCAGAAGAAACCACAGAGTCCTATATGTGGCCTAGCCAAATGACCTTACCTTTGTTTGGACTCGAATTATATGTGGTTTATTCTGGATGAAATTTTCATTAACGCTATTTATTATGTTGATTTCGGAAGTTTGACGATTTTTTATATAAATTTCAAAATTTTGGAAGTTGGCGGTTTTCGAAATTTACTGACTTCTAAATTTTTTCGATTTCTGAATAAGTTTTTGTAGTGTTTGTATTTTGAAATTTAAGCGGCTTCATAACTAAAACCAAATTTCACGCGGAATGATTTAAACGTATCACGCGTTCCTCAATAATCCAGTACCAGTACTCTAGCAACTTTTTTTCTGATGCTGTTGCTAATGCTGTCATAATATAGAAAAAAACATCTTTTTGTAGTGGAGAGAGCTCTATCACCGACGAAGATTTACAGGTGAGTGATTTTCATTACGATTGGAATGACAATAGAAATTGAATCGGACCTTTTCCGGACTCCGAGAGCAAAATAATAGAAAGACATGATAACGCTGAAAAAACACGTTTTTATACAAAAACCACCTCAGATTCGGTCTCAGTTTGCCAAACTACATTAAACCATTTATTTTTTATAATATGGACCATTTTTTACTTGACCATTATATGATTGGAGTCGCCCCACTATGAGTCGCCACTCTGGTGGCGTTCCTTTCTCCTGGGGTTTTTGGTGGCTACGCTGGCGTCGGTGGTGGCAGTGTTTATTGGACAGATTAGTAAACTTTTTTTAGTCAGTCCTTTTTCCTGGCGTAGGGGAGCTGCGATGTTTTTGTTTTCCTTCATTGCGCTCCGGTATTGTTTTAAGTTACGGTATTTGAAAAAGCGTATTAAAATGAATCGTTTGTTTTGCGAACTTTTTTTTCCCTTCTTTTTCCGCCCGCCCCGTTTCGAGTCCGGGCATAAAGTGAGAGGAATTAAAATTCGCTGTTTTTTTCGGTGGCGGGGTTTGCTGCAAAACATCAAAAGCCATGTGGATCAATTTGCCCGTCGGCAAAAACCTTTGAAACGGCAAAAGTTTGGCTGCGACCCAGATTCGGTAGCTCCCCGTTTATCAGACTGGTTGTGTTTTCACTCGCAGTCAAGCGAAAGGAAAATAGAGCAGTATTTAAATTTTCATAATTCGTGTTCAAGGATGAGCGCAAGTCCCTATTAAAACAACGCGCAGATCCTCGTTATCCGCAATTATATACTCGACACGCGTTCCACACACACCCTCTCTATCTCTCTCTCTCTGGCCACAGCTGCTGTCGTCATCCCGTATTATGTTGAGTGTATTGATGCTTGGGTAGAGGCAAAAAAAGCTCTTGCAACATCATATATGGTAGTGAAAAAGTAGGAGGGTGGTTTTCAAGACACGACCGCATGACGTGGCTACCGTATTCTAATAAAAAAAAAATATTCCATTGAAGCAAATAGTAGAGGGAATTGCAACGCTTCTTTTACAAAACTTCTGTAACAAAATTTCGAGGCACCAAAAGGTACCAGTTGCCGATTATTCTCGTTTACTGGTTAGTCCGTCCAGAATTCCAGCCATTTTAGTATTTTGCAGTAGCTATTTATTACTAACAGCCACCAGCATCACGGGTGAAACCGGCACGAGATGACCGGTACTATTTTGTTTTTCCTCCTTTTAGCTGCTAACACCGAGCGTCCGTATGTACCCGGTACGGTTTAATAATGAAACTGATGGGGTGAAATGTTCGAACGATACGTTTTATACCAAGGCTTCGTCAGATAATTAGAAAGAAGGAGGTGCTACATAGATGATGGAATGGTAGAGACAAATGTTTCTTGAAAGCTGCGCCGGCCGCTGTCGTAATATTAACACCAACACAAACATGCATTTTTGCAAGGTTTTTTCCGCTTGGAGCAGCATTTGGTAAAACAGAAAATTCAATTAGCCGCTTCTGTACCAAAATTTCGAGGCAACAAAAGGTGCCAGTTGCCGATTATAGTTTCCTCGTTAGTCCGTCCAGAATTCCAGCCATTTAAGTGTTTTGCAGTAGCCATTTACTACTAAAGCCACCAGCATAACGGGTGAAACCGGCACGAGATGACCGGTACTATTTTGTATTTCCTCCTTTCAGCTGCTATCACCTAGCGTCCGCATGTCGCTGGTGCGGTTTTGGAATCAGAATTATGGGGCGCCGGCCGCTGTCGTAATATTAACACCAACAAAAAAAATGCATATTTGCAAGGTTTTTTTCCGCTAGCAGCAGCATTAACATCGGAAACAGAAAGTGACAACAACATTCAGGGGCCTAACTTCGATATAGACGTTAGTCAACGTCAAAACAGAGACATACACAGAGGGAGGCAGGAGGCCTGCATTCTGCAATTTATATCGAGATGTTACATCAAAATAAAACAAGGCGATGATGATAATGATAATGACGATGAAATGATGGTGGAATTTATTATCCATTTAAGTCTCTTGACAGTGGCGGGATGCGATTCCATTTCGATGAAGGCGAAAGGTATTCAACGAGCTTTTTTTATGGCGACGAATGATGGTTCTTCGATACCATCCGAACTCCGATTGGATTGGATTGAATGTGTTCTCGTGAAAGGATAAAGGTTTAGATGGGAGGATTAATTTATGGTAGATGTTATTTTCCAATCGAGTTGATAACATAACGCGTGTTGATTAAAAAAAGTTGAGGTGCTGCCTTAACATTGATTTTTCTCTTTTTTCTGTTTAAAACTTGTTGACTTTATCTCTCTTTAACGTTATTTCTTCCTGTATTTTTATTGTTTGGTCTACCTCATCTGTCTGAAACTAAATCTTCATGCCATATAGTACAATGCCACAATGTTTTGTTTTATGTCACTGCTTTTAAATCGCCTGCGGGGTGTTTTGAGTCAAGATCATTCTTTGAATTTCATTTTAATTCCATTTGATTTTCCCTACCGTTAAGCTTCGTTTAATTGAATAAAACAAAAGTATTGTGTTTGCTACGGTAAACCCAAGCCAACGCTACCGCACTATCCGGACATAAATTTTCCGGGACGACATTTCTTCAGCGTGGAGACCGTGCCGCTAAAACCCTTTGGAATGTAAGCGGATCCGTACAAGAGTAACCTTTGCCCATCCTGCACTAGAGCGTGCGCTGGAGAGAAACCGGGAAAAACTTAATCAAAAATTTAATAAAGATAAACTGCCATAAAACACGGAAACGCACACTTTGCCTTTGTTGGTTTATGAAAAACTTATGCAAATATCTGGCATCTACAGGAACTTCCGGTGCGATCCAGTGTCGTACGCGATGTGGTGTGAAAACTTCTACTCTCTCTCTCTCTGCATGACGACAGACCGCGAAAAGCAGAACATCGCCATCCTCGGCAGCTAGTGGAGCAAATCTTCTGGATTACTGTAGTACATGCTCCGGTGCTTACTAGTGGCTGCTGCTTTTTGCCGGTCGGTCCTCGTTGTCATCGTGAAGGACGAGGACGAGATAGCAGTGACAACACCGCCCGCCGTGCGGGACGATAAAAGTTTACCAGACTCTTCCAAATGATTGGAGCCTGGCTTGTTCTCTCCGTCGTTTCATCAACAGCAACAGCAGCATCGGTCGACTGATGCTAGTTAAAACAAGTGGCGGGTAACAAAAACGTAAATCCAGCACTAAAACTGGAGCAAAACTATTCCAGAACCGGTGTTGTGTAATTACGTTGTTGTAGAGTGAATTTTAGTGTAAGAGTGTTGTTTTATCAGACTGAACACTGAACGTTCCGGAGCCCGGAAATTTTTGAAATAAATCACCGAACCAAAATGTGTAACGTACACCGAAACGAAAAGCCATTGTTGAAAGCGTGTCAATTTGTCGAACCGAACGCAGATGTCCTCTCGCTGGGAAATGTTTGCTAATACCCTTCTCGCTGCAGCTCGAAATTTCCATTCCAACGCAACGGGTGGGATAAGCTAATCAACGGGAACGTGACGCAAATAGACAAAACTTCTCGAAACTATGCAATCAGTTGAAACTGGGGTGACTAACATTTATTTATTACAAGAAGAAAAACTCACACACGAAACGATAGTTTGCTCAAGCTCGAGTTGTGGCACACAAAATCAAGCCATAATCTAGCAAAGTTTTCGAATTAAAACAAATTCCTCCAGTGCATGAATCCATAACTGCCATTTCCCGCTTGTGTTCACACAAGCTGACATTCCTTAGTAGACCGAGTGGAAATCGGAACTTGGAAGGGGGGAGTGGGTGAACTTCACAGAACCAAATCGTACTTTAACCTTCTTCTCCTCCTGTTTCAAGAGAAGTGTGCCATAATCTCGTCTCGTGACAACGGGAGATAATTGTGATGGTGATGATCAGGGCGACGACAATGACGATGACGTTTTTGGGGTCCCATGAATGAGACTATAAAAACGAATGATAACTTTCCGCGAATTTGCCATTGGGCGCAAACAAGTCCGTGCAATCGAAACTAACTGCTCGGAAAGTTGAGAGTTTGCCTGTGCAGTGGTAGACGAGATCTCGCCGGAAATTAGTCCCCCACCCACGATGGTCGGGGAAAGTTGAGAGCCTTCAATGCGAACATCCGCAACTGTTCTGAAGTGTCTAGCAAAACCGTTAACTTGCATCTTTGATGCATTTTTACAGTAGATTGTGATTACTTGTGAAGTGATTTCAGGTGCTAAAGTTCATTCAGGTTCATGACTTCTTCTATTCCAGCAAAAATAAATTACAAAGTTTGTAGATTTCCTAATGATAAAGTTGAAAAATTTCTAAATTCCTGCCGAACCATTTCGACTTTTCTAAGCTAAGCTTCAAACTAATTCTATTTCAGAACTTTACCATAGTAAAGAAAGTGTAGTGAAGGTTATTTTGAGTACACTTCAAGGATCACATTGGTCGCAAAAGGCCCCTTACCGCCTAAGAAGTGCGTCAAAATGCCGCAGACTATGAAAAGGTGCTCAAAATATGACTGAAAAGTGATCAGACTAATAACCAAGGACGAAAAGATGCCAAGTATTAACAAAAAAGAAACCAAAAAGTTAAAAGAGAATAATAGTAAAAAACTTAGAAATTCAAGAAATAATGTTTATGTAACTTAAGATGTCAACGCAACTCGTGATGGAGCCGACAAGAAGGATGCTGAGAGGATTACACCACATAACCCCGGTATAACACATGAAGGAGGAGTCGGTTGCGGGTAATTGAACGGTCTGGCGTCGACGGTCAAAAGCGTGAAGAGACATTTTCGTTTCTACTATTCTGAGTAAGGCTGAAATTAATATTCCAAGTGGTTTCGAATAGTGATTTTTTCCAATCCCGAGGTAAAATTTAAATAATGTTCTGTTATATCCTTTTCTGATCTCAATGCAAACGTTTTTTCGACATGGAAGCTTAATTTGAAGTCATGTTTGCCTTCTCGAGTCTTCAGAAATTAAAACTGCGCACCCTCGGCGCTATTGACGTTCAGGTGAGATTGGTGTGGGAATACGCTGGTATGTGAAGAACTGTTGGAATTGCTTGCGGTTAGGAAACACAAATATCTTTGTTTTATTTTTATTTTTATTTTTATTATTATTTTTTTTTGATTGGTTATGGGTAGCAGCGACTGATTTACGAAGAGAATTAATTTTAATTTTAATTATTTGTGAGTATTATAAATCATGTACTCTATCGCAACGAATTTTTATTATTCCTTTTCAATAAATTTATAGTTTTTTTATATTTGCTACTGGAATTCCGAAAGGCCACCCTTATTATAACATTCTCACATAAATACGGTAAACAATGCATGGTCAAGGATCATTCGTTCGCCAGCTCCTTTTGAAACTCAAGATGGTGACTTCCGGTTTTGAAAAACAGCTAAAATTGACCAAATACCACCTCATATGAGTATCAAAATGATATCTAGAGACCTGATAACGACCCCGGAAGCCATTTTGAGTTAAAAAAGCAGGATGTTATATCCAAGACACGACCGCATAACTGACGTAGAACTACGCACACTATTAACAAATGCATTGTTGTAGGTGTTTCATTAATGAGTCAAAGTCTACTAATGCTTGCTTTGTGCTGCCTCAACAGTGGGGTAATAAAGACACTGAAAACATGAGCTGTAAAAGCTGTTTCACATTCAGTAAATTAGACGTCTGCTACAGATTTAAATTGCTACTATCCAGCACAGATTGCTCCCTTGAGTTGTCAAAAATTATTAACTTTCAATGACTTGTTTATTTGCCTTGCAAAAGGCATTTTGTTGTTCAAAATTGGATTAGCTGATGGCAATCTTTATGCTGCCCCAACAGTGGGGGAGTAATGGCAGTCTGGCGAGGCACGCTGAGAAGAAACGCGCTACTTCTGAGACGTGGTGACCAACCACAGCGCAAGTGATTTATTTATTTGAAGGCAGCCACAGGCGCAACCCGCTGTTACTTCTGAGTGCTGTATCTGCTTCTACTGCTGCCAACGTTGTGAACGGTCCATCCAGCTCACCCTCCGACTAATGAATGTAGCTAGTTTTCCCAGAAACACTCTTTTATAGCCGAAGGGTGCTACGTAATAGGCCACACCCTTCTGTTCAGTTGTTTAATTCTCTAATATTCTTTAGACGAATTATTCCACAATTCGCATTCGATATTTGTTTCCAGCGAATAAACACCGATGGTGCTCTCACACATGCAACGGTTTTAACCCGTATTTTATTGCGGTTTGTAACATCAAGCGATTTCGTTTGCTCGCTGTTGCGTGTTGCATCATGTTGCAACTTGGCAGCTGGGAGACGACAAAATTCTGTTAATGCTGATTGAATGAATCGACTTCATATTAGCTC
Organism: Wyeomyia smithii; assembly: GCF_029784165.1. NCBI lineage: Eukaryota > Metazoa > Arthropoda > Insecta > Diptera > Culicidae > Wyeomyia > Wyeomyia smithii. Next base: position 2,727,907 of record NC_073694.1, read on the forward strand.
TGCATATTCGAATTAACTGCCTTTGTGAATGCGTTCTAACAGGACAGTTTGTTATTCAAAATCGGTTATGTTGATCGCAGCCTTTGTGCTGTCCCAACAGTGGGGGTATTAACTAAATAAACTACAACAGAATTTGATTGCTAGGATCCCGCGAAGAATGTTTGCTTGTGTTGATGCTAGGAAGTTTTCACCCTTCAATTACTTGTTTATTTGCCTTGAAAAAAGGCATTTTGCTGTTCAAAATCGGTTGCTGATCGCAACCTTTGTGCTGCCCCAACATTGGGGGAGTTAAGATACACGGACAACATGCACTGAAGCTATTTCACCTTCTGTAAATTAGACGGCCGCGACAGATGTTACTTCTAGAATCCGCACAGAATGCTTGCTTACGTTGTCAAAAATTATTAACTTTCAATGACTTGTTTATTTGCCTCGAAAAAAGGCATTTTGCTGTTCAAAATTGGATTTGGTGATGATGATCTTCATGCTGCCCTAACACGGGGGAATAATGGCAGTCTGGCGAAGCACGCTGAGAAGAGCCCCGCTGCTCCTGAGACGTGGTGACCAACCAGAGGGCTAGTGCTGCTGCTGCGGGAGGACGACTGCTGTTGTCGCTGTCTAGTACTATTATGAGCGGCTTCGACTTTTTTTTTTTTTGACTAAATGTTCAATGTATTTCTGATTTGTTAATTGGTAATTTACAATAATTTCACAATGCAAGTGTTTTGCTTCAATGCATTTCAACTTTGATTTTTCTTAATTTTTGTTTTTGTTGCTCATTTTACATATTTTAATTATAGTATTAATTGTTTTTGATGTTTGAACATCGGGATTTAATTATTTAAAAATATTCTACCTACTTAACCTACTTATTCTACTATTTAAAATCTTAACCTAAAGTTCGCGGATAATGGCGTGTTCGGAGATGGTGCACCTCCCTCCATATTTCGTGCAGTACCGGTCGAATTGCACTGCCAAGGTTTCCAGGTTCGCGAGCTCGTGTACCTCGCTTGTTCTTGTCCAGGGGGGAAGGTTTAAGATCATTTTTAAGATTTTGTTTTGGACGTGCTGGAGCCTCAGCCTGTGTGTCCGGGCACAGTCCTTCCAAACTGGTACGGCGTATTCCAACGTGGGGTAAATGATCTGTCTGTAGACAGCCATCTTGTTCTTCAGACACAATTTCGAATTCCTGCAAATCAGGGTAGGTACAATGCCCTGATGAGGATGCAGCATTTGGTCACTGTCTTATCGACATGAGCCCGAAAAATTAGATGACTGTCCAGAGACCGACCAAGATAGACCACCACGTTGAACCACTCTATAAGGGAGCCACCGAACCGTATCCTGCAATCGTCAGCAGGAACAAGCCTGGACGATCTCGAATGTGGGAACAAAATGACCTGGGTCTTGGCCACATTGATCACAATTTTCCAGCTGGTATAGTACTCATTCAGAGCATTCAGGCCTCCTTGCAGTTTGCGTGTCAAAGCGCGGATGATGAGACCTTTGTACATGATCGCCATATCATCCGCAAATTGTGACAACACTCCACCTCCCGGGAGAGGTGGGATGTCCGAGGTGTAAATGTTATACAGGAGTGGTCCCAAGATACTACCTTGGGGCACTCCTGCATCGATGTTTAGTTGCTCTGAGCACACATTGTGCAAGGAAATCCGAAAGGCTCTGTACGAGAGATAGCTTTTGATGATTTTGATCAAGTATAACGGAAAATTGTGTCGATGCAGCTTGTACATCAGGCCATCATGCCACACATTGTCAAAAGCCTTTTCAATGTCCAAGAGCGCCATTGCTGTCGTCTTGGACACCGACTTGTTCCGCTGAACGATGTTCGTAACTCGATTGAGCTGATGGATGGTGGACCTGCCCTTGCGGAAACCAAACTGTTCCTCAGGGAGGACACCATTCTCATCGGTGAATGAAAGCAGGCGGCTCTTGATCGACTTTTCAAACAGCTTGGAGAGGGCAGAGAGTAGGCTGATTGGACGATAGCTCTTAGGAATAGAAGGATCTTTCCCCGGCTTCAGTACTGGGATGACTTTAGCTAACTTCCACATTGAAGGGAAGTAGCCAAGCTCCCAGCACCGGTTTAAAACACGTGCTACAAAAGCAAATGAGCCGTGACTCAGGTGCTTGAGCTCGATGTTAAATGTGTTATCAAAGCCGGGGGCCTTCATATTCCTAGATCTCCTCGCTAGACCGATGAGCTCATCCGCCGTCACTCGTACTTCCTCTGGGACCAAACTGCTCGAATTGTCGACCATGGAAACTCCCTCAGAAACAGCCAGCTCGAAAGGGCTGACGATGTTTCGCCCCAAATTGTGTGACGACACGTACTGCTGCCCCAGCGCGTTCGCCTTTTCAACAGGTGTTATGAGTAGTTCACCTTCCCCGGACGGAACAAGCGGAGGAATGGGTTTTGGTCTCTTTTTCAAAATTTTGGTTAAGGACAAAAAAGGTTTTGAGTTTGGTGGAATCTGGCGGAGCATTTGGCCAAACTCGTGGTTCCGCAGATCTTGAATGCGTTCCTGGATAACCTTGGTCAGTCGGTTGCTCATGGTCTTCTTGGATCGGTCACCAGTTCGTTGTTACTGGCACCGATAGATGTTGCGCAACCTTATGATGTGTTTAGTGGTGCTGTCGATATGGAGGGCGGTACTCACCTGAGTTTGCTGTACTGGGACCACTGAGTCACGTGCGACGACAATCGCACGCTGGAGTGTGTCCAACGCCTGGTCGATCTCCGCTGGAGTGTTCAACGGGTGGTCGGTGTTGGTGTTCTCGTCGACGATACGCTGAAACCGGACACAGTCGGCGCGATGGTAATCTCGCCTGGGTTGATTGGCCACCGTCTCAGTAGTGGCACCTAAGGTCAGCACCACCGGATAGTGATCCGACGAAAGCTCCTCGAACACCACTGGAACCTCGAAGATTGCCATGTTGGACAGGAATATGTCCAGGACAGAGTGAACCCCGGACCGGGAGATTCTGGAAGGGCACTCCGGTGCCAAGATGTTGTAGTGCGCGGTCTCAAGGTCTTCCGCCAGGATGATGCCATTCCTGTTTTGTCTTCGCTTGCCCCACACCTCGTGCCGAGCGTTCAGGTCTCCAGCAATGATGTACTTCGCCCGCCGCCGAGTCATCTTGGCCAGATCGTTTCGTAATTTCGCAGCGGTACCGTCTCGGGTGGTGGTTTGCTTGGGACAGTACGCTGCGATGATGATGATTGGGCCGAGCAAGGTTTCGACTTCAACCCCGATGGCTTCGATAGTCTTAAGCTGGAAACTCGGCAACAGGCGACGCTTGATGTTGTTCCTCACAACTGAACTCTCGAAAGAGCTGCGTATGGCTTATATGTACATTCAACTGACAAAGATAGGAGAAAGCCTATTCAGAACGACTTCTCTCGCTATCCGAAAGCTAGTGATAAGGAAGGTATAGTTTCTAGTGCGATCTGCTGAGTGAGCGAGATCGATATTTCGTAATCTTTAGTACTAATCCTATTATAAATTAGGGATGCTCGAACATATGCCGGCCCCTGTTGAAAGGTCGCATCTTTCAACCAGTTAGAATGGGATGGAGTTCACGTCGTCGGCTATCTCTGCTGCCGTTTTCGGCTAACGTCAATTCATTGATCTCCTTGTCGTCTGGTTCACGCTGTCGTAACCGATTCCAGACAGCCGATCAGCTGTTCTATCATTGTTGCCGCTTCACCGTGTGACGTCATGGGAATTCCGTTGTGACTCTTTTGTGATATATTTTATTCAGTCCAATTGTGTCTCGCTGATGTCGTTGGAGTCAATCAGGGCAAAATTCACAGCATCAGTAGTCGTCTGAAGTCGATCAAGGTTGGGCATACTCGTGGATGAGGGATGAAGTAGCCTTTGATGCTCAGCACATGTCGGAGGATAAACATTCTTTAAGTTTTTTGCGAACTTGTAAATAGACAATACTCACAGGGCCCGGAGGCGCAAGGGTCTCCGATCGTTGCGCAGTGTTGGTGACTGCGATAGAATATAAGTATTAAAGTATTTGCATGTGAACGGGTTTTACAATGCAGGTGCACACTGTCGATCCAGACCATCATCAGGGCTGGGCGTACTCGTGGATGGGGGATGGAGTAGCCATCGATGACCAGAACATGCCGGGGGATGAAAATTCATTAAGCTTTTTGCAAGATCGATAAAAATAACACTTACTGAATCGGAGGCCCTCAGGCCTCCGTTCGTTGCGCAGTAAATATACTGCGATGGAAGATTTAATTGTTGGTAGAGCTGATGCTGGCGGTACTACCATCGACTGTGGGTTGACAAATGGGGAGTACGCAGATTTTTGATATTGCCCGTCGAAACTCTCCATCTGCTGTCCGAACGTCTACAACTCGGATGTTTCCGTCCTCAGCTCGTATTATGTTGGTGACTCGACCATATCTCCACTTCAGGGGTGGGAGGTTGTCTTCCTTCACGAGAACCATTGTACCAACAGTGATGTTATCACGAATGCGGGTCCATTTTGTGCGTGGTTGAAGGCCAGATAAACGACTTACTGCCGCTTCCCACAATCCTCCAAAATTTGGACTGCGAGGCGGGATGAATTTGAACGTGATGCCATCATTTGCGCAGCAGTTTATTACCGCGCCTTGGTGTTGTTGTGAGCAAAATTGCTTATGCAAATCTCTTAACTCTCTTGCTGTACCTTTGAAGTTAGTCGCGTTGTCGCATTCGATGATGTTTGGTCGTCCAGCACTTCCTGGAACATCAAAAACCCCGGTTGTTCCTTTTGCACACCCAGGTAATCAAATAAACTCTGGATTGGTGAATTTTTCTAACATCGTGGACTGGATTTTTGAAAACTTCAATATACCTGATCCAATTAAAAATTTCCTCATAGTACTTCTCCCAACAGTTAGATCATTTTTGAAGCAGTTGACTGCCCAATGGCCCCTCCTTGCAGCGATTGTATCCTATCTCTGTCTTACAGTGGAATTGTAGAAGTATTTTACCAAAAATTGATTCACTTAAAGTTTTGATAAATAAAAACAAATGCGATGCATTTTCCCTTTGTGAAACTTGGCTTACTTCAAATATTGATCTTAACTTCCATGATTTTAATATTATTCGCCTTGATCGAGACTTCCCATATGGAGGAGTACTTTTAGGGATTAAAAAGTGCTATTATTTCTATCGTATTAACCTCCCCTCGATTCCAGGCATCGAAGTTGTCGCATGTCAAATGACAATACAAGGTAAAGAGCTTTGTATTGCCTCAATATATATTCCTCCCAGAGCACAGGTTGGGAAACGGATGCTCTTTGATTTAAAAGAACTTCTTCCCTCGCCACGTTTGATTTTGGGAGACTTCAACTCTCATGGTGTGGCTTGGGGTTCCCCTTACAATGATAACCGCTCCTCTTTAATCTATAACCTTTGCGATGACTTCGACATGACTATTTTGAACAACGGCGAAATGACACGTATCCCGAAACCTCCAGCGCGCCCAAGCGCTTTGGATCTCTCTTTATGTTCGACATCGCTACGGTTGGATTGCACATGGAAGGTAATCCTCGATCCTCACGGTAGCGACCCCTATTCTTATTTCAATTACCAACGGTTCAACTCGCATGCGACCAATTGACATTCCGTACGACCTCACACGGAATGTCGATTGGAAGTTATACGAGGAAATGATTTCCAAAGCGGTCGAGTCGATTCAACATCATCCACCACTTGGAGAATACAACCTCCTCGCGGGCTTGATTCTCGACGCCGCATTGCAAGCCCAAACGAAGAAATATCCCGGCGTAACGATCAAAGAACGGCCTCCCAGTCCGTGGTGGGACCAAGAGTGCTCCGATGTCTACACGCAAAGATCCGACGCGTTTTTGGCCTACCAGAAGGGAGGTATACCTGGCGACTATTTACGGTATTCGGAGCTTGATACCAAGCTTAAAAGCTTGGCTAAAGCAAAGAAACGCGGATATTGGCGTCGGTTCATGAACGAGACGTCGAGGGAGACATCGATGAGCACTCTTTGGAACACAGCCCGAAGAATGCGGAATCGCGTAACGGTCAACGAAAGCGAGAAGTCTTCAAGGCGGTGGATATTTGATTTTGCCAGGAAAGTATGTCCGGACTCTGTTCCTGAGCAAAACATTGTTCGCGATGCGTCTCCGGGCCACGACGCGATAGAATCATCTTTTACGATGGCAGAATTTTCAGTTGCCCTCCTGTCCTGTAACAATAACGCGCCTGGGTTAGATAGAATCAAATTCAACTTGTTGAAGAATCTACCCGACAATTCCAAGAGGCGCTTGTTGAACTTGTTCAATAAGTTCCTGGAGCAAAACATGGTACCGCAGGATTGGAGGCAAGTGAAGGTGATCGCCATCCAAAAACCAGGGAAACCAGCTTCTGATCACAACTCTTATAGGCCGATTGCAATGCTATCCTGTATCCGGAAATTGATGGAAAAAATGATACTCCGTCGTTTAGACCATTGGGTCGAATCAAATGGCCTACTATCGGATACTCAATTTGGCTTCCGTCGTGCTAAAGGGACGAATGATTGTCTTGCGTTGCTTTCAACAGCTGGCGTATGCTCGCAAAGAACAAATGGCGTCTGCGTTCTTGGACATTAAGGGGGCTTCTGATTCCGTTTCTATTGACATTCTTTCGGGTAAACTTCACCGACAAGGGTTTTCTCCAATTTTAAACAATTTTTTGCACAATTTGTTGTCCGAAAAGCACATGCATTTTACGCACGGCGATTTGGCAACTTTTCGCATTAGCTACATGGGTCTTCCCCAGAGCTCATGTTTAAGCCCCCTTCTTTACAACTTTTATGTAAATGACATCGACGAATGTCTGGCAAATTCATGCACGATAAGACAACTTGCAGACGACAGCGTGGTCTCTGTTACAGGAGCCAAAGCTGCCGATTTGCAAGGACCATTGCAAGATACTGTAACCGTTGCCGGTCACAGCATAATGCAGTACGGTTGAGTTGGAAGCGATACAATATTCTTACTATAAAATTTAGAATATAACACTTAAGTCCTGTAAATATTCACCTTGATTAGTGCTCAGTTGGGTTGTGTCTAAGGTAAGATCGCCAAAATGTAGGCCACGCGTCGCACGTCCATGCGTCGATCCCTTAGATAGCCGAAATAAATTACATAAGGAAACCCGAGTGAGATTACTTCACATGCAGGTTCAAAACGAACCTTTCTAGGAAAGTTGAAGGAAAGAGAAGGCAAAACTACGTGCGTAGGTCAAAACGAACCGAAAGAATTATTTAGCGAATTCCGAGTGATCCCGAAGGATTTTCGATTATGTACTGACGTACTTCCGGCAAGTAGTCAGGTCTCCTAGTTTGTCTGAGGGCTAAAACTGTACGATCACTTCGTTCCAAACCGCCAAACATAGTGGAAGTGAATAGTTTCGCGTTAGATCACTGCTTCAAGGTAAAAGCAGAGAGTGCTAGGGAAGTAGTTCATGAGCTAAAGTTTTTGTATTTCTAGGAGTTAGATAGAACGTGCGAATAGTTAAGTGTGTGAAACCCGATTCGTGTGCATGCTAGGAGACAGAAAGGTAAGCACGTGCAAAGGCTAACGACCTCTCGGTGGCATATGCCATCAGACTTTCTCACCCTAGGAATCGGAGAAACCGCACGAGAGCACGTTCTCATCACGCTTGCCGCGCCGTTGCGCGCCACCCGTCATCACCGCTACCTCGCCGAGTCAGCACAGCCAGAATTCTCCGGATTGGCCCGAGAAACGATTCTGCTGGCCCGAATCAACCCTTTTCGGCCGGCACCTGCAGTTCAGTTGGCGGCAAATGCCGCAATCCCACTTGCGATAAGAGATCGCCCCCGCCACACATCTGTAACTAGGGAATACAGCCAGCATCCCGGTTCAACAGCAGCCACAGCAACTGATCTCATGAGAGATTCGGTGAGTCCGTTCCATTCTCTTTTTTTGAAGTGCCGACCCTAGAAGCCGCCACGTGGCGTATGTAGAGCCGATTGACGGCCATTTTGTAATTCCCGCTTGTGACGGGTAGAAGAGAGACCGATAGAAATTTCGAGCTCGAGTGACCCGATTGGTCACATGTAACCGCGATTACGGACGCCCCGTAACGCAATTGCGATCGCTCCCGGGAGATCAAGTTGATCCACCCTTGGCTCTCGGGAATAGAAAAGTCATGTAGTGAGATGGTCGTTATGCCTGCACCCACAGAGAGAGAGAGAGAGAGGAAGAGCAAAGTAAGAGTAGATAGTTAGAATCGCACACGATACCGACCGAGTAGAGAAAACGAAAACCTGAATGTGTAAATATAGGATTAGTTAAACCGATTGAAATTGTTCATAATAAACCTAGCCCTTAAGATTATACAGGATTTTGAGCTTATGAAATGTTTCCCTAGTCACCTTAGTTCGTTCGCTCCGTTTTAGTTCGCAGCATGCGAAAGTCTCAGGCATGCATATGTTCGGTTCCTCTCAAGTTGGCGCTGTCTGGTGGCGGGTTTTGTAAGTTTCCCGTGATGATAAAAGCTTAAGTGATTCCTATATCGAGAATTATGTACGGTGAGCTTTGGGTTCGTTAAGTTTCTTTCCGAGTTGTGCACCTGTTTTGGCGGAAACTAGCTAGCGAGCTGAACCGATCTGAATTCTTTCTCCGAAGGGATTCAACTTGGACTTGCATAGAAAAGCAGTCTCATCCGGGCAACATTTATCTTGGCGGTAGTCTCCGTAAGGAGTGGCGCTTAAACTACTCGCTTAAGCATGATCGGTTCGCGACGGCTACAATACCTTGGACAATTTGTCTGCTTGGGCTTTACAGCTAGGTATCGAATACTCTCCGGAGAAGACTGAGATAGTAGTTTTTTCTAGGAAGCATGAACCTGCTCAGCTCCAACCACAATTAATAAGTAAAACGATTTCTCAGGTTTTGGTACACAAATACCTTGGTATCTGGTTCGACTCTAAAGGCACCTGGGGTTGCCATGTTAGGTATCTGATGTAGAAAAGTCAGCAAAGAGTAAATTTTCTTCGTAAAATAACCGGATCATGGTGGGGAGCCCACCCAGGAGACCTTATAAGGCTTTACCAAACAACGATATTGTCTGTAATTGAGTACGGGTGTTTCTGCTTCCGCTCCGCAGCAAACACACATTTGATCAAACTGGAGCGAATACAATATCGTTGTTTGCGTATCGCCTTAGGTTGCATGCAGTCGACCCATACGATGAGTTTGGAGGTCTTAGCCGGAGTTCTACCGTTGAAAAACCGCTTCTGGAGCCTGTCTTCTCGTATTCTTATCAAATGTGAGGTCTTGAACCGTCCTGTGATTGAAAATTTTGAAAGGTTAATCGAACTTAATTCTCAAACCCGTGTTATGACATTGTAATTCCATCACATGTCCCAAAATATTACCCCCTCTTCGAATATTCCAAATCGTGTCGACTTATCAAATACTTCTGATTCTACTGTGTTTTTCGATACATCCATGATAGAAGAAACTCGTGGAATCCCGGATCATTTACGCGTGCTGCAGGTCTCCAAAATTTTTTCCAATAAAGATCGAAACATCAACTGCGACAATATGTTCTACACTGACGGATCATTTCTTGATGGGTCCACTGGCTTCGGTATTTTCAATAACAATTTAACCGTCTCCCATAAGCTCGATAATCCTGCTTCTGTTTACGTCGCAGAATTAGCTGCTATTCAGTACACCCTAGGGATTATCGAAAAAATGCCCACGGACCATTATTTCATCTTTACGGACAGTCTCAGTTCTATTGAGGCTCTTCGATCGATGAAAGATGTTGAGCACTCTCCGTATTTCCTGGGGAAAATACGGGAACATCTGAGTGCTTTATCCAAAAAATCGTTTCAGATTACCTTAGCGTGGGTCCCTTCTCACTGCTCGATACCGGGCAATGAGAAAGCGGACTTTTTGGTTAAGGTGGGCGCAACGAACGGTGATATTTATGAAAGACCAATTGCCTTCAATGAATTTTTCGCATTTGTACGTCAGAATACGATCATCAGTTGGCAAAACTCTTGGACCAGAGGGGAACTGGGAAGGTGGTTACATTCCATTATACCCAAGGTATCGACGAATCCGTGGTTCAAGGGGTTGGATGTAGGTCGAGATTTCATTTGCGTGATGTCCCGGCTTATGTCCAATCACTATAGATTTGACGCGCATCTCCGTCGTATTGGGCTCGGGGGAAGTTGTATCTGTGCCTGTGGTGAAGGTTATCACGACATAGAGCACGTTGTTTGGTCATGCCCTGTACACCGTAACGCCAGGTCTAAATTAGTAGCTTCCCTTCAGGCCGGAGGTAGACGGCCAGCTGTTCCTGTTCGTGATGTCTTGGCGAGCCGTGACATACCCTACATGACCCTTATATACATTTTCCTAAAATCCATCCATGCCCAAGTCTAGTCCCATTCCTTTCCACCCACATTCAACAAAACGGCAAGAACACGTCGTAGACCTCGATTTTGGAACCAGCAATTGAACCCCACACGAACTCGACAGGAAAACCCGAGGCCTTTCTTGATATCTTGGCTCAGCGGCTCACACCATATGGTCACTTGAACATCAGCGAACAGCAACAACGAACCAAAACCAGCAACTAGACCCCGCACAATACCCTCAGAACCCGAGGATTACAAGCCCCTGTCCCAGCTCATGACATCGTGGCTTAGCAGAACAAATTCATACATGTTACATATTCATTCGATGATCATCAGACGACCATTCAACTACAAAACTTTAATTGAAAAATATATGCTAGTTTCAAGATGGACTTAATTTCAGCTCGTAGTCGGCAGCGAGGATAAAAAATTTGCTTATTGATTTTAAGTCATCCGATATAATTGGCGCCGCTAAACATTGAATTGTATTTGTGCCGAATCAAATAAATGATTTGTGAAGAAAAAAAAATTACCAGGTTTATGTACTTTAGGGAGACCCTTTATTCTAGGAAGAGAAGGGTTCGAAACACGAAGATTTTTCAAAGCGTCACCAAAAATAGGTTGGCATTCTTTGCTAGTTTTTTCAAAGTTTTTCACCATGTCGGTAAGGGGGTTGCCTCTCTGTTGCCTGTATGGGCCATTATTAATTTTCTCCAACATTTGTTGATCGTATTAATTTTTGTTCAAAATAACAATTTTATTCTTCTTGTCCGCTTTTAAGTAGAAGACAGGTTTTTTACGTAATTCTTTGATTGTCTGTAAGTCTGTGCTATTATTTACAAGACGTGGAAAAATTGCAACTGCCCATCTCACTTTCAATATCAATGATTGCCTGTTCAACATTTGGTTTAGAAGAAACAGCAAAGTTGAGGCCTTTGTTCAAAAGATTTTGTTGCTGTTGTGAAAATTCACACGAAGATCGATTGACCACAAAATTTTCTATATATTTTATCTTAGTTGTCTTTTTACTACTCTTATTTCGTAAAAATAACTGGATAATCTTTTTTGCACCCAATTTTCGTTTTCTTTCCCCCTCACACTGTTCTGCAACTTTTACTTTGGTTAGGAATTCTAAGCATATGACTATTGAATCAGCTGGAAACTGTCATAAAGTATATAAACGTATCAGCTATAGAAAAAAAGCAAGTAAAATTTAGGGATAATAAATTCAAACAAATGTTTAATATTCGGAACCACGAGCAGTTAAACTCGATCCCTAGAATAAAATCTTTTTTTCCTCTAAAATTCTTTTGATCCAACAAGTTACTCTACTTCTACTACTTTTACTGAGTTTTTCCGAAAAATCAAAGGAGGGTTGTGTGCAAAGCCACGACCGCAAGGTTGAAGTAGAATAATTATACACAGCTCTACTTACGGCTGTAAATTGACCTACGGCCGGCGTATCGGTTCGCGCCGCTTATCGCGTTTAGCCTGGCAGAGGCCCAATGCGTACGGCCAACACAATAGAAAGGTGTTTTTACATTGAAAATTAGACACGGCTTTACTGGAGTAAGTGTTGGCAAATGCATCTACCGCTAATACCGCCGCTATCGTACGAAGAATGACGCGCGTCTAAGAACACCCGAACTGTTTCGCCGTGCCGCTTCCATGTACTTCCTTATTACATCGGCCTCAGGGAAGTACCGGCTGCACCTACCGCTGAGGCTGTTACCATACTGCTACTGGTACCCAAAGCTATTAACTCTTCAAATTAAGTGTTTTATTTGTCCTCAAAAGAACAATTGTTCAATTCCATATCGGATATGATGCAATCGCATCTCTGTAATATTACCGACAGTAATATTCTTCTAAACAAAATGATCCTACTTTTCCATTAGAGGAAGTGCCGGCTGATGTACCGCAAAAATCTCGCCCGATCGCTCAAGTTGGCGTTCAGCCTGGCAGAGGCCTGAGACGTGGTGACCAACCACAAGGCAAGTCATTTGTTTAATTTGAAGGCAGCCAAAGGCGCGACCTGCTGCTATGGTCTGTTACTGCTGAGTGTCGATATCTGCTGTTACTGCTGTCAACGTTGTGGACGGTCCATCCAGTTCACCTTCCGACTAATGAATGTAGCTAGTTTTCCCAGAAACACTTTTTTATAGCCGAAGGGTGCTACGTAATAGGCCACGCCTTTCAGTTCAGGTTTACCATTTCCTTATGTTCTTTAGACGAATTTTTCCACAATTCGCATTTGATTTTTGTATCCAGCGAATAAACACTGATGGCGCTCTCACACACGCAACGGTTTTAACCCGTATCTTATTGCGGTTTGTAACATCAAGCGATTTCGTTTGCTCGCTGTTGCGTGTTGCATCATGTTGCAACTTGGCAGCTGGGAGACGACGAAATTCTGTTTATGCTGATTGATTGAATCGACTTCATATTAGCTCTGCATAGTCGAACTAACTGCTTTTGTGAATGCGTTCTAACAGGGCAGTTTATTAATCAATGTCGGTTATGCTGATCGCAGCCTTTGCGCTGCCCCTACAATGGGGGGTTTACTGAATAAAGTGAAAACTAGACAACTACAACAGAATTTGATTGCATCCCGCACAGAATGTCTGCTTGTGTTGATGCCAGAAAATTATAAACCTTGAATTATTTTTTTATTTGCCTTGAAAAAAGTATTTTGCGGTTCAAAATCGGTTGCTAATTACAACCTTTGAGCTGCCCTAACATTGGGGGAATTAAGATACACGGACAACATGCACTGTGGGAGCTATTTCACATTCAGTGAATTAGACGGGCGCGACAAATTTAAATTGCTAGGATGCAACACAGAATGCTTGTTTGCGTTGACAAAAATTATTAACTTTCAATGACTTGTTATTTTGCCTTCAAAAAAGCATTTTGATGTTCAAAATTGGATTTCCTGATGGCAATCTTCATGCTGCCCCAACACGGGGAAAATAATGGCAGTCTGGCGACACACGCTGAGAAGAACCGCGCTGCTCCTGAGACGTGATGACCAACCACAGGGCTAGTGCTGCTGCTAAGGAATGTCTAGAACTATTATGCATGTTTTCAATTGGAAGGTATATAATCCTGTCGACCGTGCTTAGGGAGCAATCATATAACGACCAATCAGAGGTCGAATTTTTCGTTTTGACAAGGCTTGACTATTTTCAATAGTACAATAGTGTGAATAATAAAATCACAATTATCTTATTTTGGGAAGAATCTTAGAAGATTTTCCAATCTATTGCTGCAAGAACGAAGGAATCGAACGAATACTAACCGATTTATTAGCATTTGAAATTGGACATATTTTTCACTTTTTTCGGTTTTAGATTTTCATTTCACATCCCTATGTAGCCGAACTTCCTGAGAGAAGTATTCTACTTCAAAAAAAAGCAAGTAAAATATAGGGATAATAAATTCAAACAAATGTTTAACATTCGGAACCACGAGCAGTAAAACTCGATCCTTAGAATAAAATCTTTTTTTCCTCTGAAATTCTTTTGATCCAACAATTTACTCTACTTCTACTTCTTTTACTGAGTTTTTCCGAAAAAAAATCAAGTTCATCGATATCTGCAGCCCGAAAAGAAAATTAAAAGAAAAAGAAAATGGGTCAAAAAAGAGGCAAATATAAAATGCTTCCAAATTGAAGATTTCAAACGGTTCTCTATCAACATTCCATTATGATTCAACTAGGCAATTCATAGTCACCTAAGCTTATTAACCCTATTCTTCGACTTGAAAACGATTTGCTATCATTTGTGAGACAAGCAAAAAGAGGATTCTAAAAACCCCTGGAGTACTGAAACACTTCGTCCCTCCTTCATCAGCGCGGAGAAATTTCTCAGCATCTCTCTAAGCTCGGTGTTCAGTTTAACTCTTCTTTCAGCGCCCGGCGCCCGCTTTATTTCGACAACAAACAAACAGATACCAGAGGTAAGCACAACTGCGCTAATTCCAATAATCTCACATCCAACCAAGCGACAACCCGAGAGAGCACCGGAGCAATTCAACGGGATTGCGGTGATTCCAAGTGGAGATTGGCAGCTCCTTTCCTTTCCCTTTCCTTTCCCTTTCCTCCACTACCTTTTTTATCTTTGATTTGAAAATAATCTTTCATCGTGCGATTTTGCACCAGATCAGGATCGAATCGGACCCTTCTCAGCCCATCATCCCATCAAAGTAAACACGATGTTTGGTTTATCTAGTCCCAGTCTCCGGTCCCACATCCGGTTGAGCGGTTCTTAATGCACACCTTTTCTCCGGTTTGTGTTTTTGCGGCCAGAATGGGGATCAATAGCATCGCCATCTCCTTCTTTCTTTTTCCTTCTAGCCACAGTCACCGTCACTGTCAGCAGTATCGCATTACTTCAACCTGCAATTGGTTTGGGTCCGGTTTGCCATTATTGATCAATTTAGCCAATAACAACCGGTGATTCTCTTCCCCAACACGGACACACACATTCGGTGTCAGGTTATTATTTTTCGGCAGGATGAATTTCCACATAAATTGGCCGGCTCCGGTTCGGATGCTTTTCCGGTTGTCTGGGAATAAAACATTAGTCGTAATCGATTCCAGTTCGGAAGATGGTTGGGCTTATTAGCTTCCCACAGAAAAGGTAAATCAGAGAATGTTTTATCGGTTGGATTATTGTTTCTGGCAGGGCAGAGCAGGGCCAAGTTAGTATGTACGAGCAAAAGTTATGTCATTTTGGAGTAGGTTTTATTTACTTTAGAGCACCACCGGGCAAACATTTACAAAACGCAGCAAGATACATAAACCAGAGAGGGTTGCATTAGCGAATGGCACCAGAAAGTTTCCTAATTACGGTTGGTCGTCCTCACTGCAGTTGCTTTCGAAAAGATAGCGTAAGAATAAATCATTTTGGTTCCCTACGCTTTTATAAAGTAAAACAAAAATCCGTCTTTTTCGCTCTTTACGAGCGCTTATATCCGATTGTTCGACGAAGATGATGATGATGAAAAGAAAATCTACGAACGCAAAAACCTCAAGCTCATTTCGGAAATACTAATTCCATCTGATTCCCAAACTTTGAAGTCCCCGCACACACACAAAAAGCCTCCAATCGCTTTTTAATACCAAACCCATTCCGTGCTCGAAGCCGGACTCATCACAAAGAACCATCGCTTCCGATAGCTTCCGCTTAGAGGCAAGAAGAAAGTTACTAATTATACGCTCATACATTGATGAAGCTGCTCCGTCTGTTCCCAGCTCTCTGAACGTTAGAAAACAGCTGGGGAAAGTGCGAAAAGCTTACCCAGCCCAGTAACCAAGATGTAATGGAAGGATGATTTCTTTTTCGCTGTAACGGGCCTCGTGCTAAACTAAGAGACGAACGGCGGAGCGCGGCTCTCTAAATTATGGGTGTGTGTTTCACTTGATTATCATGTAGGGTGCGAACTAATGGATGCTGATGCATACCTAAATAGTGGAGGAAAAGTTTGCTGCTGCACAAGAGTTCCTCTGATGTTCGCTGGGAATCCTCGGTGAAAAAGGCAGAAACACGGGGTTGTGAATGCATTCTCGGTACATCTTTGAAGGTTCGCCAGATAGTGTTGAAAAGGTTATCTTATTATAGTAATTTACGTTAACTTTATCAGTCGATTTGCTGAGGTGTGAAGTTATTGATAGGCAACACATGTTGAAGCTCTAACGCCATCCTGAGCCTTTTATGTATTTGAAAATTTGTTTCGCTGGTTAAAAAATGAAAAAAATTCTAGGAGTCTATTTTAAATACCTTCACTATACTTTTTTTTTGCTATGGCCCAGTTCAGCAAAATTTCGAAATAGATATTTATCTCAAGCTTAGCCCACGACATATGGTGAAAATGGTTGTGGAGGATAACAAATAAAAGTGATAACAGAATACGGCAAAAAATGCATGACTAGAAACTATACTGTGCTCAATTTGAGATCAATTGGTTTGAATTTTTTTTTCTTCATCTATAATTTATTTGACACGGCACAAATACAATTTAATGTTTAACGGCGCCAATTATATCTGGTAGCTTACTTTTTTTTTTTAATATAAAATATCGTTTATTTAGTCATAGGGGTTTGTAATTTTTAACATTAAAATATAAGTTATTCCTCTAAACTCAATGCAAAGTCTAGCGCAGTTGCATCAATTCTCTCATTTTCATTTACAAAATTTACATACTTTACAAAAGTTTTCAAAACGTCATTTCTGGTCGTCGTTGGCACGTGTTCCAAGGTTGGTCGAATTAATTCATCAAACGAGAGTCTCTGCCATCCGCCAAGGGTTGCCGATATTTTCCGCTGCAACTTATCCCACACTGTGGTTACTCGTGGGCACTCGCAGAATTTGTGCTTCAAATCTTCGACACCAACCGCGCAGTGTTGACAGTTAGAGTTGCTTGCTCGCCCGATAACGTGCATTAGTCTTCGGTGTTCCGTCTTCTCGTTCACGAGTAAGTAAAGGTCACTGCGTTGGCTCGATGTTAGCCGATTTGACGAAATGTTTCTACATATTTTTTTCCAGTTGACGCCTGGGAGATTACGCTCTACTCTTGGAAGCTCGGTTTGTTCCAGGTAGAAGTTATGAATGAGAAGGCTGGAGGGGTTTTCTTTGATGTGGTTTGGTAGTAACTGAGTTTGCTGAGCCAAGATTTTGAGACAAGGGAGTTCGGTAGGAGGAGGTATGTTTTGGGAGAGGAAGGATTGATAGAAGGGAAGCGAATCTTTTTCCTGTAGGTGGCGATTTATAAGTAGTGCTTTGCATTTGATACCTGGTAGCTGCAACTTTAGACCTCCGTTTTCTCTGTTGCGCGCCAGCTGCTGCATTGGTATACGAGCAGGTAAACCACGAAACAGAAATCTTCCCATTAATGCTGTCAGTTTTGCCGTATGCATACATTGCGGTGAAATTATGGATGCAAGGTACCAGACCTTTGCCGTGATGAACGTGTTTAGTAGAATAACCTTCTGTTGTAGGTTCAACGTGCGCATGCTATGCAGCCAAATCAGTTGGGAAACTTTGGACAGTAAAGAGTCCCAGTTCAGCTTCACCATCTGTCGCATTGAGTTTGCGAAGAAAACTCCCAAGACTTTTACTTTGTCGTTAGTCTGTAACCCTGGAATCATTAACGGGTTTCCATTGATAAACCCGACATCAATAGCTACTGTTTTTTGTCGATTTAATTTTGCTCCTGCTGCCAATTCAAAGCTGTCGAACAGCTGATATATACGTTCGATTACTTGTGTTGAGGTTGCGATCAATGTAATATCATCGGCATATGCGACACACAGGTCACCATCACATGCACGCTCCACTCGTTTAAGGAGAGGGTTGAGATAAAGCACAAAAAGCAGCATCGACAACGGATCTCCCTGACGAACAGATCGCTCAATCCGAAACGACTGCGAGAGGCGTCCGTTTACCAGTAGCCGTGAAGACGAAGCATTGTTGATTCGAGAAAGCCAGTCTGCGAAGCTCTGGTTGATTCCCAGAGAAATTAAAGTTTGATGTAGGAAACTGTGAGAGACCCGATCGAAAGCATGATCGAGATCGAACGATATCATCTTTCCTTTCTGTCTCCTTGCATTTAATTTGGCGATACGATCTTTAAGCGAGAGTGTTGCCTGAAAAATTGACCGATCGTGATTTGAGCACTTTTGTGCGTCACTCAATACTCGATTCGTACGCAGCACGTGCTCTAGACGTCTTTTCATCACACGGGACAGTATTTTGAAGTCTACGTTCAGCAAGCTGATCGGACGATACGCTCTTGCCGTTCCATCGTCGCATTTCTTTTTTGCTAACACGATTGTTCCGTCGGCGAACTCAGTAGGGAGCTCATTAGTCATTGCTTCGTTAATCACGAAGTAGAGTTCTCGATAGATGATGTCGAAAGTTCGTTGATAGAACTCTATTGGCAGTCCATCAATGCCTGGCGACTTACGTTTTTGTGACATTTGGACGGCACTTTTTAGTTCGTCGATGGTGATCTCTGCCATCAGCGCCGCATTGGTTTCATCGTTCTCTGGAATTATTCTCTCCGAGTCAAAAACATCGCTCTCGTTTCGTCTCACGTCTTCCCTCGCAAAAAGATCCCTAAAGTAGTAGTACATATGTTGTTCGATTTCTTGGGAGTCTTGTATGATTTCGCCTTGCTCGTTTTTCAGTTTTGTGATGGTTGTTTTTTTACGTCGTCTATCACCCAGCTGAAAAGTGGATAGGGTTTCTCCTGCCACAAACGTCTCATTGATGCAGATGAAATTTTGTGTGAATCGACGCTGCAACGTGAGCAATTGTGCTTTAACACGATTGATGTCATGTTTGGATTTAGATAGTATCCATCATACGCGATTCTCAATTGTGTGTACAGTCGTTGGTGCTCTGTGTGGAACATTCTGAAAGCCTCATTCGACTTCCAGCGGAAAAAGGTTTTAATTTTTGGTTTTGCAAAAGGAATCCACCACGCCATCCTGCTAGGAAAATTTCTTCGCTGGCGAGTCCAAAACTTCCACCGGTGTTGGAATTGATCGATATTTTCAGCAGTCAACAGATGAGGGCGCAGGGACCAATACCCGTGGCCTTGTTCGCGGCCGAGATTGGGAAGGCATATTCGAGCCGATAGCGCTTTATGATCTGAAAAAGAGCATACGTGCGCGGCAGCGTTTCGCAGCTGCTCGCATAGGCCAGTACTAACGTAAATACGATCGAGTCTAGATGCCGCGTGATGAGATATGTAGGTTGGAGCATGAATTGTAGGGTACAGTTTTATCCACAGATCGTGCAGCTGTAGATGGCGTATGGTGGCTTGGAGAGCTGGGCTCGAGTTTGCACTCGTAGAGTCGCATGGACGGAGAACGCAGTTAAAGTCTCCAGCAAGGATGACATGTTCCGTGTTGTGTCGGAAATAGTATGCGATGGTGCCGTTGAAAAATCTTTCTCTCTCCGCCCGAAGCGCTGTCCCCGATGGTGCGTATATATTACAGAGAGTCGTGTTTTGTACTCGGAGAGCGAAGAGTCGGCCGTCTAGGCTCTTCTCTACATGCGAAAAATGTATGTGGTCTTTAAGCGCGATTGCTGTTCCTCGTCTCGCGTGATCCACGTTTGAGATGACGTTGAAACCAGGAAACGAAAGCTGCTCATTCTCCACCTCCTGTAGAAAAACGATATCAAGTTCTTGCGTTCGTACGAAATTCCGAAGTGCGTCGATTTTCGTTGCATTCGTGATGTTGTTTATGTTGATGGAAGCAAGATTGTAGCTTGAGAACTCAGCCATTAAGACAAAATAATGCTCCCATCTCTTGAGTCATCGTCGTCTCCGTCTCCTTCGCGAGGTTTTTACCTATGTTCAAGTGCGAAAAATTCATTAAAAGCAATTGGTCTTTCATAAATATCACCGTTTGTTGCGCCCACCTTAGCCAAAGAGTCCGCTTTCTCATTGCCCGGTATCGAGCAGTGAGAAGGGACCCACGTTAAGGTAATCTGAGTAGATTTTTCGGATAAAGCACTCAGATGTTCCCGTATTTTCCCCAGGAAATACGGAGAGTGTTTAGCATCTTTCATCGATCGGAAAGCCTCAATGGAACTGAGATTGTCCGTAAAGATGAAATAATGGTCCATGGGCATTTTTTCGATAATCCCTAGGGTGTACTTAATTACAGCTAATTCTGCGACGTAAACAGAAGCGGGATTATCTAGCTTATGGGAGACGGTTAAATTGTTATTGAAAATACCGAAGCCAGTGGACGCATCAAGAAGTGATCCGTCAGTGTAGAACATATTGTTGCAGTTGATGTTTCGATATTTATTGGAAAAAATTTTGGGGATCTGCTGCACGCGTAAATGATCCGGGATTCCACGAGTTTCTTCTATCTTGGATGTATCGAAAAACACAGTAGAATCAGAAGTATTTGATAAGTCGACACGATCCGGAATATTCGAAGAAGGGTTAATATATTGGGACATGTGATTGAAATACAATGTCATAAAACGGGTTTGAGAATTAAGTTCGATTAACTTTTCAAAATTATCAATCACAGGACGGTTCAAGGCCTCACATTTGATAAGAATACGAGAAGACAGGCTCCAGAAGCGGTTTTACAATGGTAGAACTCCGGCTAAGACCTCCAAACTCATCGTATGGGTCGACTGCATGCAACCTAAGGCGATACGCAAACAACGATATTGTATTCGCTCCAGTTTGATCAAATGTGTGTTTGCTGCGGAGCGGTAGCAGAAACACCCCTACTCAATTACAGACAATATGGTTGTTTGGTAAAGCCTTATAAGGTCTCCTGGGTGGGCTCCCCACCATGATCCGGTTATTGTACGAAGAAAATTTACTCTTTGCTGACTTTTCTACATCAGATACCTAACATGGCAACCCCAGGTGCCCTTAGAGTCGAACCAGACACCAAGATACTTATGCACCAAAACCTGAGAGATCGTTTTACCCATTAATTGTGGTTGGAGCTGAGCAGGTTCATGCTTCATAGAAAAAACTACTATCTCAGTCTTCTCCGGAGAGAATTCGATACCTAGCTGTAAAGCCCAAGCAGACAAATTGTCCAAGGTATCTTGCAATGGTCCTTGCAAATCGGCAGCTTTGGCTCCTGTAACAGAGATTACACTGTCGTCTGCAAGTTGTCTTATCGTGCATGAATTTGCCAGACATTCGTCGATGTCATTTACATAAAAGTTGTAAAGAAGGGGGCTTAAACATGAGCCCTGGGGAAGACCCATGTAGCTAATGCGAAAAGTTTCCAAATCGCCGTGCGTAAAATGCATGTGCTTTTCGGACAACAAATTGTGCAAAAAATTGTTCAAAATTGGTGAAAATCCTTGTCGGTGAAGTTTACCCGAAAGAATGTCAATAGAAACGGAATCAAAAGCCCCCTTAATGTCCAAGAACGCAGACGCCATTTGTTCTTTGCGAGCATACGCCAGCTGAATATCTGTTGAAAGCAACGCAAGACAATCATTCGTCCCTTTGGCACGGCGGAAGCCAAATTGAGTATCTGATAGTAGACCATTTGATTCGACCCAATGGTCTAAACGACGGAGTATCATTTTTTCCATCAATTTCCGGATACAGGATAGCATTGCAATCGGCCTATAAGAGTTGTGATCAGAAGCTGGTTTCCCTGGTTTTTGGATGGCGATCACCTTCACTTGCCTCCAATCCTGCGGTACAATGTTTTGCTTCAGGAACTTATTGAACAAGTTCAACAAGCGCCTCTTGGCATTGCCGGGTAGATTCTTCAACAAGTTGAATTTGATTCTATCTAACCCAGGCGCGTTATTGTTACAGGACAGGAGGGCAACTGAAAATTCTGCCATCGTAAAAGGTGATTCTATCGCGTCGTGGCCCGGCGACGTATCGCGAACAAAGTTTTGCGCAGGAACAGAGTTCGGACATACTTTCCTGGCAAAATCAAATATCCACCTACTTGAAGACTCCTCGCTTTCGTTGACCGTTACGCGATTCCGCATTCTTCGGGCTGTGTTCCAAAGAGTGCTCATCGATGTCTCCCTCGACGTCTCGTTCACGAACCGACGCCAATATCCGCGTTTCTTTGCTTTAGCCAAGCTTTTAAGCTTGGTATCAAGCTCCGAATACCGTAAATAGTCGTCAGGTATACCTCCCTCCTGGTAGGCCAAAAACTCGTCGGATCTTTGCGTGTAGACATCGTAGCACTCTTGGTCCCACTACGGAGTGGGTGGCCGTTCTTTAATCGTTACGCCGGGATATTTCTTCGTTTGGGCTTGCAACGCGGCGTCGAGAATCAAACCCGCGAGGAGGTTGTATTCTTCAAGTGGTGGATGATGTTGAATCGAATCGACCGCTTTTGAAATCATTTCCTCGTATAACTTCCAATCGACATTCCGTGTGAGGTCATACGGAATGTCAATTGGCCGCATGCGAGTTGACCCGTTGGTAATTGAAATAAGAATAGGGGTCGCTACCGTGAGGATCGAGGATGACCTTCCATGTGCAATCCAACCGTAGCGATGTCGAACATAAAGAGAGATCCAAAGCGCTTGGGCGCGCTGGAGGTTTCGGGATACGTGTCATTTCACTGTTGTTCAAAATAGTCATGTCGAAGTCATCGCAAAGGTTATAGATCAAAGAGGAGCGGTTATCATTGTAAGGGGAACTCCAAGCCACACCGTGAGAGTTGAAGTTTCCCAAAATCAAACGTGGCGAGGGAAGAAGTTCTATTAAATCAAAGAGCAGCCGTTGCCCAACCTGTGCTCTGGGAGGAATATATATTGAGGCAATACAAAGCTCTTTACCTTATATTGTCATTTGACATGCGACAACTTCGATGCCTGGAATCGAGGGTAGGTTAATACGATTGAAAGAATAGCACTTTTTAATCCCTAGAAGTACTCCTTCATATGGGGTGTCTCGATCAAGGCGAATAATATTAAAATCATGGAAGTTGAGATCAATATTTGAAGTAAGCCAAGTTTCACAAAGGGAAAATGCATCGCATTTGTTTTTATATATCAAAACTTTAAACGAATCAATTTTTGGTAAAATACTTCTACAATTTCACTGTAAGACAGAGATAGAATCGCTGCAAGGAGGGGCCATTGGGCAGTCAACTGCTTAAAAAATGATCTAACTGTTGGGAGAAATGCTGTAAGAAAAATTTTAATTGGATCGGGTACATTGAAAGTTTCAAAAATCCAGTCCACAATGTCAGAAAATTTCACTAATCCAGAGTTTGTTCCATCAACTGGATGTGCAAAAGAAACAACTGGGGTTTTAGATGTTCCTGGCAGTGCTGGGAACTCCTTCTGGGACTTTAAATTTGCAAGCCCAGGAGGAGTTTGCTTCGGTTTTTCCGCAGCACTGTTTGGTTTGCTTGTAACTTTCATTACACTTTGAGAAATCTTAGGACCTTTTCTGGGAAGTTTAGGAGAAGAAATATTTTTCCTCTTTCTAGACTCCCCAGGATTGGCGTAAGATGTTCCCGCTGGTGAATCGTCAGAATCGGTTTCATCAGAGGACAACAGATCATAAGTGTTTGATGTAATGGGAGAAGTGGTAACGGTCTTCTTCAGCATCTCAGCGTAAGAACGCTTCGAACGCTCTTTGAGAGACCTCTTTATTTTATCCCTGCGCTGCATGTACACCGCACATGTCGCGAGCTCATGCTGACTCTCCCCACAGTGAATGCATTTTTCAGCATTTTTACTGCAGGAATCATCCGCATGATTCTCCCCACACTTGCCACAACGTGCCTTATTGCAGCAGTAGACGGCGGTGTGGCCTAACTGCTTACAATTCAGGCAGTTCATGACGCAAGGCACATATAATCGCACAGGGAGACGAACCCGGTGGATCGAGACGTGGCTTGGTAGCGCTGACCCGGCGAACGTAACTCGAAACGAGTCTGACGGGGTGTATACTGTTTTGCCACCGATGATCGATGCTGACCGCAATTGCTTGCAGTCGAGCACCTTTACATCGGGACAGGTTTTGTTTTTAAAGCACCCTTTGGCACTTTTCAGTATACACTCGACGGACAGACTCGAATCGGTTATGACACCGTCGATCTCCACGTCTCGTGCGGGTATGTAAACGCGATACTCGCGTGTGAAGAGCTCAGAGCAAGCTATATCCTTGGCCTCTTTCAGGTTACTGACCACGACACGGAGCTTGTTAGGCCGGACCTTGGAAATTTCGGTCACGCCCTTGTACTCCTTCGTCAGGTCTTTAGAAATCTGCAAGAGGTTCAACTGTTTCGATTTCGGTCCCGCCTTTGGCCGGAAATAGACAGTATAGCTGCCCTGGGCTCCGTCTGGGTAAAGCCTGGGGCGAGGGGGGACTGAAGAATGAACAGGGGAGGGGGTAACAGAAGGGTCAGGGTCAGAGGGGTTCGGGGATGGTGGCGCGGGAGGCGAGGGATCTACATCCATCACGCTAAGTCTAGCGCACTAGCGCCGACAAGAGCACGTACCTTTTTACTTCTCCCTTCCAGTAAGGTTGGTTGTCCGATCGTTCGAAGTTGCAGCCGTTACAGCCAGCAGCACCAATACAGCAGCACCAAACAGCCACCAGCAGCGAGCCAGGTGTGAGATCACTCCACACAGCGATACAACTCACTGTCAACTGATGGCTTCTTCTTTTTCCTCTTCTGTGTCTCGTCCACTGCTGTAGCACAATTCAGCCAGCAGCCAAATCGGCTTACGCACCAGCTGGTAGTCACGATGCGAAACAGTTGCACAAAGGCGCGACCTTGAACCCGGATTTATTTCACTCGACCAGTCAAACAATGCCAACACTTGTTCACACGTCTTTTGTTTTATATTCTATCGGAGCGATCACCGATCACACGTCCGATACTGATGCGTGTTCGGCACAGAATGAATTGGTTTGAATTCTCAGAAACGTTTTTGTGGCTATTCTGAACACAATGCGAGTATATTTTTTTTCTATTTGGCCTTAGATGCATTTTATGCCAACTTTCAAGTCCGTCTGATATCATTTTTTTTGGTGTTTTCTAGCTTTGGGAATGGTTTTTTTTCGCACGATTTCGATCTTGATCTGGGATAATTTTCTTGTTTGGAAGTTTTCTAGCATTTTTAAGCGTTTTATTTATGATCTTAGCATTACGAAAAAAATGCTGCCTAAGATCAAATCTAATATTAAACTCAAACGAATCCCAGGACAGGACAGTTGAAATGATTCCAAACATTGACACTATGAGAGTTTTCCAACTGGTCAGGAAAGTTAATGATTTCACTTAAGCTCAGAAAGCTAGAAATTTCTCTAGACAACTTTAAAAAGTATGGCCACACTGGAAAAAAGGCGCCTTTCAAACGTGAGTTGATCCTTGTGCTTCGAATTGGCTGCGTACGTTTGTTTACATTAGTTCAGTCATCTTAGTGTGAACGCAGTGTTCTTTCCGGTCAAGTTTCAAAATGCGAGGATTTTCGCCAGAACGCCGCAAAAAAATCGTGCACAAATGGGGTACTGTCGCTGAGAAAGTTGGCGAAAGATGAAAGCGTAAGTGTCAACGCCGATCCGCAAGTATGCTTGTAGCAATCATGTTGGTTAATTTGCAATCGCGTAATAATTCTTCATCGGTCTTCGAATTTAAAGCTGATCTACTATAAGGATCATGGAAAGTCGGCTGATCAGGCGCGATTCCACCTCGCGTACGAGACAGTCGTTTAAAACTTGGACTTCCTTTAGCCTCTAGTTTGCGGTTAGTGGACGTAAGGAGCATCGCCCCAGAGCTGAGCGTGGAAGCTTGGATTCTGGCGACGATTACTACAGCTTCATTGTAGAAGATAACGTGTTCAGGGCACACCGTAGGATTTTCTCCACAAAATCCATCGCTTAGCGCGTATGGATCGCATTGTGGACGATGTACTTCTGCAACGAATTCATGCAATCTTTAGAGGGAAACCTCATGGCTAATACCTACGCTATTTATTCTGACGAGTTTTTAATTTGGAAGGACTTCGAGGAAAGAAACATGGTACATGAACAGTAACCCCAATTAGGATCTAGGGAATCGGAAGCGGATTCATGAATGTAAGCAACATCGCAACGAATCGTTCCTTTCGTTCAAGATGGAGATCGAGCGACGAACAAACTGCTAACCACGCCGTTGGACCAGCATCGTCTCTTCGAAATGATACGGGACAACATGCAACCGCATTACCAATCGAAATTGGCCTGTGAAACGGATCAAGATTTGCGGAAACTCGTATGCTATGCTCATCATAGGGATGGACCAGCTCGACACCTCAATCGAGTCCATCGGATTGGAGTGGAAAAAGTAGAGAAAGTGCTATGGCAAGTGACGAACATTCCTGCCATCCCTGAACGAAACGGTCTAACAATTCAAACCAGCCTTTTGAAAATAGTGACCATCGGCAAGACTGAGGGAGAACATCGTTGCTGCAGCATGAAATCGTGCTCCGAGAGGCGGCAAAACCGTGTCGGCAACCGTTGTGCCGACATTCGTCTGCAGTACAGGCGGAGATGGAAGCAAAATAAAGAGGTGCAAACGGAAGAATGTCATCGAAGAATGCACTAGTGGGTGGCAAGTGTTCTAGTTGCTGTTCGTTACACGAGTGTGCTTGGACTCATGGCGGATCAATGCTTGGACCAAGAAAAATTACAACCCAAGCGCAACATGGGAGGAATATTCCATCGGCTTAACTAATGCGCCCTTCACGATGTGCCGCCTCATGGATCGGGTAGTAGGCTTTGACCTAGAACCGAACGTCTTCATATATTACGGATGATATCGTCATCGTTACGAATCTGGGGAGCCCAGATTTTTCACTTTCGTTCTCGATTGTTGTTGGGGCAGTTGGGGCAGCAATAATTCAACACCACAACAACGTTCAAAAAGTCGAAGCGGAACGTGAACACCTGGGCTTCGAAAAGACATTGAATGCTGTGAGGGAACGATTCTATTGGCCATTCATGATCAGTGAAGTGAAGCGAATCTGTCAAACCTGCCTCACGTGTCAGATGAACAAAGCTTCGAGATAGAACACCACACCTCCCATGGCCAAACAGAAGGAGACCGCTCAGTACCCGTGGCAATTTCTCGCAGTGGACTATGTCGGTCCTCTGACAACTTCAGGCAAAAATCGAAACACGTGCCTTCTGTTGGTGACAGACCTATTTTTCAAATTAGTGATTGTACAGGCTTTTCGACAAGCAACGACACAATCATTGGTCAGTTACAAGGAGCTGGCACTGAGGTACATCCCAGCGGTTGTAGGGGTACATTGCTACGATCTTGACGATTTTAAAGGGCAGAGACAGAGAATTCACAAGTGCAAATTTCTTAAAAAATTGTCTCGTCCCTAGTCCAACGTTTCCTCCTTTGAAAATTAGATTTTTTTTTTTCAAAGCTACGGAGAGACAATATTAAACTTTGATTTCTCAGCTATGCATCTTTACGAAATGACAAGACAAATTTTGACTTTCGGAAGATCTACGGAGTAACTGTTTTCAAATTCAAAATACAGTGAGGGACCAAATTTACTGTATTTTGAATTTGAATTTGAATTTTTGAGCTAATTCTCAACCTCATTTTGGTTAAAGTCTTCAAACATTTTCAAGCTATGTACCGCTCAATTGAGTCGAGACAAGTGAGCCATGATGCGAAAGCTCTGGTACAGAAACACGCATGTGTATTTCTAAATTGTCTTGCTGCTTAAATTGATTACATGAGTTGATGTTTGGGGGTGCGGCGTTCCAGGCCCACTACACCCTTTAGATCCTTTGTAAATCTTGTACAGCGATTTCGTCTTCATTCTGAACCTTTTACAGCCTTCAGAAGTGTTTTACTCTGCTGCTCTGAGCTTATTTTTTTAACATTTCCCCACCTTTTCTGGCCGTTTGAATATTTTCTTCTGGATTAGAGTCAAATAAGCTGAGAATAACGAAGAAATGCTTCTGGACATAGAAAAAAATATGCTCAAAATAGTTCGAAATCGCCTACAAATTGAACTTGGCATGGCAAAAATGCTTTTAAAGACTTTGAGAGACAAAAAAGACTATAACTAAAGATCTCATGGCGATTTTATAGCAAATCAGACAAAGAAAAGGATCCAAACACGAACCTAGAATCGCCTAAAATCTTTCGTGGAAACCAGAAAAGATAGCACCAGGCATGGGGAAAACACAGCACTCCAGAACGTGGGCGGCCCATCTGCTAACAAACACACCACACAGGGCAATTCGTATTACCCTCCGTCGCGAGCTAAAGACTCTGGTGAGCCATTCGTTAACACGTGAGCCGAGGGTTTTAAACTTCGGTACATGAGGCAACCGAGGGCTTGCAGTTTCGGGGAACACACAAGCATTAGTCGCCACGATGAGATCGACAATGTTATAATAATGAATAGCTTGATGGTAGTCATCGCATGCAACCGCTTGCAATGTTTTTTTCACATGTACTTTTGTAAAAAGGAAGCGTTTGAGAAAACACGTATGAGCAAACGGGCTTCCGAAGGGCTCACGAAGTCGGGAACACTCGGGCCTGTGTTTGCCGAAGCTTCCGAAGGGCTGTTTCATTTGAAACACTGTGGGTTTTCGTTTCGTATAAGCATTGAAGGGCAATGAAAATATCCTCCGTGGCATCGCTTAGAACACACACGCGGTGATGTGGTGGGTTTTAGTCATGCCTGGATAGCACTACACGACACAGATTTTGTCCTAGAGCTCAAACTGGATAAAAAAAATTAAAAATAAATAAAAAATCTTATTTTGCGCCCCTACCTCGGAAGTGCGCCTAGTCTCCAGGGACTTTTATTAAATTATCCCATTAGCAGTTTTGTAGTTTGAACTAAGGCGTCGTACACAAATTGCTTAACGCATGAAGTGGGGAAGGGTTGAGTCTGCGTTACTTATTGTCACGTAGGGGGGAGGGGGGGGTTTATTTGAGACAGTTACGTAACTGTGATGTTTGCTCGAAATCGAAAATTTTGGAGGGGGGTCAGGCTGAATAGCGTTACGTAATTTTAGTGGGGGGGGGGGGGAGTAATGTCGAACGTTACTTATCGTTATATAAGGGTGGAGGGGGTCTGAAATTTAGATTTTTAGTGTTACCTAATTTGTGTACGACGCCTGTTACTGTCTTTTTGCTACGCCCGCCACTCAGTCGCAAGAAACTCTACGAGCCCTCAGGGTCGGCTGGTCCATAAGGAGAGGTCAATTTTACGAAAGGAGAAGAAAAAAAAATCACTTTTTGAATCCTGGTGTATTTGGCACGATAAATTCCCTAACAGTTCCCTAATTTCCCTACTCTATGTGTTTTCATAAATTGACTTACGTGTTACGTGTGTGTGTGTGTATGATAGTGTCTGGGCCCGCCATCTACCGCTGTCACGCTGCTGCCTGCCGCCTGGAAGTTGCCGTTGTCGCCGCTGCTAACTCGGCTACACCTGCTCCCGTACTTCCTGGTAATATACCAGCTCCACTCGTGTATTGCCGGGTTCAGCCTGACGATGAAAATAGCCGCTCCCCCGGTTGCTACGACACCTGCTCTCCGGGTTCGGTCGGATGGTGGAACTAGCTGCTCTGTCGGTTCCGCTGCCTGTATTCTGATCACTCCAATTCGAGGTTAGCGGACCCACGAGGCCGGACGGTAGGAACTTCTGATCTATAACCACTCGCTACGTAGCTTGTTCCTCACTGCTTCGAGAATAGTGTTGACCGCGACGAACCGCTACTAAATTCCCTCGCGAATAAAGGCCAGGTTAGTATAATCACGATGCTCTATATCGTCTCGTATGATATCCAAAACGTGGTCAGTGGTCAAAACCGCGAGTTTGATATGCGCGTCCGACTAACTTGACGGCCCAACACCTTCTCCATTTTGCTAACCCAGGACTTTCTCTCAGGACCCGAATAGTCGTTTGAGCTCCCGGAACTTCCCACCCGAACTTCTTTCAGGCGAAATAATTATAGTTCAGTGTGTTATGTTAAGTGTACCTTGTCAGGGCTGAACACAATCCTTATCGTGTGTGTAGAGTTTGTGTATCGTGTCATCTCCCTATGTAGCTAATTTAAGTTGGATATTCTAACGTATATTTTATTATTAATTTTTATATTTGACTTTTGTATTGGTGATATTTTTATATAAATGTTAATTTTGTCCCCTAGCTAGCTGTTTAAGTGATTTTAAACCCATCAGACTTGTTTACTAATTTAGTATTGAGACCGGCTATGAAAATAGCAAAAGGTCACACGCCTAAGTGGCAACCACATTTTTTACTTTTGCCAACTAGTATAATATTTTCCATGTAATTTCAGAGTAGGAAAAACATCTTTGGAGGACAAAGGAGAAAAACTGCTTCTAAAGAGAAGATAATGGTTCCATTTTGAGCTCAAATTGCGGAAAAGGAAAGATTAGAAAAAGTAGGACGATTGAAAAACTATTCAGTCAGTGTCCATTTTGGAATCGCCTTTTTGTAATCTTTCGAGTCATTTTCGTCGTTATTTCGAGCACAATTTTAGCAAATTTTGTCGTTTGATCCGGGAAAGTGTGGTTAATTTTGAAATCCGTTTTCTTTTTGGCTAAAGTCTTGAGAATTGTTTTTCGTCGCCAACAGCCTGTATTTTCTTTTCTTTTTCTATTCTTTAATTCAAATGCAGAATTGGGAAAAACCCTACAATTCATCAGAGATGATCGATATATCACAAAATCTCCAAACAATTGTTTCATGTAACTCGGCTCCGAATTCGAGCTTCACATTACCTTGTACATTAGAGTGTCAATGAGATGTATAAAAAAACATTCGAATATCGGTAGGGTAGGGCTGAAAAGTTTTGTCTTCTTGAAAAAAGTCCTCATGCAAAATTTCAGCTCGATCGGACATCGGGAACACGCGATTCAAAGCAGTCAAAGTTTCAAGTCAGATTGATACGGTTTTCAAAAAAAAAAAAAAAGACTTTGTGTGATAATAGGGCATACCGTTTTGACTCAAACTTAAAACAGTCTCAAACTTCGAACACTTTGGAATAAAAACCGCATTATTAAAGCTAGAGCAATCAAAAGTATGAATATTATATACCATTTCGTTCCTCGAAATGTCGTTTACCCAGTGATGTATAGCTCTCCACTGTAGGAACTCTTCAAGGGAACCAAGGGGCATTGAAAAAAGTGACAGTCAGTGTTGAGACGGTTTGCCTATCTATCTCTTAGTGATTACATTGATGTGTTCGGAATTTGAATTAGAGCCGAGTTCTGAATTCTCAACAATACATGGTTGATCTATATAAATAGCATTTAATTGCAACAAAAATAATATAACCAACATGTTAAACCTTTAAGATCGACGAGAAAGGTCCTTTTTAGTTGATTTTTAGTGCAAGAAGTTACATCATAGCTTAAGTGTTTGAAATTTGATGCATTACGGTATATGTGCCATTATCTATTCAATTTGAACGCATTTACAAGCACTCACGTTAGTCACATCACAGTAACCATAGCAAACAGGGCGTCCTCATCATTTGCAGAGAGAAACGGAGACGCACGGTATTTTATCTTAAAGTATCGAATTTTCAAGACATATTAGAATAAATTGACGACTCAAATAACTGCTCTGAGCTCATCAGTGGGAGTCCCAACGTCGTCAAAATGCAGCATTTCCATTTTCATACAGCGCAGGTACGATGCAGCGAAATGTTCCCATCCGATGCTAATCTCACAACTTTTCACCCTTCGCTGGCGAATTGCCACCAGCAAAGCCGCTAATACGAGAAGCAAAACTCTCGGGTCAACATTCGAAATTACACAACAGCAGCAGCAGCAGCAGCAGCAGCAGCAGCAGCAAAATTTAGTTTTCCCCCCAGGGCAGATGTTTCTCGTTTCTCGATAAGCAAAATGCAAATTGCTCACTGTTAATAATGCATATAAACTAGCAGCATCCCCGAGCATGTCACCGTCTATTTCGAACGGGTGCCGAACGAAGTGTCGTTGTCTGCAATCTTCCCTCATAACAACCGGACGTAGCAACAATCGGGAAACATAATTAATTCCACAACCGGAAGCCACTAGCGGCGGCGGTGGCCAATGAATGCAGCTTTAGAGTCGCGTTCAGCAGAGTGTCAGAGAGAGCCAGAGAAAGAACCTCCTGTGAGGCCGCCCCGGGGAAACAAAAGTGTTTCTTCCAAGTCGGCCAACCGAGAGGATGGTTTCTTCCTTCAGCTGGCTCGTCCCACCAGTGGGAAGTTGTAATTATAAAACGAGACCGTGTCCTTCCGCAGCACATTTCCGGACCCCGAGGGTGACAGAGCGCGAAAGAGGCACCCTTTTTACACAGCCCGTTTGAAGTGATTTGCGCGTTCCTTCTCCTGTTGTACCCCTTCAGAGCCCAAGCCAAAACTCGGTTGGCATTTATTATCCGGGTGAGTTTATACTTGCAAATTTTTGTGGCCCGAGTGTTTGTGGAAAACTTTTGGCCGCTGATCTATTGTTTTATTCCTCGGAAAAAAACTGCTCTCAAGTTTTGAAGTAACCGCAGTGCTTTGTAAGCTCGGTGGAAATTCCCGCACAGATTTGTACCATTTGTTCGACGTCAACTGCGTTTGCACTTTTTTCGCCTGACAGCTGGACGGACGGGCAGACGGACCGGATTTTCCATCGCCCCTGATGGGTTGACTCATTTCTCACTCAAATTTTCCACTAGAAGAAGAAAGCAACCAAGCGCCGGGAGGCGTACCGTGTGCCGATGGACCTTAAACAGGTATTGCTTTCTTTCCCGCTAAACCACAAACGGCTATTTTTTTCGGTTTCTACTTTGTTTTATCGCCTGCAGTTCAAAAGCTGGCAAAAGCACGATGCAACGGTGAACAGTGGGAGAATCCAACTCAAAAGACTTGTAAAACCTAGAAACTCTGAATTATAATAATCCTTTCCCAAGGGGGGCATATTCCACTGTGCAAAATGTGCACGGCTTAATGTTTTGACTTTGTGGCTGCTTCTGATGTTCTTATGATGGTTAAACCATTCTTCACTCACTGACTGCATGCCATGACTTCCAGCGCAGTCTGCCTTTTCTCTTCACGTGGAAAGCAGCAATTTCAGTTGTTGATGCTAAGGTACTGTAAAATAATAACTTCACTGCGAACAAAATATAAACATTCTCAGTGCCCCGTTCTACTGCCGGGTGTAGTTTCAAGTTTGTTTTTTCTCCCTCTCTTTCCTTCTGGTAAACTTGTTGTTTTTCTTTTATTGTTATTTTCTGAGCTGCCAACAAAATTCGCACGCCCGTTTGATGTCTTAAACTGTTGCAGCACATGACAGGCTCGGGCCACGAGTCGTCGGATGTCGAGTGCATCGGTATGAAAGTTACCTTGTGCGCCTCGGGGGTGTCCCAGCCAGAAGGCACCCAGGAAATTGTGTGCGCCATCCGAGATCCCGGCAGAACTGCAGCCAAATGGATTTCCGCCCGGCTGAACGCCCGGTTGAGGTTCGCGAAAATGCGGTTTGCAGTCGTGTCTGAAAGCTGAGAGTAATGGCGTGCGCACACATACAGACACACAATAGAGGTCCCTGTGTGGTTAAGGCTTCGAGTGTCGTCCACAGCTAGTAGTACAGTGCAAAGAGCAGATCTTACTGCAGCGCGCTGCTGGGGTGAAGTGGAGCGAGTATTATTTTCAGCAAAGGATAAAACGGTTTACCAGTGTTTGGAGTACAATGTCGAGTGATTCAGAGATGTTTGCCAGGTTTTTGTTTCCGCAGACAGCATTTTTACGCTAGACTTAACAGGTTGGGAGATTATTGTCGGTGTGTAACTTTATACTGAAGATCAGAGGGACTTTTATACAGAGAAATCACCACTAGAATAAATTCTATTGAAAAGGATGTATGTCAGGAATGGCGAAAATATCAAAAATGGTGAGCTTACATAACACAGCTCATAGTTCGCAGTAAAAATTTTAGCTGGTCATTCATTCCTGTATATATTTTTGGAATCAGATACTGCGAAACTGTGCGTCCCCATTGTGCGCTGAAAACTATGGAGACGCCGTATTACCTATAGTCACACCAAATATGATCTTTCAGATTGATTGAATTGAATAGACACACCATTCACATAAGTTAGCATCCCGTCGGGATGCGGTATATTTTTCCAAATCTGTATCATATTTCCAGTTCGCTTATTTTTCGTTCTTCCTCTACTCACATACTGTCTGCTTAATGAACTTGCGTGTTAACGGGAAAAAGCCGTTGTTAAAATTAGAAATTCAGTTCGAAGAAACAGTTAATTAACTATACTAAATCGAGTCAAGTACTACGAGTTTAAATTATTTTGTTCACGAAACAAATTTAACTGTACCACAACATAGACAGTAAAATAAAAAAAAAACTTAATTAAATTTATAATCTAAAAAATGCCAAATTTCTCCAAAGACCAGAAAATATCCGAAAAGAGAAATGATTTCGCTTAGGATAGCGAAACAAAGCTTCTGTAGGAAAGAATGAGTCATATTAATTATTTGTCATAAACTGTGCACAGAATAACAAGCATTACTCCTGTTCTGAAGATTTAGCAAGAAAAAATCACGAATCAAGAACAAAAAAACGAAAAAATGCTTCCACATGCTTGAAAGAGTCAGAATAAAAGATGATTTTCAATTGAATTACGTGAAAAAATACTTCCAAAACCTGATAGGACTAAAATAGAAAATAACCCCAAATGAAGCTCAGCAAAGGTCAAACAGGTTTCAAAGTAACGAACAATACCTCAAAACATAAGATTTTTCGAAGTTGAGTTCAAAAAGGCGAAAAGACGCTTCTAAATGCTAGAATACAAGAAATCGAACTCAAAAGTTCGGAAAACGCTTCTCCAGGCAAAAAAGTTCTAAAGATTATAAAAAATTTTAATTGAGATTCACATTTCAGAAAAATAATCATCTCAATTTGGGCGTACAGCACCGAACAAACGCTTATATAGGCCAAAGAAGGCTGAAAAAGATAGTGATTCATAATGAAGCGCAAATGGACAACGTTTCTGAGTGCCAAAAAGGCTAAAAATATGCATAAATTGGTTCCGAATTCAACTTACACAAGCAGAAAAAGGTTATGAGTCGTGTCCTGAAATGTTCAGTATGAAAATCTTTAATCTACTAGCCAAACTTAAATTCTACACGTAAAATATGATCCCAGATTTAACTTACAATTTTGACAAAAACTGTATAAGTAAAGAAGATGTAAAGTAAAAACGAAAAATGCTGTCAAAACCAGATAAATTAAAAAAAGAAAATGACACCATCTGGAAGAACATAAATTTTTCGGGTCGTTAACTTTTTAATTTAGGGTAACTGCTCCATTATTCATCTCATTTAGCTGATATTCACGAAGAATGCACGGATTAAACACCAAATTTTCACGAAATCATCAAACAAAAAACAAAAAACAAAATACGCTTTCGTGCTATTATGAAATCGTTCAGCATTGTATATTTAGTAAACTTAGCTAGATTTATCCTGAATTTTGTAAAACAAACACAACGCTTCCATATCCATCTCAAAACTTGAATCACTACTCAATTATTCATCTCACGACGCCCCCATATTCATCACACTGTTAATCATGAATGAAACACATTATCGTGAATGAACGTAGCCGCAGCCCGTTGTAGTAGGTTACCTAGATATCCGCTGCAGTTGCTTACGTGCAAAATTGGTAACCTAGGTAACCACTGCAGTGCTGTCGATTTATGTCAATTATGCCAGAATAATTCAACATTTTCAGTATGATTTTTTCGTATGAGGAAAAACTGATTTGGCAATATTTGTTTTTCTTCAACGCAGTGAGTACAGATGAAAATACATACAGTTGAAATTTAGTAATTGTACATTTCAAAGAATAAAGTATTCTTAGTGTGATTTTTGAGGTAGGTGATTGAATTGAATGAGATTTCGAGTGCAGATGCCCGACTATAATATCAAATTTAGTGCTTTTTAGTGATTTTTTGAGGGTTATATTTTATGATGAATCTAAAGTGAACTAAGAAGAATCCATTTCATGGATTAGCAGATTGGTTCATGAAAAAAATATGCGTTTTTTAATGTTTTCAATTGTGTTTTCATGTTGTATGAGATGAATATATGGGCTGAGATGAATAATAGAGCAGTTGCCCTATTTTAAAGATTTGTACTTTTATTCGATTGTTCGGCAAAATTATGGCAAATTTTGATAACTTCATGATTACGGCGAAAATTTTTTATCCACTTTCAGGCGGCTTTCCAGCAACGCTCGCACAAATTTTTGCTGACCTTCTAATGGTATTTAGTAAATTGGGATGGATTTCATTATTCGATAATTTTATTCAACGACTTAAGTTCATTTGTAATGATAAAAAAGAGTTTTCAATACGTATATTTCGATTTCAGGACTTTCCGCCAATTTTGTAGTCGTCTTGAGTTTTTTATAAAATCCAGACGAACTTGTTCTTTTTTAAAGATATCAATGAGTATTTGGTCATTTTAGGCAAAGTTTTGGCAAATTTTGGTAGCGATGTAACGGTTTCTTTCAATTCCTGATAACTATTAAGATAGCTTTTCGGTCATTCAATATGAATTTAGGTAAGTTTAAAATGATATTTGGTGTTTCTGCAACACTTTTTGGAGATATTTGAGGATGTTTCAAAATGGTCAATACTGGTTGTTTGTACGATGTACATGACAATTTCTTTAGATTTATGACAAAAAAAAGAAACTGATTCTAAATTGAAGTTCAAGCAACGCTTCTGGAAACCTGAAAAGAACGAAAGAAAAAGTCAAGTTGGCCTTGAAATAGTGAACGCTTCTCAAGGCCGGTACTATAATTTCAAAACTTGATTAGGAATCATTTTCATACATGGCTCTTTTGCTCTTTGCAGCATTTTTCAAGGTCAATTAGAGATATTTTTTTTTACTCTGGGTTCAATTTGCAGTTATAATGTTTTTTTTAACGTTTGATTGATACTTTTCTGGATGAGCTTCGAGCAGTAGTTTTAATCGTCAATTTATTCTATTTTGGAAATTCGATATTGGACAATAATAAACCATGCGTCCTCGTTTCTGTGTAGAAGCGATGGAGACGCCGTATTTACTGTAAATATAATGACAGCCTTTGTCTTACGAAACTACATCGATTATTCTTCGACTACACCTAAGTGATATGAAGTCTGTACAGGGTAATATAACCAATAACATAGCATCACTTACTAACTCAGGTCAGTACGTACTAAGAAATGCAAAGCTTAAATTTAATAAAATAATCACTGGAATAAACACTATGATGCTTTTTAGGGGAGACACTCTCAAATCATAAATTAGTGTGAAGTGAATACAGCTCTATTACGGGACTCACATAGGTGAAATAACGTCGTAAACTGACCTCGACCGTGAAATCTGGGTTATTACTCTTGAGAACCGTTAGCACAATTGTCTTGTAGTTGAAGAATGAATTCTATAATATTGATCATACATTTCAATGAACTTATGGTTTTTGTTGGAAAATTACAGACATTAAAAAAAAAACATGTATTTTCCTGAATATTATTTTTTTTTGAATATCAATTTAAAATTACTCGAAAACCGATGCATTTTGCATGTTAACAACCAAGAGCTTTTTGAATTGAAATGACTATCCAAATCTTTTAAAATCATTAGAATACGAATATTTAGTTTTTTTTTAAATTAAATTTTTTTAAGCTAAATTAAAATTTAGTGGTTATTTTCCATATTGTTTAGTCACAAAATTTTTTTTGTCTACGGTGTATTTTTAATGAGACCTTATCAATTCCCCACAACTCATTTTCAGACAAATTTTCTATACAACCCACGGTTTTTGAGCCACAATGCTTTGAACAAAATCAATGCCAAAATGCATACGCCTTTTAAGAAAATAGCTCTAAAAAACTCTCCATCTGTGTAAAATGCTCTGTTTGCTAAACTAAATACGTGTGCAAAATATCGGGGGATTTCGGCGAAGCGGTCTTTTAATTTGGAACAAATTATTTGATGCTGTCCAACGTTTCAACACCGGTTGGTGTCTTCATCGGGGAAAGAATGATTCTTTCCCTGATGAAGCCACCAACCGGTGTTGAAACGTTGGACAGAATCAAATAATTTGTTCCAAATTAAAAGACCGCTTAGCCGAAATCCCCCGACATCAACATTACGGTCGATTCCCAAATTATATTACGTGTGCAAAGTTTCACTCAAATCAATGGTGGATTAAATTCTTGCGTGTTGCCAGGTCGTTAGGCTTCATTTTGCTCAAATGTTCCCTGATTGAAGCTGCTTCTGATTTTTGAAGGTAATTTAGGTCACCAATGTTGCTGTGCAATGGAACGCTGGTGTGTAACTTGATGCCACTTGATTCAGTCCAAGTTTCATCCCCAACCAGATACTTTTCCAGCGCCTGTTCAATTGATGCGTTTGCTGTTTAGGAAAATATATCATGAAACCTCATCTTCCA
The DNA here is from genome assembly GCF_029784165.1 of Wyeomyia smithii. Lineage (NCBI taxonomy): Eukaryota > Metazoa > Arthropoda > Insecta > Diptera > Culicidae > Wyeomyia > Wyeomyia smithii. The sequence goes on from NC_073694.1 coordinate 2,766,341, forward strand.
ATAATATGTTGATCGTTCATTTTAGATTGTCGATTGTTACTTCGTATTCTCCAGCTGCAGACAATGCCTGATCTTCCGACTGACATTCCAGAAATACCAAGAATTTTCCAGTGTTGTGTTGAAGTGACTGGACTACTGGAAGCTGACAATCAAGCCCATGTTGATTTGTTTAGTTGGAATCGTACTTAGATCGCTGACTAGCGTGTTTACTTTTTGATGTATTTGATGTAAAGTGATGCTGTGGAGCGGCTATTGTATTCGTGTTGAAAATATTTTTGATCGACTGGATTCTTAGCTTTGGCTTCACTCAGCACAATAGAATTCATATGTTCACTGGAAATATTTTTTCGTTATTCTCCGCGCGCACATTTCGTAAACAAGGAATTCTTGGATTGTACAGCACTTCTGTTGATTGTATAGAATCGTAATGTAATGTAATCGAATAGAATTACAACATTACGCATAATTTGTACAATTCACGAATGTACTTTCGTACGAATGCGGATAACAACGAACGAAAAAACGGAAGCACGTGTTATTAAATTCTTCACGAAAACAAAAAAGTCGACGGTGAAAACCAAAAACGGGTAAGACTTATCGGCTTGAATGATTACTGATTGGACACAGAATAGCAAGTAAACACTTTGGAAAACCACATTAAACTTATAATAATAAATCCAGAGTGGTGAAAAAACGATTCTAAGAATGAAAAGTAAACGATTGAAAATGGAACTCAGAATCAAAAAGTAGAAGGTTATATCTGACACACAACCGCATTATTGACGTAGGACTACTCCGAGTAATCGTTCATTGACACACAACACAGTGAGCAAGAGGAAAGAAAACTAGAATTACCACATCTTTGATTTTTACATGCTCAAATCATTGATTTTAATTTCTTCACAGCTCTATTTTCATTAGGTTTCATTGCAACGACATATCCAGCACAAAGCTTCTCCCTACCCTCACCCAGCGAATGACAATACTGGCTCGTTCTTGTCTTGTTAATAAAATATAACTCTCCATTGAAAACGGTGGTGGCTCTGAAAAGGGCCGTTTAAATTTATGATGTGGCTCTGAAAAGGGCCATTTGAGTGTTACATGTAGCTGAAAGAAGGGGGTCCAGTAGGGTCGTTTTTGGTTATTTTCTTCCTCCAAACCGATGATTATAGTTATGCACTACGAATAGAAAAGAGAATTGGTTTCTTAAAATATAAAATTACAATTCTTACCTGTTGCTCATATTTATTATTTGTAGTCACCGCTAGTGGTTTCAAGTGAAGCGAAACAGTTCTCTAAGGGTTGCCCTTAGAATCGTTGAATACAAATCACACGACTGAGAATGAAGACTATAATATCGGCACTCCGATTTCTTTAAACCTTCGAATTAGTCACTTACAGCACTCTAAAAAGATTCGATGAGCACCGGTTGGTTATTTACAGAACAATTAAGAAGAATAGCTATATCAAATGCAAAAGTACTACCTGTTCAGCTCTCAAAACCGAAAGTATTGGCCTGTGGTATGAAAAATACGCACAGTATCTCCTGCACTAAACGTTAATGTTACGGAAGAACGTCAAGTCTAGACATGAACCGCCAAGAGTGGTTGCTTGAGTAGGATCAGTTGCAAGGTGTAACCGAAGGTACTTCTCCATAAAGTCGATGAAATCTTTGCTTTCAGGTTTGGATACATCGACATTGAAGTCTCCAGTGACAACCAATGGAGAAGTCTGCCTAGCGTAGGCCATCAATATACGCACAATGAAAAATTTCTTCTGCTTTAGAGTAGTACCTATTGAGAAAAATAATGATGAACAGTTGTTTAACATAAACGATACACTTACCAGGCGTTATGTACACCGATACCAGCAGAGTTAAAATGCCCATGACAGATATTTCAGCAGCACAGACATCGCCGTAACTATCAGCCAATTCAAGTTCTTCATCGTAACGTTCACTGAGTTTCTCAATGGTACGGGCAACTGCCATAGTAGATGCGCTGATTCGTTCGTAGATTGCAACACCACCCGCTCTGATGTTCGGCCGTTTAAATTGTACAATACAAGTATAACCAGGGATTCCGACAGACGATTCGTTTTCTTGCCACGTTTCACTCATTGCTAAAATATCTGCTTTCGTCAACACGTGGTCAGAGGAAATATCTAATGAGTGTGCCTGGATACTTTGCACATTTATACTTATTAGAGTGCAGGCAGGTCCACTCGCATCGATTGCATCCATGAGTTGATCACCAAGCGTCTGATGTCGATGGTTTGCTAAACGCTGTAACTCGCTACGTAGCTCTAGCATTTTTGGCGATTTGCTACCTTTGGCGTGATGAAATTTAAACACATTACCGGAATTCGTAAGGTAGAGGCCATCGAGAGATGAAACACGGGACAGGCCGACGTATACAAGTTGCTGATCTTGGCTCTTATCATATTCGTATACTATTTCGCTGAACGTTCCTCCTTGCGACTTATGAATCGTGAGCGCACTTGCACTGACCACAGGGAACTGAATGCGTTTGCACTTGATGCTGCCGCTAAGTTTAACATTGGCAGACCGTCTAGAAATGGGAATCCAGTCTGATCGCAATATTCCAGGCTTGGAAATCACAGCAGGTCTCGATTTGATTTTCAGTGTCGCTCCAATTGCACTGCTGTCAAAATTCAAGCAAAGCCTGACAGCATGCTGATGTGGGTCGTCTTCATTGTATTCCACGTGTTTCAACGTTCCAATCGCACCATTCACGAGGCCATCATCAACATCGATGTTAGTAGTGATCATGTATGGCAAACCCACTACAAGGCGTATCATGTAAGGTAAGCATCCGGTTTCTGCCACACTCATTTTGTGTAGTTTGGTACGAGAACTCGTCAACTGCTCAGAATTGTTGTACCCTGTGAATGCATCTTCAGCTGTACAATCTTTTCCACTAAGATCGTTAAGCGCATCGCAATTGTATCGTTCTACATCAGCATTTCGATGGAAGAGACGAACTGCACTCGGTACGTTTTGCTTGCACCATTCGACTGTGCGAAAACGAGTTTCGATCAATTTAGACTCCTCTGTGCTGAGTTGTTCGCCGTTACCGATTTTGGTGAGAATGCTTGAAAACTGCACATCAGTTTGTCGCATGACTTCAACCAGTGGAAAGAAACCGAGAGACTGCCACAAAACCGCACCGTGCATGGAATTTGCACAAGGTTTGTATACTGGACGTGCGTTAACAGGAGGTAGTTGACGTAAGTCTCCGCAGAAAATAATGCTCACTCCTCCGAAAGGGTCATCGTGATTTCCCGTAATGTTTTGTAGACGAGTGTGAATGGTATTAAGCACGTCCGCACCAACCATGCTTACCTCATCCACAATGATCATGTTGACACTAGCGAACGCGTTACGGTACAGCTGAAGTGCCTCGAAGCTAAGACCAGCATGATTTCTTCCGCCCATGGTGATCCGGAAAGCTGAATGTACGGTTGTTCCATTGATCGCCACAGCTGCCTTCCCAGTGGATGCGCATGCAACGTACGCATTCCTCTGGGAGTTATGCGCCTGACTAAAGCGATTGAGCGTCTCCATCAGAATGCGCAAAGTGAAGGTCTTTCCACAACCTGCTGGTCCGGTGAAGAAGATCTGGAGCGGTTTCTTGCCATCACCAAAACTATGCAAACCGTCAATTACATCCAAAACCAAATTTCTTTGCTCAGCGTTAGTCACTCGCACCATAGCACAATAGTCTTGTTTGGACATAACGTTAGTTCGTTGCTTTACAACTGCGGATAAAGCACCAATGGGCAAATGTTCAATGTCGTCATCATTTGGATCCATGGCAATCGTACGAACAAACTCATCATGCTTATCATTGGCGATGTTTTGCTGCTCGTTTTCATCTTCAGCACAGAGACGAAGATACTCCTCTACGGTATTTTCTAAGTTCAAATCGGTGGAATATGCTTTGCATTTCCTCAGGATATCACTTTCATGACGGTCGTACAGCTCGAGAAACTTGTTTCCATCAAGAATGTCACATAACTCGTTCCTAAAAGGCAAAAACAGCAGAACCATTTCACGTTTATACTCTACCAGCTCGTTCATGCTGTAATCACGCCATCTTAGTATGCGTGCTGAAGTACGAAGTTTGTATGTATTGGATGTTCTGCTGGGTGTGTAATTAGCAACGAAATCCGCTAAACATACATCGTCTAGAGCTTCGCGAGCTTCGTACTTCTGAACAATGTTTAGTGTCCAAACATCTGTAGAGTCATCATCGACGTTCTCCTCATCCATCTGCTTGTTTCGTTTACGAGATTTTATGCGCTCGTGAGGCCACATTGTCGGGATAAACTCAACCTGTAACACAAATCTATTGATTAGTCAAATCTTCTTCTTCTCGAAAGTCTGTTACCTTTCTGCTGGCCTCTGACATTGGCTGGCGAAGTAAATACCAGGCAGCTTCCTGCGCCGACATTTCTATTGAATTTAACATTTTGATGCTTACTTTCTTGAGAAGTGCCGTGTAGTCTTGGTCGGGATACTCCTCCTGTAGCTTTACAAGATCACGATGCAAGCTGCTGATTCCTCTGTTCGCTTTATTTACATATTCCACGACGTAAGCCGCACACGAAAACGCTTCTGGGATGAATTGGAGATCCATGTTTGAGTGGAGTATATTGGCAATCCATGGATTGAATGGGTTTGTCCACAACTCTGTCATAGACCGTTTGAGCAAGATGGTAGGACGATTAATCGATGCACGAATAGTGCTTAAATAATATTCATAAGTGCAGTTATTGTCACTAAGAAATTGCTCGAGCGTGTCAAACGTCTTCGTCTCTAATGTTTCTCGGAGTTTCTTGGAATGTTTTCTCAGCTGATCGCGACGACCATCGTCAGCAGCAATCGGCAGCAATAATCTTGTTTTATCCATTGGCCAATACGGTATGTTGAACCGACATTGCTTTTCGTTGCGTTTGTAACAGGTAAACGTGTGTTTGTGTACCTGATAGTTATAACTGTCCGGCAAACTACTGGCGCTTACGGAACACAGATCATCGATCAGTTGCATTGTTGCTGGCATATTCTCCGAAACGATTTCGCAAGGGTCTTGAGCTAACCATAGAAGTATATGGGCGTGAGGACTGCCGCGGTGTTGGAATTCTATTCGCTTGAAAAAATCCACCACCCGATACTTCCCAAACGGACTGTTCCTTGATGATGTGAGTAAATGCATTATCACATTAACAAGCTTGTTAAAATAAACGCAACAAGTTACTGGATCCTCGTTTACAAGAGTAGCCCGTTGAAGTGCTGACAGCTGCTGCATAACATCTTGTAGTTCGTTTCCGTTACTCATGTTCGATAGTTTGTAAAGTGTTCGCAACAAATATGGCCATTTGGTTTCATTGGCGCTCAACGTTAAAAACATGGTCGGCTTACCGAGCTGGCGAATCATTGCAAACAGGTCGCGTTTACGCTGTTGCCAATACTGTACCGAGTTTGGTATTGACTTCAAAAAGGATAGATTTCGTTCCACACAGTTTTCCAAAAATTCCTTATTGCTCAACATGGCCCGTGTAATGTTAGCCGTTGCCATACATTTGAAAGTCAATTGGAGACCATCAGAAACACGCAGGCGCAGTACTTTCATGGCCATGTACAACAAGTGTTGGAGTTTAGCGCCTCGTCTGTCGTCCAGGGGCAATCTCTAAGCACTTATCCTCATCCCACAAAAGTGTCTGTTGCTGCCCGACGAGTAGTTCGATGTCTTGATCATGGCCTATGATTTCCAACTCTACTCCTACATTGTTGTGAAACGATGTGCTGGATTGAGGTCCGGAATTGATGGCATCTAGCCGACTCTCATTAAACTTTATGCCATACCGACGATATAATGGAGTATCAACTAAATATTGTAACCAAGCCTTCACGGTTGCTTTTTTCACAAACCCAGAGAGATAACTTGACTTATGAATAATGTGTTTTTTTATCGAAACGTTGAAAGCTTTTCATCTTCCAACTGCCGCGGTAACTCATTTAGCATCATATCAACATCCACTGGAATGTTGATAATCTGACCAACGATTCCATTACTACCTGTAATTTTGAATTTTACATGTCATAATGTTAGGTGAGAGACATGACAAACTACACACCTGCCGCATGACGTAATCGTCGAATTTGCATGAATGGCAATCGCGGTGAAATTAGCGGCTCAGTGATTGGATCCAAAGGAGGAAGACATGGGTGCGACGGATAATCTGGGAAGCTGAAACCATTGGCTACAGCAAGCGTAGGAATTTTGCCACGTTTTAAACTCATTCGACAGGTTTGACAAGCAGATAACCCTCTTTTGTCAACATCAATATTGCACATAACTTCAGCTTCAGTCATAGTGATTAGTTTTAGATCGTTAGCGAACCATAATCTATTGCAAACACCACATGCAAAACCAAACTGATTTGCCAAAAACCTTTTGTTGAACTCTCTTGTAGCTCCCTCCAAATTTGGATTGAAAATATCTACGGGTATGTAATCCTTGTCAGCGGATTGACTAAAGTGTATTTATCAGAACTATTTTGATGACTTACCTTGATTTGAGTGCTGAACCAGAGCATCGTCTTGAACACTACTGGGTTCTGAACTGGATGGAACAATTTCTATCAAAATTTAAATAGCGATTGTTAGGTTCATTCATTTTGTTTATGAATATGTTATTGAAATTCTATCTTATAGACTTTGGAATTTTGGGTAACTTTTTTCATTTGGCACATACATTGACAGGTCAACAAAACATTCTTGAAATAAATTAGCATTAATTAAACCGACCACCGTATAGTTCTAAGCTCCGACTGCGCAATTAAATATCTGTCTCGGTTCATAAGCATCGTACATCATCATATCTTCATTGCATTAATGAAAATAAAATTTATTAACGTATTACGAATGACAAACTTTTATGGATCATCGCTAGCAGTTTCAAATTCTTCGTCAAACTTTTGATTTCTCTATTCACGCGCTTTCGGAAGTGTTTACGAACAAATAAACTTGAACAAAATGAGCGTGAGTCTCCATCACAACACGAAACATGATTCAACTAACAAAGAAACCTTCTTCACTTTAGTGAGTTGAATTAATAACATTTTCAATAAAAAAGACACTAATTTATTTGCATTAAGAAAATATATTCGTTCAGAAACACGTTTGGGGTTCCATTCACACTTTAATATCACATCATGGTAGTCAAGTATTGCAGACGATTTACGCGAAGGTACGCAATAGCGGAAACATTTTCTAAAATACAGCAAATAGTCTTAAAGCGGGATTAGACCTTGAAAGATTCGGTTGTTGAATTATTGTTTTGCCTCTGCCCCTCGCCCGAGATCTCATGGTCCGCGTTTGTGAAATAAAATGAGAGCATAAGATTAAGGCATACTGCGAACACTTCGACTTCGACTGCGTCCAGCAAACGACCAAGAAAATGTGAAAAAATATGTTTGAACAACAAACAAGTTTGCTAGTTTTAATATATAATACATATCGTAATGCTATCGGAGCAATTTTCCAAAACACCAAACATTTGTTCGTTTCCGTGATTTAGATTTTGGTAATTAATTTAGGTTTGAATTTAAAAATTACAAATCGAACATCACGTCAAGCTCACCTGCCCGTTCATGTGAATGATTCAATACATCACGCGAAGGACTATTTCCTCTATGCGACGGACCAGCAACAGCTTCTGTCGGAATGCCCCCAGCTTCTCGCCTTCTCTTACGGTACTGCCTGATGCGCTCTGCTCCCGTCATAGCAGGCTCACGCTTTTTAGTTTCACTGTTAGTTTCTTCTACTTGTTCACGGACGCCCTTTCTGGTGATTCCGCAAATATAACGCCTGTAACCACTGCGACATAGCGATAAATATACACGCTCACTCACTGGAAGCTAGATTAAAAATGAATGAGTCAGCTGTGCTACAGGATATTGGAAGTGATTGACATTACAAGTGATATTTTCTGATGCGAAAACATGCAGCTAAGGAAATGAAAGAAAAATCAAACCGGGCGGAGCTTATTAGTTGCCAGTGTGCGAGTATAAAAGGAAAAAAATCGTCCGCGCGTTCAGTCATTTCTCATTTTCAGCTAGACCTGTGCGCGTCGCGGTCTCCCGATGTTCCTGTTTGCACAACTTTAACACGCAGTTTACAAACAGTCTTTTTCAAGACTTTTATTAAATTTATAAAGAAAGTTAATTCAATTTTACTCAACGATGGGATTTTCGAGCCCAGTGAATGGACAGTGAACAATAACAGGTTCGTTTTGCTTCAGAAACGGTGCGCTAGCTTGTTTTAACGGGCAGCATTACTGTTGTAATGTTAGACCAAAATCGAATTTCATGGCTATTAGTGTTTTAAAATCGTTTCTGGGGGTTCTGACGAGCAGTGGCAAGCCGTCATAAATCAAAACTTAAATTGAATTCATTTGTCCCGCCGCAGATTGCTTGAGATAATTTCTCATTGCGTGTGATTGCGGGAACATATGCAGCTAAGGAAATGAAAGAAAAATTAAACCGGGCGGAGCTTATCAGTTGCCAGTGTGCGAGTAAAAAAGGAAAAGAACCGTCCGCGCGTTCAGTCATTTCGCATTTTGAGCTAGACCTGTGCGCGTCGCGGTCGCAGCATTTCTGTTTGGAGCTAGTGGAACGCTGGATGTTCCTGTTCGGATTAGACAACGAACTCTAATCATTTGACTGATTCTAGCGCTAACACTGGAGACGGAGAAAAATAGTTGTGATGAAAGTGATGGGCTGTCGAAAGGCTACTCTGCCGTTCCAATCATAGTAGTCCCATGTTCTACACAAAACTTATGCACGCTGGGACAACTATGCTTGGAAGGGCAGTACTTGTAGTAAACAAATTTGCTGCAGCGAAGGAATCTGCCGAAGCCCAGCACACAACTTTATCAAGCAGTTCAGAAACAGTCTTTTTCAAGACTTTTGAAAAATGTATAAGAATAGTTAATTCAATTTCATCCAACCAAGGATATTCATACTTTTTCGAAGCTGTATTTTAAATGGAATAGTTGTTTAAAATGTCCGAAAGCGTAACAAAAAATCAATCACGACGTGGCATTTCAATAATCAATTTTACGTTTACATGCGCCATGGTTTGTGTCTACTCATGAAGTCTGTGCCAGGCATGCGCGCACGTGATTGGTTCATTGTAGGGGAAATTCGATCTTGAAAGTTTTCACTAATTTTCACTGTTGAACAATTAAGTAATAATGATAACTGAAGTATCACAAAAATGTCCATCATTTTATCAATCCAACGACATATTGATCATTGTAATCCATCATGTGGTTACACAAGTATTACCGTTTGAAATCTTTCATTCCGGCGTTACACCTTGGTTTTTAGTTTTCTCAGAATGTATCTCAATATAGTGCGGTTAGACGTAGTCCTACGTCAAAAGGATTCTTGCCATGAATTGTGTGAGTCTTTTCGAAACCAATGGTGTAATAAAACGATTTGTTTACATTTTGTTAGTTGCGCCCTAAACGCGAATCACTCCGGATATAAAAAGAAGATTCTGAAAATTGAGCTGAATAGCAATAGCATAGCGTCTAAGACTGAAAGGAAATGACCGAAACAAGAAACAAGCAGGTACTAAATAAGTTTTTTTTAAGATAAGAGAAGGTAAAAGCAGAAACAATTCCCAACTTGGACTTGAAACTGGAAATAAAAGACCTTAAAGACGACTCAAAGTAGTAAAAATTTTTTGTTGAAAGCAGAAAAAGCGCCAAAACATAATAGAAAAAGACTTGACGTCACTTCGCAAGAAAACTCAACTCGCTTGAAATCACAGTGCACGATGTGTTAAAAATATTTTCTAGACATTTGAGTGTCGAGAGGAAACCAAGAAGTGACAAAAATATGGGTCATGTGGATAGTTCTATGGACAGAAAGGAGAGGAACATTTTGGTGAAGAATTCGATCTTCTCTATCCGAACTGTGACTTTCTGGTTCCGGTTTGAAGTCCTACGAAGTCAAGAAAGTTCCCAACCACGTTAGTAAGCCGAATTTGACGGCAAAAATACTTGCTCGAGAACTGTATTGCGATTTTTTCTAGCAAAATTTGCATGCATTGTGATGAACGTGAAACACACGTCGTGGAAGACTTCGAACAACTTACGGGATTAGCTTACCACACTTCAATGGCTGAATTCCCCAAGAAATGTCTTGTTCGGCAATTATATTTCCTTGGCGTCCGGATTGTTACAGATAGAAGCCAATATTTTCCGTGATTTTAGGTTAGATTTGTTTTTTTTTTTTCATTTTCTCTAGCCTTTAGAAGAATATTTTGTGTTAAAGCTGATAACTAATTCGAACCGTCAATTTATTCCAACGTATATGTTGAAACATTCGAAACTCATAAATCATGCGCTTCCATTTTTCTTACAAACGATGGGGACGCTTGGTTTGTTGTGAGTAGTATGGTAAAACTTGTTTTACTTAATTATGTAAATCAATTTTTAGCTCTAGGAGTCCGTTTTTGGTTATGACTCAGGTCAGAATACGAGGATATCTCAAATTTATTCAAATATCAAAAAGAAAGTTTTTGACGTTAGTACATTTATTGACTTAAGAAGCATTTTTCTTCGATCATGGGCCCATATTGAGATAATTTTATTTAGGGCGTTAACTGGTTTTTAACTCGTTTTTTGTTATTTTGAGTAAAATTTGCAGTGTTTTTTTAGTTTTGCGAAATCCAACTAATTTGTGATCAACTAATGGTTTACTCTCTTCGGTCTTCAGAAGTATTTCTCAAGTAATATGAACTTTTTGTCTAGCCTTCAGAATGTGAATTTGCCATTTCAAACACCATAGAAGAACACAAAGAGACGATCCATAATTGAGTTTAGAATAGCAGAAAAACGTCTCTTAGGGTAAAAAAGGCGCACTAGAAAAAGATCATGAAGTGAACTAAGAAAAACACAATAAAACTAATGTAAAAATCATAAAAGGCCAATCAAAACAAAGTTTGAAAAAATACTCAAAATTGAGTTCAGAAATTTAAAAGATTAAAATTGAGTCTAGAAAATTGAATAAATCATAACGAGAGAGCGCCTCTGTAAATGGAACCAAATTATTTGACATTTATCTTGTAAATAGTAAAATATCTGTACTAAATATGTCTGGAGTACAGTAAACGTATAAATAAATAAGATGACGAACTGAACTCAAAAACACTTTTCAAGGCAAGAGAAGGTAAAAACCGTATTCCATATTTGGGGTTAGTAATGCGACGAATTATTTCTAAAGCCAGCAAAAAAATAAATAAATTGTGTTAAGAAAAACGATTGAAACCTATTTTGAAGATTTGAGGAAATGATCTAAATTCTTCACAGAATTGCAAAAAAAAGGTATAGGAATACAGGAATCGTCAACGAACAAAATGACGCCGAATGTAGCATCCAAAGGCAGAAAAAGAACATAATCCCATGTTAGGTGTAAAAAGCTTGAAAAATCAGAAAAATCAGAAAAATCGAAAAAGAAAATGATCCCAAATCGCACGCAAAAATAACTCATTCAAAGAAAAACTCATAGCGCTCCAGAAGGTGCAAAATCGTTTCTAAAGCCAAAACGGAAAATGATCCTAAAGTTAACCAAGAATATCAAACAAACGTTTCGAAAAGGAATACAATAGAAAATTGAATTTAAAATTGCAAAACAATACTTCGAAAGGCAAAAAAAGTGATACGTAAATCAGCTCAAAACAGAGAAAGAATGCATCCTACGACAAGAAAAAGGTAAGAAAAACAACAACAAGCTCAAAATAGCGACTTTTGGAAGCCAGAAATGTTTGAAACATGATCCAAAGTAATAATTCATGAACGATTTTCAATGAAAAAAAAAAAAACAAGAAAAAGAAATTAACTAAGATTGGTTTTGTCAGTTATTTGGAAAGAAGGAAGAGTTTAGAAGAATAGGGAATGCTAAGGGAAGTAAAAAACATCGGAAACAGAATGTGACTTCGAGTAAAACAACAACAACAACAACAAATCGTTTACAAAGTCAGATCAGTTGTATCCGTTAGTGTCGGCTGTGCTTGGGAAGAGGGGTAGTGATTGGTTACTCGGTATGATTTAGAAAATTGGTGTCATATACCAATTTTTCAATAGTGTATCTCAAACAATAGGTACATAAATTTAACATAAAAAAACCTCGATATTCTAGAAAGAAATGACTGATATATAAGCACTCAAAACCTGACCATTTTTCCCTGGTTTTCCCTGGTTGAATTAATATATTTTTAAATTCAGGCGCTTAACTTCAATATAGACGTTAGGTCAAATTGTCGAAAGGTCAAAAAATCAAAGAGCTAAAAATAAGAAGGATTAAAAGGTCACAAAGTTGAAATGTCACAAAATTAAAAATTACAAAATTTTCAAATTTTGCGACGTTTGTCGTAAAAAATCACTAAGAAATCTATAAAGTCCCTTTGAAGAATTCTCGGGAGAGTCATTGAAATCTTTTTGAAAATTCGTCTAAAAACCATATCAATGTAAATTTATCAAACAATAACACATGTTTTGCCTTAGGGCTTGTAACCTTTTAAGCACTCCTGTGAGTTTTGGTGGCCCCAGCAGGACCGTAAGTATGTCAAAAGAGGGTATTTTTTAGTAATTGCTTGCCAAGTTCGCCGCTTCTACGTTTGCTTATGAAAATCATTGAAGAACGCCTTGAAAATTCATGAAAATCCATAAAAATAGTCTAAAAGTCATGAAGTGCCTCTAGAACTGTATCAACATATTATCAAAAAAATAATCGAAAAGCCATAACAATTCAATAAAATATCTATGCTTACTGCATAGCTTACTGCATGTCTGTAAATGTCACATAAAAATAATAGAAAAAATGTGAAAAAGTTAACAAAAGTCATCAGAAATTCCTCACAAAGTTCATGACTATCATGAATTCAAAAAGGAGTTTGAATGCTTCTGTTGTTGTAAATTACTGCAAATTAAACTTAAAATAACTAAAAAGACGTATGCAAAGACTAAGTACGACATAGAAAGAAATATCAACAGCTTGAGCGAAAAACAAATAGATAGTTTGCGAATCTGATGACTAATTTTTGTTCAGTTTAGGTTTCAGTTTGACAGACAGGAGATCCAGCAGAGAAAATTAATAAAAATGGATGCCTATTACTTGATTAGTATGTTACAAATTGAATAACAAAATCAATATGTTAAAAAACTTTGACCTTCTTCTCTTTCAGAGACACTTATTATTTAAAGTTTAGTTAAGAATCAATTTCACTTTTGACCCTCTCTAGCCTCCACAGACGACTGATTTATCGTGACTCATTTTCTTTCACTTTTCTTAGCACTCAGAAGCTTGTTTTCGCTCTTACCCAAGTAACAAAACTGGGGTTTTCAAAACTATATAGCGCTGTTTTGGCTGTATTAGGTGCTATGAAACTTTGATTTGGGGTATCGACTTTGATTACTAGGGTATCGACTCAATTTAAGTTAATTTTATATGCAACCATTTTTTTCGGTCTTTAGAAGCATTATTTAAAACAGCTCTTGTGGGAACAAACTCTTCACGGCAGTTTTCGAATTGTTTCCCCGCTTTCTTGAAATTGATTCCATTAAGTGAGAACTTTTCTTCACACTCCCGACGTTACGCTTCGAAACTTGTTCTCTAGTTTTATCGTTTTTTTCCTGATCGCTGATTGCCGCTTTTATTTCGCTTGATATCGTTTCGCAATTCTCGTAAAACAACTCTTTGCTTCGGTAATCAACTGACATATTTTGTGCGCTCGACTTCGGAAGTTCACCTTCGAAGCTCTTTATTTTATTGTGCTGCCGGAAGCCAGAGCCGAAAAGCACTCGCTTCGCACTCTCCATCAATAAGAAGTGGAAACTATACAGAAAGAGGCAATGAAGCGTGCAGAAAGTTTCTTCCTGCTTTCGCCATGAATCTTTTAAGGAGCTCCCGAAGAAAAGAATACACGCACCAAACTTCTGCTCCATATTTATTAGGATGGATTTTTTTCTATGTCGTTGGTTCACCGGATGGACAGAGATGGGTATCTTACTGTGACTCGGTTGGTTCTGGGTTCAAAATCTAGCAGCAAGTAGCTTGAAGGTTTCGAATAACTCTAAAATTAGTTTCAGTGATTGAAAGTGGGTGAGAATTTCTCAAACTTTAACACCAAGCACAAGTTGATTTCGTTTATTTTTTTTTTGTGGCTTCTATATACTAATGTGATTTTTCCACTCTTGATGTTGGCTGCCGTTCAACTTCATCAGGACAGTCTCCTTCTTCTTTCACTTCGAGGTTCCGCTTCTCTAAGCGATACAAACGGGTGCAAATGCGTGTGACTCCGAGTGCGCTGCCGGTTGTTGATGAGAATTCATGAATTTCTGTTCCGCTTCGAATGTTCCCTCGAATTCGTAAGGAGGATGTGTGTTGCTTTTTTTTTCCTGCAAACTCTAAGTGGAAAACTTTCATCACTCACACTCACATTCATTATAATAATAATAATAACAATGTTTTCATGCGTTACACCGAGCCGAGCCGTGGCATTTGAACGAGTGTCGCTTCGACGGAACAGTCATTAATCTGCCACTCAGTAAAAGTAAAGTCATTTGGAGCTAGCTCGGAACCGTCATCGCAGGCGAAGGTAAAATTTTGCATTTTCCACCACTGCTGCTGCTACTGTGCGGACAAAGGAAAAACTTTCACATAATATATAATAACCAGACAAGTAAGTACAACTAATGGAGCTTTGAAGTGAAAAGTAGTAAGAAACGTTACTGACTCTTTTTAATTGCAATCTCTCGAAGATAGAGGCGAAAGTTTAACGCGCAAGTCGCGTACAAAAGTTTATCACCTAGCGATGCATTCAGTATTTTTTTAATTTCGGAGCTTTCTCAAAATAAAGGCACCGCGTTCGGGTTACGTGTCACGCAGTATATCTTCACTTTTACTTCGGGGCACTGACATTGATTTACGAGGCATAATTTTGGGAGACTGGAACGTTTTCCCCTTTGGGGGTTTTGCAGAAGAAACTCACTCATGACGGCCGCAAATATGAGCCGACCTCAAAGTGGTGTGATTTGTGCGATATAGACTTACCGAAAATGAACGGTAAGAGTGTGGAAAATTTATTAACAAAGTTTGCTGTCACTTTGCTCGAGTTGCAAAGGGGAATAGAGGGAAATTAATTGGATATTATGTCGTGGTGAGAATAGGATGTGGTATCGAGTACTCTGCTGGTAGAGAAGGTTATGTCACCTTTTCGTGATCGCTTTTGCATAATTTCACTTTATCATCTCGAACAAGTTGAAGCAATGTGTCCATAGTTCAGCCTTAATTTTAGTAAATGTTATGACGTTTTGGAAACTAGTGCTTAATTCATAATTTAATATTAGTAGGTATTGGTATATCAATTTTTTGTCGTTTTTAGAACTTCTTAATTGAGATTAGTCGAGGAAATATAATTACCAGTAAAACAACATACTTTCATACACTAATCAAAGAGTACATTAAAACGATAAAATGGACGAACAAAGTACAAAACTATTTAACAGGTAAATGGACGCGCAAGACTCAAAACAACAACAGCCTTGGTAACAAAACGAACCAAGAATGCATAAAAAATTGTTAGTTGTTGTTAAAAAGAGAAAAATAAGCGATGAAAAGATGCACAAAAGGAACACAAAAAATACATAATATTCAATTATACCTCAAAAATAGAAAAGTTACAAGAGCACACAGAAAGAAGTCAATGTCCAAAAAAGTATGATTAAACTGAATTATGATAAATGAATGAAATATAAGAAGCCATAAAAAAGTATGATACATAATCAGAAAAACTCTCACCTGGAAACGGCATAAGAGGAATCAAACTCGTGAAAAACTGCTCAGCACCTAACATTAAATAGTAATAAAAAGACAAATCGGTATAAAAGAGTTTCTATAAAAAACAATAAAGCAATTCTCATGAAAAAATTAAGAACATATTTTCCAGCGAGAAGTTTAAAATAACTAATGAAATATCAAAAAACTTGCTAAAACGAGCACATGTTATCAACATATACTATGCACAAAATTATACTGTTAAAACTGTACTAAATGTTTGAAATATGTTAGCAAAAAAGAACAAAGAGTGCCACTAAAGACAGGAACAAGGGTGAAAGGAGGTATAACGATGGATTATAATTGACAATAAAGTAGAGACGACACAAAACAGATGTATTATAGTCTCAAAAAGCAGCATGTAAGATGTAAAAAAAAACAAGGACACACTGCAAGTGGACACATGATGACCCTGAAAGTGTATAAGAAACTTTCAAAAAGTAACAAAAATATTCAAAATCACTAAAATAGAACAACAAATAGTTGCAAAGAGATTATCGAATAACAAAATGAACAAGAGAGAACCTGAAAACACGTAAAAGAGCCCATAGTATATATAAATCCCTTGAAAGCATCAATTAATTGAAGCACGAATAGAAACAAAAAATATTAAATATAAGATGTTTCAATTGAGGTACAATGTAATAAACCTGACTTCGTACAAAAATGCAAAAAAATCCACATAATATGTATGCAATAACAAGAAAATACATAAAAACAATTTTTCCTCCACTGAAAGTAGACTCACGGTAGCATTAGAAGTGGATAAAAAACTATCGCAAAGTAGCGAAAAATAACTAAAATTATTACGAAATATTCAACAACAACCGCAAAAAGACACGAACTTGAAAAATGGTAACAAAACAAAATAATTAGTCCAAAGGTTCATAACAGTAGTAGAAAAGTCACAAAAGGCATAAGAAAAAATGAAAATAAATCTCCAAATATGTGCAAAAAACATTGTCAAAAATGCTTGAAAATACAGGAAGGGAAAAGAAAAGGAAGGAAAATCCGAGGGAGTGCACATTAAGGGCTACAGAACGCAGTGAAAATCTTCAAAAAGATAGACATATAATATAATTAAAGAAGTGTCATAAAAACGCTCAAACTAATAAAAAAAAGCACTGAATGGACAAACATTGCATAAAAAAGTACAAACAAAAACGGAAAATGTAAGAGAATGTAAAAAGGTCAACAAAATAGGAGAAAACTCAAAATATTGCAAAGAAATAGAACAAACTTCGAAAAAAAAAAACAGAAACTTATACGACAAGGCACAAAGAGAAATTAAAAAAAAAAAAAACGAAACACCACAGAAAGTTCTGCGAAAAGAAAGAATAGCCTGGAATGGATACAAACATAAATAACAGTATTAAAAAAGATCTCAAAAAGCACAAGCAGCCCGAAAAATACAAGCAAAAGAGTAAAAAAATAACTACATATCTGTGGTGTACAGAAAAAGACCAAGTCAAAGGCTAAGGCCGATCAGAATTTTGATTATGTAAAACGTACAGCGTGTTTACCAACACGCGCGAAAGCAATGCAAATAAATACCGCTGAGCTGGACTCGAGCGGCAGAAGATTCTTGATACAGTTC
Organism: Wyeomyia smithii; assembly: GCF_029784165.1. Classification (NCBI taxonomy): domain Eukaryota; kingdom Metazoa; phylum Arthropoda; class Insecta; order Diptera; family Culicidae; genus Wyeomyia; species Wyeomyia smithii. The sequence goes on from NC_073694.1 coordinate 2,783,871, forward strand.
GTTGATCTCTGATCCGAAATCCTTGGAGTTCACTGACCTTATTTTACCTAGTTGTGATATATTAATATTGGCGACGAAGTCAATTTGGTACGCGTGTGCAAAAATTTGAATAGCTAGTGAAATTGCTGATTAGTTGTGCAAAGGCACGCAAAAGTTTGGATTTGTTTGATATTTGTGAGGCACGGCAACGGCCGTAAGTGATTTTATAGAAGGAAAAAAGGGGACAAAAAGGTCAGTTGTTGAAAATTTAAAAAAAAAAATCGGGCACAACGGTGCTAATTTTTGTGAAAAGAATAAAAAAAGTGTGATACTCTGAGGGAAAAAAAGTGCTAAGGCAAAGGTCTTTTAAATAGTGTGCAGGCGAAGGTCTCGATTTTAATTGCCAAGGCAAAAATATAGTGCAAATTTAACGAAAAGAAAGCAAAGGTTTTAAGAAGAAAGTGATTTGAAAAGTATTAAAAAAAAAAAAAAAGAAAGTGTGTGCAATTTAAAAAAAAAAATATTTGATTCGCTGTGTTCCTCCAGCGGGAGAAGTTTTATTTTAATTTCATTACCCGTCGGCTGTGTTGCTCAAAGTGCATTGAGTGCCAGTACTAAAACATTACGGCAACGGTGTAAGCGAGATCGACTGGAGAGCGTGTGAGTTCTGCGCGCTAAATCTAAAGGTTCTACGGGAGATTTGTCTATTTCGATTCTGCTTTGCGCTCCTGCTCCGATTCTACAGCAAACAACACTATATCGATCGTAAACGGAGAGCGTGAGAAGGTTTGGTAAATTACATCGACTCTGGTAAGCGACTTTATTTTTCTCTTTTGTGACTCGTTAGGGTGACTCTACTTTTCATTAGTGCTGCAGATTTGGTTGAAATGGCTTCGAACATTGTCGGTTCGATTGAGCCCTACGTCCCTGGTGCTTCATTCACCAATTATGTTGAGCGGTTAGGGTTCGTATTTCAGTACAATAATGTACCGGAAAGCTCACAGAAAGCTTTATTTATAACGCTTAGCGGACCAGCAGTGTTTGAGGAACTCAAACTGCTGTATCCGGCGAGAGACTTATCCACCTTGCAATACGCTGAGATAATTAAGAAATTAAAAGAACGTTTTGATAAAAAAGAATCAGATCTTATACAACGATTTAAATTTTACAACCGCGTTCAAGGGGAAAATGAGTCCGCAGAGAATTTCGTTTTGGCTGTCAAGCTTCAAGCGGAATTCTGTGAGTTTGGAGAGTTTAAAGACACCGCGATTAGGGACAAGCTTTTGATGGGAGTTTTCAACAAAGATTTACAGCAGAAAATGTTAAGCGAGGAAAATTTGACGTTGGCTTCGGCGGAGCGCATGTTAGTGAATTGGGAATTGGCAGGATCGAGAGCAAGAATGATAAGTGGTAGAACAGAACTGGTGGCTTCGGTGAAAAACAGATTGGGTAGGCGAGATGAATATTTGAACGAACGAAATGGTAGAAATAGAAGCAGAAGTAGAAGTAGGTCAGGTTTTCACATGAGAAATAGAAGCAGGAGTAATAACAGAGATAGAAGTAGGAGCAGATCGAAAAAATATAATTACAACAAACCGGTAGCCTCTTGCTATTTTTGTGGAAAACCAGGACATATTTTGAAGAGATGCTTCAAATACATCAACAGTCAACGCAAACCAACTGTTCGTTTTGCCGATGAGCCGCAACCAGGCACTAGCGCTGAACCTAACTTGGAACAATTGTTTAGCAGATTCAAGCCAATGTTGGACGATTCTTCAGATGACTCAGGTGAATTCACATGTATGATGGTTTCAAACAAAACAAATTTTAATGAGCCCTGTTTGATTGATGTAAAAATTCAAGATCGTTTTGTTAAAAATTTTAACTTAAAATGGAGGTTGACTGTGGTTCGTCAATCACTCTTATGGGAAAGCGTTTATATGCAAAATTTTTTGATTTACCATTAGAAAAATGTGAGAAGAAATTGGTCGTTGTAAATGGGGCTGAATTATCGATTTTGGGCAAAGCTTTGGTTGATGTTGAAATTAATGGTGTTCATAGGCGTTTGGAATTGATTATTTTAGACAGTCAGAATGATTTTCTTCCTTTGTTAGGGCGCAGCTGGTTGGATATGTTTTATTCTGATTGAAGAAAATCCTTTAAAAAATTTTCCGCCATAAACAATGTTGGTACCATAAACCAGAGGGATAAAACAATTTCAAATATTAAAAGGCAATATCCTAATGTTTTTCTTAAAGATTTTTCATCTCCTATTGTTGGGTACGAGGCAGATTTGGTGCTGAAAGAGGATACACCTATATTTAAAAGGGCTTATGATGTGCCATACAGGTTGCAAGATAAGGTCATAGAGCATTTAGAGATGTTAGAACAGCAAAAAGTTATAACACCAATTAAGACTAGTGAGTGGGCCTCCCCTGTAGTAGTAGTGATGAAAAAAAATCAGTAGATTAGGATGGTTATCGACTGTAAGGTGTCATTAATCATTCCCAACACATATCCGCTTCCCGTAGCACAGGATTTGTTCGCCAAGCTTTCTGGGTGTAAGGTGTTTTGTTCTCTTGACCTTGAAGGCGCATATACTCAGTTGGCTTTGTCAAAGAATTCCAGGAAATTTGTAGTAATCAATACTATTAAAGGTTTGCTTACTTACAATCGTTTGCCTCAGGGAGCGTCGTCTAGCGCGGCAATTTTTCAACAGGTAATGGAGCAGGTTTTGGCTGGTTTAGAGAATGTTTCGGTTTACCTTGATGATGTTTTAATTGCTGGAGTTGATTTAGTTGATTGTCATAAAAAACTTTATATCGTATTGGATCGACTAAACAAGGCAAACATTAAGGTGAACTGGAAAAAGTGTTCGTTTTTCGTATCAAATTTGCCTTATTTGGGACACACTATAACTGATAAGGGGCTGCTTCCTAGTCCTGATAAAATTTCTACTATTAGTAAAGCAGCCACCCCAAAAATTGTTACGGAGCTAAAAGCTTTTTTGGGCCTTATTAATTATTATGGCAAATTTGTTCCACATTTGTCCTCTAAACTTTTTTGTCTGTATCAGCTACTTAAAAAAGACGTAAAATTTGAGTGGGATAAAAAATGCGAAGAGGCTTTCGTTGATAGTAAAAAGGCTTTGTTGGATGCAAATATTTTAGAATATTACGATCCAAAGAAACCAATTGTAGTTGTGACAGATGCATCAGGATATGGACTAGGTGGAGTTATGGCGCACATGGTTAACGGTGTAGAAAAACCAGTTTGTTTCACTTCTTTTTCTCTAAACAAAGCACAACGTTCTTACCCGATCCTACATTTAGAGGCTTTGACTTTAGTAAGCACAATCAAAAAATTTCACAAATTTTTATATGGTCAGAGTTTTACGGTGTACACAGATCATAAACCTTTGGTTGGAATTTTTGGGAGATCTGGTAAAAACGCGATTTATGTAACTAGATTACAACGGTATATTTTGGAGTTGTCAATTTATGACTTTAATATATGTTACAGACCATCTGCTCAAATGGGTAAACTTAGGTACTCCTGAAGAATATGATTGAGAATTCGTTAAAAGCATAAATTTTTCTCAGGAAGTTCCCGTAAATTATACCAAGATTGCTAAGGAAACGAGTCGTGATGTGTTTTTACAACGAATTATCAATTATTACCAGAATGGTTGGCCTGAGAAGATAGACAAGGAATTATTAAATGTCCACTCTAATAGACACGACTTAGAACTGATTGACGGGTGTCTGATCTTCCAGGACAGAGTTGTTATTCCAAGAAGCATGCATAGAGATATTTTAAAACTGTTACATGTAAACCATTCAGGAGTTGTAAAAATGAAGCAGATGGCACGTAGATCTGTGTACTGGTTTGGTATCAACGCAGCTATAGAGGCTTTCGTTCAAGCATGTGTATCGTGTAATAAGATGGCAATAGTTCCCAAAAGCAAGACACAAACGCATTGGGTTCCTTCGGTTCGTCCGTTTAGTAGAATTCATGCCGATTTTTTTTATTTCGGTCAAAAGATATTTTTGTTAATTGTTGACAGTTATTCTAAATGGATCGAAGTAGAATGGATGCGTTATGGAACTGATGCAAGCAAGGTTATTAGGAAATTTGTTTCTCTCTTTGCAAGATTTGATCTTACGGATGTGGTAGTGATGGATGGTGGTCCACCCTTTAATTCGTCTGTTTTTGTATCATTTTTGGAAAGGCAAGGAATAGTAGTTATGAAAAGCCCTCCTTACAATCCCTCTAGTAATGGGCAAGCCGAAAGGTCGGTAAGGATTGTTAAGGAAGTGTTCAAAAGGTTCCTGTTTGATGAAGATGTTAGGCATATGGATACGGAGGATCAGATTAACTTGTTTCTGATAAATTATAGAAATTCTTGCTTGCCAAAGGATGGAACTTTTCCATCAGAGAAAATATTTACATATACACCAAAGATTTTATTGGATTTGATTAATCCAAAGAAAATAAATAAACCAAAGATTAATGACGATTCTGTTGATGATAGAAAAATAACAATCTGTGATATTCCTAGTTTTAAGCAAACAAATTTGGTTGATCCAATTGCTCGATTGAAGTTAGGAGATAACATTTGGTACAAAAATCATAATATCAAAGACTCTTCCAGATGGGTAGAAGCAAAATTCATTAAACAGTGTTCTCCTACAATTTTCCAGATCAGTATTGGAAACGTGGTGCTAAAGGCGCATCGCGAGCAATTGAAGGTCCCAAAAACAACTAGTGTAAGGCATAATTTGACTGTTCCGTGCAGGCGGACCTGCAAACGTGAAAGATGCACTTCAGGTTGCAAGTTCTTTGGTTTCCCTGACGATGTATTAGAGAACGACCTTAAGAGATTGCGGATGGATGATGGTACTAATAGCGCAGCAGGATCATCGGCTCCGAGACGGTCAGAAAGAATTAAGTACAGAAGAGAGAACATGAAGGTAAAACAAAAACAAAAATGAAAATTAAAAAGCTAAACTGAATGATTTTGGTGATGTGTGTCAAAGGACACAAATGAAAAAAATAAAAATAAAATTAATTGTTAATGAAAAGATATAGGTGTCAACGGGCACTACCTGAAAATAAAAATAAATTGGTTAGAAAAAGATATCGGTGTCAATGGACGCTATCTGAAAAATAAAAATTAAAATAATTAAACAATTATATCTATTAGCATATTTTACAAAAAAAAATATTGTATTATAAATAAGAGTGTCAATGGACACATTCTGAAAATTAGAATTGTATATTGTGTCAATGGACACATTTTGAAAATGGAATTATTATTATGTAACAAATTTTACAAATTAGAGCGTTAAAGAACGCAATTCAAATTATATACAAAAATTATTTTAATTATATTTTTTTTTAATTATTTGCATTGTAAATGTATTCAAAATCTAAAAGAGGAACAATTGTGGTGTACAGAAAAAGACCAAGTCAAAGGCTAAGGCCGATCAGAATTTTGATTATGTAAAACGTACAGCGTGTTTACCAACACGCGCGAAAGCAATGCAAATAAATACCGCTGAGCTGGACTCGAGCGGCAGAAGATTCTTGATACAGTTCGTTGATCTCTGATCCGAAATCCTTGGAGTTCACTGACCTTATTTTACCTAGTTGTGATATATCAAAATATCTAGAATGATAATGAAATCAAATACATGAAAGCACAAAGAAAGGCACACAGATAAGCTGCAAAGATCATACATACTGATAGTGTTTCTATACATATAAAAATACACAAAGGCACAGAATAGTACAACAAGGCATATAAACTCACTAGAAGGACAGAAAACTTATTGAAAATCACTCTAAACTACTAACTTGAAAAGGTAAAACGGTTCGACGGGTGTCGCAACAGGTAAGTACCGCTACTTCTCTCGACTCTCCTGGCTCGATGTGCGGCGTCCCGCGTTCAAGCGATGATTCTCCGCCTGTCAGCGACAGAATGACTGCAACTGCGTGTGTGGTGTGTAGGTGACCTGGAACGGCGTTCCAGGCAGGGTTCGTCTCCGGCGGGGAACGGTTGACGACGGACGATACCGACCCGAGAAGGGAATCCTCTCCTTTGCGTTTAGAGTCGTTGCCCGTGAGCTCGCTGGTCTTTTACGGTTAGACGTAGACAACTTAAAGCTGCCAAGGCCGAAGCCGGTGCCGGGTGCTATCGCGATCGCCAATCGCAAATTTATTGAATACAACAAAAAAGGTCCTATGGGCGGGAAATTTTCCCATAGTTAGCCAGGTTCAGAGGTATTTTACGGCGGCGGATGAATTAATCATTTGTTACCGTGGTTACCTGAAAAATCCTTAGGATTCTCCTCTTCTACTACTCGGTTTCTCCGGTTGATGATCTTTTGCCACCAATTACCTTCTTTTCAAAAAACTAACTCGCACCTCTTTAACACTTGCTCGCCTGAATTCAATTGCGCTGTTGGCGCGTACTCGATAGCCGCCAATGCTCGTATTTTAAATTTGGTATGGCGACTAGTCGATTCGTTCCGCTCCGTATGCGACAGCCCATCGGTTTTAGATACATTTTATACAATTAAAAACATTTAATTTTACTGTAACGATCGGTCACAAACTACAACATCTTGACACTATTGGACAACGATCAGAGCATCGAAAGAAAGCCCGGTTCCGGACGGCCAACGACCCTGAGCGAAAAGGAGCTTCAAAGGATGCTGAAGAGAAAGACCGAGGGAAAAGTGGCCAAATCGCTGCGTGCACTTGGTCGGGAGGTTGGTGCATGCGGTAAAACAATGAAAAAGTATCTGGAGAACATGGACATACATGTCAGGAAGCGGTAGTCCCGTCCACTGGTTTCGGAAGTGCAGGCAATGACGCAACGACAGCAATTGAATAAGATAGTCAAGTCGATTTTCCCGGTAAATTGCGACGCAGCAGTGGTGGTAGACGACGAGACCTATCTCACCCTAGATGGCAACGATTGGCAGGGCACTTCGTATTTTACCTCCCCCACGGAGGAAGTGAGCACCGAGGAAAAGTTTATTTCACAAATCAAGTTCTCCGAAAAGGTGCTGCTGGGACTGCTCTTCTTTCGCTCCGGACTGGCCGTGAACGGGGAAGTGCCTGTCGGAAGTTGCGTCGTTCATCAGGAAATACCATAAGGACGAAAAAGCGGTGTTTTGGCCGGATCTGGCGTCAACCCACTACTCGAAGCATTCGTTGGAGAAGATGAAGTAGCTGAATATCGATGTGGTACGATGTGGTAGTTGATAAGCCCGCCCAACGTTTCCTAGTTGCGTCCCATCGAGGATTTCTAGGCAAGTTTAAAGCGTAAGATCTTTTCCAACAATTTTGTCGCAAAAACTGAGGAGAAATTGGTAACACGCCTGTTACACACGCTACACGCATGTTTTCGTCCGCCATGGCGAATGTTCTAGTTATCTACCGGAAGGCCGCACGCAAGAGCGTGGAATTTTTTTGCGAGTAATCTAACATAATTACCTTACATGGAAATTTTATCAAACTCAATTATCTGTCTTAGTTATTATTTTACCACAATCCGAAAAAAGTCCAGTTTTTTTACCACATACGTTATATTACGAAAAAGGCAAAAATACGACAACACACATAGCAGACAAACGACATCCAAAAAAATCCGGAAAATTTACAAAATACTAGAACAAATAAATAACACATGAACTAGGGCAGAAAAATAGAACAAAAACACTTCTTAAAACGAGCATTTGCTCATGTTGAAAAGATTCTGTGATGGCACATATTAAAAAAATGTACGGAATGTTAGAAATCAATAATATAACCATAAAGCTATAAGGAGTGAATAAATGCTCCAATCAAAAGAGAATACACATAGAGTCACGAAGACAAAAAAGATGATTTCTCGTAATTGGACTGTCGAGTGTCGACGGTCAAAAGAGTTCAGTTACAGTACAAGAGTGAAGTAAAATTCTGATGGCAATAAAAACGACTTCGAGTAAGGCGATTAATTCCAATTCTGACATTCCTTTGTTTCACACATCAACTGACATTCCTTTAACGTGAGGATGAATACTAGGAAGCGCCAAATATGCGAAAAAAATTACGCTAAAAAAAGGTTAGCATGCTAGGACTGAGCTGTATCCTGCATCAGCTGTAGAGGAAAAATCACAGGAAGGTTGTGTGCAAAGCCACGACCGCAAGGTTGAAGTAGAATACTTTTACAAGAAAGATAACCCGGCTGCTTGCGTGTCAGTCATTTTTCCTAGTAAATAAATGTTGACCGCTCATTGGCAGTATTGAAAATTCTGTGCAAACGAAGTTGAAGTACTACTCAATTTCAGTTTGCACATATAAATACGACAAACTCTTTGCGGCGCGAACAAGTTTCAACAGTCAGATTAAGATAATTAACTTTTGGTTAAAGCTCAGAACAAGAAAATAATAAATCTTCAATTCATTAGTTTGGTTGTCCTAAAAAGGACAGTTTGTTGTTGAATTTAAAATCGGATATGACGCTGATTGCATCTCTGTGTTACGCCGATAGCGGGAGTTATGGTGAACTCGCGTATGACGAAGGCATCGTATTACCTGTTTTTTGAATGGGAAAAAGAGGAATATTATAAAATTTTGTAAACATTTAACTCAAACAATATTACCAAATCGTAGTCAGGCACTCTGATAACAAAGTTGAAGGCTGTTTTCACACTGAAAATCAGACAGCCAGCAGCAGTTTTGATTGCCAAAATCCAGAATGCTTGTGTAGTTGCCAAAACAAGGCAGAGCTTCACTGGAGGAAGGCCGAAACCCTCAATCGGCAAAGATGCTCCGATAGCAGGTAAATAGTGGTTTCACATTCAGGAACGGCATCGTAGTTAAGGATTCATGACTAGGCAGATTTTGATGTTCAAAATTGGATTTCCTGATGGCAATCTTCATGCTGCCCCAACACTGGGGGAATAATGGCAGTCTGGCGACACACGCTGAGAAGAACCGCGCTGCTCCTGAGACGTGATGACCAACCACAGGGCAAGTGATTTGTTCAATTTGAAGGCAACCACAGGCGCAACCCGCTGCTATGGTCTGTTACTGCTGAGTGCCGATATCTGCTGTTACTGCTGTCAACGTTGTGGACGGTCCATCCAGCTCACCTTCCGACTAATGAATGTAGCTGATTTTACCAGTAACACTCTTTTATAGCCGAAGGGTGCTACGTAATAGGCCACGCCTTTCAGTTCAGGTTTACCATTACCTTATGTTCTTTAGACGAATTATTCCACAATTCGCATTTGATTTTTGTATTCAGCGAATAAACACCGATGGTGCTCTCACACACGCAACAGTTTTAATCCGTATCTTATTGCGGTTTGTAACATCAAGCGATTTTGTTTACTCGCTGTTGCGTGTTGCATCATGTTGCAACTTGGCAGCTGGGAGACGACGAAATTCTGTTTATGCTGATTGATTGAATCGACTTGATATTAGCTCTGCATAGTCGAACTAATCGCTTTTGTGAATGCACTTTAACAGGGCAGTTAATTATTCAATGTCGGTTATGCTGATCGCAGCCTTTGCGCTGCTCCTACAGTGAAGGGTTTACTAAATAAAGTGAAAATTAGACAACTACAACAGAATTTGATTGCATCCCGCACAGAATGTCTGCTTGTGTTGATGCCAGAAAATTATTAACCTTCAATAATTTTTTTATTTGCCTTGAAAAAAGCATTTTGCGGTACAAAATCGGTTACTGATTACAACTTTTGAGCTGCCCTAACATTGGGGGAATTAAGATACACGGACAACATGCACTGTGGAAGCTATTACACATTCAGTAAATTAGACGGGTGCGACAAATTTAAATTGCTAGGATGCAACACATGCTTGCTTGCTTGTGTTGACAAAAATTATTAACTTTCAATGACTTTTTTATTTGCCTTGAAAAAGGCATTTTGATGTTCAAAATTGGATTTCCTGATGACAATCTTCATGCTGCCCCAACACGGGGGGAATAATGGCTGTCTGGCGACACACGCTGAGAAAAACCGCGCTGCTCCTGCGACGTGGTGACCAACCACAGGGCTAGTGCTGCTGCTAAGGAAGGACGACTGCTGTTGTCCCTGTCTATAACTATTATGAGCGGCTCCGAAAATAATTTTTTTTTTACGAATAAAATTATTTTTATTTCAGTTATTTACGTTTGTATACATTTGTTTTACATTTCAAGTGATTTAGCGAGCTGCTGTGCATCTTTAGTTTATGTGTATCATTTCTTTGTTGTTTACATTTAGTTATATATTTAGATTTATGTGAACTTTGCCACTGGTATGTTTTGAGAACAAACTTAACCTAACTAAACCTATTTACAATATTTACATATTTACATTCTGAGGAGGCTCTGATGGTAGTGTTAGTTTTGAGTTGAGCCGTTTACTCGCGGTTTACTCGAGGTTAGTTACAAGCAATTTTATTTATTGGAAGTTGGATGAGGATCACTGGGAAACTAGGTTGCGGATTATTGCATGTTGGGATTGAGATGTTCTCTGGCGGAAAGCCTGAACAACCTTCTGAAACCTAACATCAAGAATATCTACTTCTGCTGTTTCGTGCACAATGTCAGAGGCAGTCCAACGAGGGAGATTCAAAATAAGTTTGAGGATCTTGTTTTGTATTCTCTGTAGTTTGGTTTTGTGTGTTTGAGCGCAGGTTTCCCAAACTGGGAGACCGTATTCAATTATAGGTCTAAGAATTTGTTTAAAGATAGCAAGCTTATTCTTAATATTCAATTTTGATTTTCGGTTGATAAGAGGGTACAGTTGTTTAATTAGCAGGTTGCATTTTGTTGAAGTTTTGTCTACTTGGGATCTAAAGATAAGTTTACTGTCTAAGGTAAGTCCTAAATAGGCCACTTCTTTAGACCAGTCGATAGTAGAGCCTCCTAACCGAACCTTGACATCATCAGCCGGAACTAGTCGTGTAGATTTGGAGTGGGGGAAAATGATAGCCTAGGTATTTGCCGCATTGATACAAATTCTCTAACTTGTTTTCTTACTAGAGCCCTGATCACGCGACCCTTGTAAATGAGTGCGGTATCATCGGCAAAAAGTGATAGTTTACCTCCACCAGGTAGATCAGGGATGTCTGATGTGAAGATATTGAATAGGATAGGGCCAAGGATACTTCCTTGGGGAACCCCGGCACCAATTGCAAAAGTGTCAGAGCTGATGGTGTTGAGGCTGACCTGGAATGTTCTGGCCGATAGATAGTCCTGTATAATTTTCACCAGGAAGATTGGAAAATTGAATCTCTGCAGCTTACAGACCAGGCCATCATGCCAGACATTGTCGAACGCCTTTTCGACGTCCAGCAATGCCATGGCAGATGTTTTAGCGACGGCTTTATTCCGCCTGACGATGTCTGCAACACGCACAAGTTGGTGAACGGTGGAGTGGCCCTTGCGGAATCCAAACTGTTCGTTAAGGAATATGTTGTGGGAATCAGCAAAATCCAGCAGCCGGGGTTGTATGAGCTTTTCGAATAGCTTGGATAGAGCAGAGAGGAGGCTTATAGGGCGATAGCTTTTGGGCGAAGTCGGATCTTTACCGGGCTTTAGTATGGGAATTACCTTTGCTATTTTCCAACAACGTGGAAAGTATCCAAGTTCAAAGCATCTGTTGAAGATGGATGCAAGATGTTGGTACAGTGAGTCGCTTAAATGCTTTAGCTCGATGTTGAATATTGCATCAAAGCCAGGCGCCTTCATGTTTTTAGTTTGTTTGATTGTGTTTTTGACCTCGTTCGCCGTCACTCTCTGCTCTTCCGGAAAGATGATTGCGGACTGTTGAACTGTGTGTAGGGTGTTAGACACGATGTCTTCGAGAGGACTTATAACCCTATTGCCTAATTGGTGAGAGCTTAGGAAGTGATTTCCAAGGGCATTTGACTTTTCAGCTGGTGTTAAAAGTTGTCTACCATCAGAGGAGAGAGGAGGGATTGGTTTGGGTTTGTTTTTAAGCACTTTGGTAAGTTTCCAGAAGGGTTTGGAGTAATTGTCTAGACCGCTGACTAATTTGGAGAAGTTACGGTTACGCAACTCATCAACTCTAGCTCTAATTATTTTAGTGAGATTATCAGACGAAATATTCTTATCTCGTTGACCAGTTCTTTGGTATTGCCTCCGAAAGATATTTCTAAGCCTGACCAATTTATTAGTGGTGGGATCAAAATCTAAAGACTTACGGTTAACCGGAATATGTCTGATGTTTTCTTCCTGGGCCAAATGAACGGCAGCTTGGATCTCTTCGACAGCCCCATCAATGTCTTCGGTAGTCTCGATCGGCCGATTAAAGTTGACATGTAGATCGACACTCCGTCCGAATGCCGGCCAGTCGACATGGTGGTAGTCCCGACGATTTTGCTGGTGAACCTCGACTCCAGAACCGATACTTAACAGCACCGGATAATGGTCGGAGCTCAGTTCCTCGAGTACGGTTGGATGCCCGATGTTGTTGAGTACATTGGTGATGAAGATGTCAAGGGTCGAGAAACTGCCTTTGCTGAAGTATGTGGAACTTGTAGGAGCCAGGATGTTGTAGTGACCATGTTGAAAGTCGTCATTCAGGACGATTCCGTTCCGATTGCGGCGCGTGTTGCCCCACACTTCGTGTTTGGCATTGATGTCACCGGCGATGAGGTAGTTGCCGTGTCTCCTCGTCAGCTTTATGATGTCGTACTTGAGAGTTACGTCAGAGCCATCTCGGACGCGGGTTTGCCTCGGACAGTATACCGTGATGCAAGTAAGAGGGCCACTGTTGGTGTTGATTTCGATGCCGATTGCTTCGATAAGTTTGAGCTGGAGGGAAGGAAGCAGCTTGAATTGGATGCCATTCCGTACGGCAATAGCCACTCCTCTACCTGAAGAGTTAGTGCGGTCTAGACGAAGTAGGCGATGGTTCGGGAAGAAGCTCGAAACATCAGGCTTCAGATGGGTTTCTGTCAGGAAGCAGATATCGATGTCGTTAGTTTTGAAGAACTCACCAAGCTCGTAGATTTTGCTCTTGATGGATCGAGCGTTCCAATTTAAGAAGTTTAGGTTAGGTTTATGGCCCATATTTGCCGAGGAATTCAGACACCACCGAGATGGCAGCGTGGATCTGGTCCTGTTTGCACCTACAAGTCATTAGGCGTTGGAAAAGGTTCATTGAGAACTCCTGGATAACCTCTGGTGAGTAAAGGTTAGATTCATCTGCACGGTGGTTTGGTGGAATGGCCCAGGCTCCTGTCAATCCGGGAGGAGGTTGTGATGACAAGGGGGGCGGAATAGATTCAGCAGCAGCTCTCAATCGGTCATGTACCGACGATGTACCAGACGGTGGTTTGTTATTCAGCGGGAGTGGTGTAAGATTTGGAACCACATGGCGCAGTCGCGGAAAATTTTCTTCATTAAAAGCAGGAGCCCTCTTCCTACCAGTTTGCTTCTTTTTGGCAGCATCCTTCCGGATCTTGATGAACTCAGCTCTCTTTGGGCAACTCCGATCGCTACCCTGATGTTGCTGCCCACAGTTTGCACATTTAACTACCGTGTCCGATTCGCAAACGGTGGTGACGTGATTGCCGGCACATTTGTCGCAGCGGGCGTTCATGTTGCAATTTATGGTACCATGTCCAAATCCAAGACAATTCAGACACTGGGTGACATCACGATGACGAGGACGATATGGTTCCCACTCAACGACGAGACTGAAGAGGGCACGAATTTGACGAAGTGCAGCCAGAGTAGTGGAACCCTTTGCAAAATGCACCAGGTACAGCTGGTCACGGTATTCACCAGTTTGGTCCTTTCTCACAATGGTGAAAATTCGCTGAGGCTGAAGGTGTAGGCGTTCCAGTTCCTTCCTGAGCTCGGTTTCCAGCAGGCAATTGAGACCTCGAATGATCACTTTCAGTGGTTTGCTACTGGGGATGTCATGTGTATAGAATTGGAATTCACCAGCAGTTAACTCCTGTTTGACTTTGCCGTAATCCAAGAGTGACGAGCACATAATTTTGATGCCCGTTCTGCAGAGCTTAAACAGAGGGTAGATCTGCATTCGGGCGAGCTCATCTCGCAGCATGCCGATTTCAGTTGTTTTTACAAACAGCGGAGGCACCTTCTCCCGAATTTGAACCGGAGCTGAGTCGGTTTGTTCATTAACGGAAAGAACAGAGAACGGGTTGCTTTGTAGCAGCGTTTCGTTGGAATTCTTTGAACCAGGCTGCTTGCGAGCACGTTTGGATTTGTCTTCTGTGGATGTGGATGCATCCGATCCCTGTTTTAGGCGACCCATCACCTTCTGCTTTTTAGATGGTTGTGTGGAAATAGACTGTTCCACTTGTTCACACTGCATTTCCTCCTCGGAAGGAGAGAGAGCCGACCTCTCAATGCCAGCCAACGCGGGATACTCCGCAACGAACACGAGAATAAAGACCGAATATAAGAAAACTTTACGAGCACAAAGAGTTTCTGCACCGCACAACGGTTCGACAGAGAATGATGAGCGGCTCCGCTGGCTGGCTGAATTGTCTTTTATTTTTGATATTGTTTACAGAGGTATATTTTATGACAGGATAATTGGTCAGCCCTAAAGGCTCGTCATCTTTGTTCGTAGTAGTGCATTTAGATTGGTTTTTTGAATTATCTTGAAGATTAATTTTACATCTTTGCCTCAATGGCACGGTAATTTTATGAATTTAAATAAAATTGAATAACCTACCTAACTAATACTATCTTAAAAACTAAATTGACAAAGATCGAATTTCCTCGTGAATTGACCTCTGGCAAGCATCCCTGAATCTAGACAGAATTGCCTGTTTGCGCACCAAAAGTGTATCTAGACCGGCTAGCTGGTGGATCTCAGAATTACGCGTTCTTGGAGGACTGTTAAGGATCATCCTTAGGATCTTATTTTGGATAACCTGTAATTTATCATGGTGATACTTGGCACAACTCTCCCAGATTGGCAAACCGTATTCTAATACTGGCAGGATAATCATTTTATGGACAGCAAGCTTGTTCTTCAGGGACAGTTTGGATTTTCTGTTTATCAGTGGGTATAGAGATTTAATTAGGATGTTGCCTTTGATTGATGTTTTTTCCACATGTGATCTGAATATAAGCTTGCTGTCCAGAACAAGACCGAGGTATCCCACCTCTCTCGACCATTCGATGGGTGAATTATTAATTTTTAGCCTGACGTCGTCAGGCGGAACAAGTCGACGTGAGTTTGAGTGGGGAAATAAGATGGCCTGTGTTTTAGCCGCATTGATGCAAATCTTCCAGTTGTTGAAGTAGCCGGATAGAACATCCAGGCCTGCTTGAAGTTTTCTAGTCAGCGAACGGATCACTCGCCCTTTGTACATGATGGCAGTGTCGTCCGCGAACATGGACAGTACACCACCATCCGGAAGGGGAGGAACGTCTGACGTAAAGATGTTAAAGAGGATAGGACCCAAGAGGCTACCCTGGGGGACCCCAGCATCAACATTAAATGTATCAGACTGGGAGTTGTTCAAGCAGACCCTAAATGATCTACCCGACAGATAATTTTTGATGATTTTCACAAGGAAGATCGGGAAGTTGCACCGATGCAGCTTATAAACAAGACCATCGTGCCAGACGTTGTCAAACGCTTTCTCAACGTCCAACAACGCCATGGCAGTTGTTTTGGAAACAGACTTGTTCCGCCTGATAATGTTCGTTACCCGGGTGAGCTGGTGCACAGTGGAGTGCCCCTTCCTGAACCCAAATTGCTCTCTAAGGAAGATGTTGTTCTGATCAGCAAACTCTAGTATACGTCTTAGAATCAGTTTTTCGAACAATTTCGAAATAGATGAAAGGAGGCTAATGGGCCGGTAGCTTTTAGCGTCAGTGGGATCCTTCCCAGGTTTATGGATGGGGATAACTTTGGCGAGCTTCCAACGGGACGGGAAGTAGCCAAGTTCCAAACACTTATTGAAGATCTTTGCGAGGTGATGAAAGAAGTCAACGCTCAAATTTTTCAATTCGAGATTGACCACCCCATCGACACCCGCGGCCTTCATATTTTTACATGATTTGATGGCTGCCATTACCTCGTCTGCAGAAATTATAGATTCCTCTGGGACAACTAGAGGGGTCACAGCGATTCTGGACATTGTAGCTGCCACATCAGGCTCAAAGGGGCTCACCAGGGAACGACCAAGATTGTGAGAATTTACGAAATGCTGGCCAAGTGCATTAGCTTTTTCAGCTGGTGTTATTAGCTGAACTTGGCCAGCTTGTTGATCAGAATGGGAGAGAGGAGGGACAGGTCTCGGCTTGTTTTTCAGAAGTTTAGTTAATTTCCAGAAGGGGTTTGCACAATCTGGGAGAGAGCGAAGATGACTTTCAAAGCTTTTGTTTCTGAGATCCACCAACCGGGCCTTAATGATTTTATTAAGACGATTGCAGTAAGACTTTAAGTGAGGCAGGCCAGTACGTTGAAAATGGCGCCTAGTTGTGTTACGAAGTCTTATATAAGATTTAGTTAGGCTGTCTAGATTCAGAGTGTTACTCACCAGGTCAGAAGCAGGGATGTGTTGGTCACGGGCTAAGGATAGAGCCTCGTCGATGATCTGCAAGCACTGATCGATGTCGTCCGTCGATTCAAGCTCGATGTTGTAGCGGATGTTGGTGTCGATGAACTGCTGGAACCGTGGCCAGTCAGCACGATGGTAGTTGCGACGACGAGCACGAAATCGATTGGCGGAGTAGCCCACTTCGGCCACCACTGGAAAGTGGTCGGAGCTCAGTTCCTGGTAGACGATCGGATTTGAAAGGTTTGCCATGTTGGTGATGAAAAAATCACAGGAGGGTTGTGTGCAAAGCCACGACCGCAAGGTTGAAGTAGAATACTTTTACAAGAGAGATAACCCGGCTGCTTGCGTGTCAGTAATTTTGAAATCGGATTTGTTTCGTATATACCGCTTGTTAAGCACAGTATCAACGAATCGTAATGAACATCACACTGCTGTGCATTTGCAGCAGCATCAAGCCTCAGTTGCAGTCTATCAATAACCATTCATTATGCTCTTCCAAAAACATTTAGTAGCCTTGGAAAAGACCGATTGCTGCAATTGCAATTTTCATTCAATTATTGCATAAATGCTTCATGGTCAGATAGCGTGCGATATCCGCTTTGACACAATAAATTTTTCGAACGTTGTGGAATGGTATAACTAGAAAAAGAGGTGTGACTTAATTATTTCCAGTTATACCATTCTACAACGTTAGAAAAATATTATTTCGTATGTCGTAATAATGATATTGCCGATGGTAGACATGAGTATGAAGGTCGAAATTCTGCTGTGATTTCAAACTATAACCGTCTTCTTCAAGACGTTACATCCTTGTTAATGAAGTGTTGTGAATTTTTTAAAACAGACTCAGCATCGTGAGCAGAACGTGCCAAACTTTTCTGTTCGAAATCGGATTTGTTTCGTAAATACCGCTTGTTAAGCACAGTATCAACAAATCGTAATAAACATTACACTGCTGTGCATTTGCAGCAGCATCAAACCTCAGTTGCAGTTTATTAATAACCATTCATTATGCTCTTCCAAATACATTTAGTAGCCTTGAAAGAGGCCGATTGCTGCAATTGTTATGTTGTTATGTAATTTCTTTTTTATTCTCGCTTATTCTCCGTCGGTCTATTTCCGCCACTGTTGTGGCCAATTACCGACGCCCAGGGAGGCGACTCCACACCCAGGTCCCTAACTCACGACCCGTTTATTAACGGACCGGCGCCAACGGCTTTACTTCCTCATGCGATGGAAGGCGTGATCCCAGAGATTTTTCGCCTCAGAAAATCTCCCGGTGTCGGCTAGGATTGAATCTAGACCAGTTGGGTTGGTAATGAGTGGATCACGCCACCTCACAACCATCGACACCTATGTCGGCGGTGGGATTCGAACCCAGGCGTCGAGCGTGGGAGACATTACCAACCACACTAGGCCCCCGCTCCATTGTCATGTAATGTTATGTTATATTTAAAAATTCCATCTGACAATTTTTGTCTTAGTGAATAAAATCAACAATTTGAGACGATTGACAATAAATTATTAGCGAATCCGCCGGCGACGTAAAAAAGTGTTGATGGGTTCGTTGAAGTCGAACAGTTCTGCAACCTCGTTGAACCTCGTAGACATAAACCTAATCGCATCATATTGGCCGTACCGATTATACCTTGCCTCCAAGTTCGAAAGCTGACGTCTCCGCAGATTCCTTTCTGGAGCGTAGAGATTCAATTCTGCGAGAATAGCGGGTGAATCAATTTCTCTCCAACAGTCTCAATCCCCAATAACATGCAGCGGTGCAATTGCAATTTTCATTCAACTATTGCATAAATGCTTCATGGTCAGATATACTCGCTACAACTGCTACACTATCCGTAGCCATGCCACAGTTGTGGCCGCTATACGCTGCCATTGGTAATACTGCCCCCGCATCAGCTGGCTCAGCTGCAACTAGTGCGCTATCCATTGCTATGCCTGAGCTGTGGCCGCTATCCGGTATCGCTGGTATCCACTGCACTACTACTGCTGCTGCTAACGGATGACTGCTGTTGTCGCTGTCTAGAACTATTATGAGCGGCTTCGGCTGAAACAGGCTCTTATATAGTCCAAATAGCATATTTTCAACTGCAAGGCATATGATTCTGTCGACTGTGCTTGGGAAGCAATCATATAACGACCAATCAGAGGTTGAATTTTTCGTTTTGATAAAGCTTGACTATTTCCAATAGTACAATAGTTTGAATAATAAAATTACAATTATCTTCTTTTGGGAAGAATCTTAGAAGATTTTCAAATCTATTGCTGCAAGAATGAAGGTAATCCATCGAAAACTAACAGATTTATTAGCATTTGAAATTGGACATATTTTTCACTTTTTTCGGTTTTAGAATTTCATTTCACATCCCTATGTAGCCGAGCTTCCTGAGAGAAGTATTCTACTTCAAAATCGATAGTCGAATGGACACCGGAGCGACTCAACCGGGTGGGGGAGTCTGGGCTCAGGATGATGTACGAAGATGCTTGTAGGTCATTGTGGACGACTTTGCCATTTGGATTGCTTCGAGTGTTGCCCCAGGCTTGATGTTTGGCATTGAGGTCACCAGCCAAGATGAAGTTTTGCCGATGTCTGGTAAGCTTGACGAGATCTTGTTTCAGATTAGAGGATGAATCGTTCCTTGAGCTGACTTGCGACGGACAGTAGGCGGCTATGATAATAATAGGGCCGACAGGGGTAGAAACCTCGACCCCAACCGCTTCGATGACTTTTAAGTTGAAACTGGGCAGCAGCTTACAGCAGATGTTCTTCCTCAACGCGATGGCTACGCCTCCACCCGCTGAGTGGGTACGATCGAGCCGAACAACTCGAAAGTCGGGGAGGTAGATGTTGACGCCAGGTTTTAGATGTGTCTCAGTGATGATAGCTACGTCGATAGTCCGCTCGTTGAGGAAATCAGCGAATTCGATGGCTTTGCTCTTTAACGAGCAAGCGTTCCAGTTAGCGATGTTAATGCATTCACGGGCCATATTTGGTGAGGATGGAAACTGCTGCTTGCAGCTGTTCAGCTCTGGTTTTACAGGTGCGAAGGGCTACGAATGCTTCGGCCAGGAGATGCACGAACTCTTCAGTAGTGAGAAGGGAATCTGCGTTGTTTTCTTCGGCGTCTGTGCGGGTAAACTTCATTCCAGTGGCAGGAGTTGTAAGCCCTGGGAGCCCCGGGGGAGGCGAGGAACGGCTCGATGCTGCGACATCGGCAAACGAGGTTGTAAGCCGATTATTCAGTGGGAGAGGTGGAAGCACTGGGATTGCACGTCGCGATGCGATGACTGGAAAATTTTGTTCGTTATTCACTGGCACTGGGATTTTTCTCCGACCGGGTTGGTTGTTGGTTGAGGCTCTTTTGCGGATCTCGATGAACTCCGCCCGCTTTGGGCAGGAACGACTGGTGGCCTTATGATCAGCTCCACAATTTGCGCAGACAGGATCGGCAGTATCCATCAATTGGCAGGCGTCGGGTGCGTGCGTTTGTCCGCATTTGATGCAGCGGGAGGCCATATGGCAGTTTTTAGTCCCATGTCCAAACAACAGGCAATTGGAACATTGGGTCACATCTCGATGAACTGGTTTGTAGCGCTCCCAGGCCACAATGATGTGGAAAAGGGCACGAATGGACTGCAAATCCACCAAACATGTTGAATTTTTCTCCAGGTTGATAAGGTACAATTGGTCGCGGTACTTCCGAGTCTTGTTGTGGCGTGACATCTTATGGATCTGTATTGGCTTGAGTCCATTGGCCTTTAGTTCCTCTAACAGAGTGTCAATTTCCATGTCTGGAAGACCACGGAGAACAACCTTGAGCGGTTTTTCTGCTTCAATGTCATGGGAGAAATATTCCACCTTACGCTGCTGCAGTATTACTTGCACCGCCTTGTAGTGATTCAATGACGGAACCATCAGTTTGTAGCCGTCAGAGCACATAAGGATAGTGCATTTCAGTCCTTTCTCGATGTAAAAGACAATTGCTTCACGAAGACCTTCTGGAAATCCTTTCACATAGAAGGGTGGAATTTTCTCTTTTTTCACTATTTCGGGGTCCGTGGAGTTTTCCAAGACAGCAAATCTGTTGTTGGCCAAAAGTTTCTTAGCCGCCGAATCGGGGGCATTTCCAGGTCGAGGCCGTTTACCCGTACTAGAACCGGTTTTCGATTTACCCATGTCAGGGTTCACCGTAGCGTCGGTTTCCAACGCGAAAATAAAAACTTACGAACGAACGTACAAAGTGAACGGAGCGAAAATAAACAACTGTACTGCTCAACAAGCTAGCAGAGAATGAATGAATGAGCGGCTCCGGCTGAAACAGGCTCTTATATAGGCCAAATAGCATGTTTTCAAATGCAAGGTATATGATCCTGTCGGCTGTGCTTGGGAAGCAATCATATAACGACCAATCAGAGGTCGAATTTTTCGTTTTGGCAAGACCTCACTATTTTCAATAGTACAATAGTGTGAATAATAAAATTACAATTATCTTCTTTTGGGAAGAATCTTAAAAGATTTTTCAATCTATTGCTGCAAGAACGAAGGAAATCCATCGAATACTAACCGATTTATTAGCATTTGAAATTGGACATATTATTCACTTTTTTCGGTTTTAGATTTTCATTTCACATCCCTATGTAGCCGAACTTCCTGAGAGAAGTATTCTACTTCAAAAACTAAAATCGAAAATCAAAGCTACACAAATAAAATTAAAGTTATACTAAATGGATGCTTGTAATTCACAGAAAAAGCTATGAGAATGCAAGAATGCGATAAGGAAATATGATAAGGAAATATGATAAGGAATACGGGTGACAACTAAAAATTTGGAATTTTTCTGAGGCTCTATTATTACATTAAATACGCTCAGAGAGGAATGATGATCTCTCCCCCCCTTCATGCTAGTCTAGATCTCTCCCTCCTCTTCATGCTAGTATTTTTGTTTTGAGGCTCTATTACTCCACAACAAATACGCTCAGAGAGGAATGATGATCTCTCCCCTCTCTTCATGCAAGTCTAGATCTCTCCCCCCTTTTCATGCTAGTATTTTTGTTTTGTTTCTGTTCAAAATGGCGTCGATACAAGAAGCATTCCGTAAGCGCCTTGTACTATTCGTTATAAACTGTACAATAATTTTGACAGAAAGTTCACGGTAAATCGTACGAAAGCAAGAATCTTCCGGTTTCTACTGTATATAATTTCCTGCAAACCTCAACAACAACCGCTAGTAAGGTAGTAATACGCAAGCCTAACGAATCTACCTTAGTGTCACCCAATCGAAGATTTTGTTTGGAAAGTATACGGTAAATGTATGTGTACAACAAGAGACTTTTATAATAAGAGCAACAATACATATTAAACACAATGAACACGGAAAAGCATAACAAGGATAGTAAAAAGTTACAAAATGCGGCAAATAGGTACAAAAGAGCAGAGAGTGGCACGAAAAAGTTGGTAAACTCAATAAAAACTCTTAAAATTCACAGAAATACGTCTGAATAGGTCTCATAAAAGTCGCATATTATGCACAAAGGTTGACATACAGATAAAAATTTCCCACGAAAACCTAAAAAAATTATTGAAAAAAGAGATACAAGGCATGGACCATTCGCAATAAATTCATAGACAAGAAGTACTAATGAATAAGAAGTCATGAAAAAATTGCCATTGAATGAAGAGATACACAGAACAGCATAGAAAGTTCACCAAAGAGGAATAAAAATAATCAAAAACATAAAAAGGAACACACACCTATAAAAAAGTACAAAATAAATAAAATAGAAAATATATTTAAAGGACACATAAACAGTGGAGAAAATGACACAAGAATGTAAAAAACAACATTAGCAGCAAAAGGAACATAAAACATCAAATGCAAAAGGAACATAAACATCAAATGCAACAAATTATTCAGTGCATAAAATAACCTTGGAAAAACAAAAACAGCCATATGCTGTTATAAAAATGCATTGAAGAAAATAAAAAAACATCGAACAGATACAGCAAAGCACTATCAAGAAACAATTGGAGCACAGTATAGGCATGAAAATATGCGATGAGGCATAGATAAATAGAACGAAAAAAAATAAAAGAGCGCCTAAAAGCACACAAAATGCCTTAAAATACTCAAATGACAACATCAGGCAAAAAAAGGATCTATTTATAAACAGGTATTAATAAATATAAATAGGTAAAAAACAGAGACAGACATGTGTAGACATAGAAAAATGTAAAAATACAGGGTACATGGAAGCAACGAAAAAGGCACTTAACGGTTAGAGAGATGCTGCAAAAATCATGCGACGGATGCAAAGGTACATCTAAGAACCACAAACGGACGTGAACGTTAATAGCCTATTAACGAGCTGAAAAAGTGCACGTAAATTTAATAAAGCGATAAAAACCTATCAAAAATCTCTAAAAAGTACCAAAAAATCAAAAGGCACAAAAAGGCAAACAGAAAAGCGTAAAGAATTCGCAAACTTTTGTCATTACGCTCACAGATTCATTTCAAATTCAACGCAAATTTCGTTTGAATTTTTCCCCAAATTACGAAGATTTCTCTAATTTTATTTTGTTCTTCAAATTGTTTAAGTCGGTCATGTAATTTGTAACTAATTAATACTAATAAATGACGTGTATTTACAGCACGTTCGATCACTTTTGACACGTACTGTGCTAGGCTGCAATCATATAATAAATGTCACGACCAGCCGGGGCAGAATTCAGCATTCTCTTGCCCAATGCCCAATGGGCAGCGATCGAATCCAATCGATTGTCACGCAAAGCAGCATGTTGACACATTGAAGTTTGTTCCGGAGGATACTTTTTGTATCCCCCTCATGACAGTGCAGCAGCGCACACGGGAGGAGCGAACAATGCGCATTAATTCATTTAAATAGGCGATTCGAAACGTAAACAATCCTAACTGCGGGACCGCGGCTATTAGTATACACCCAAGAAAATTATGGCGGAAAAACGTTGAGGAGTAGTATTAAAAATTTCCACTAACAAATCTTTCAGTGTACGACCCAATCATTTACAACAGAAAATCCGGGCGGAGAACGCGCTGTAGCGCAGCACAGCTGCGTGTGTGCGTGCATTCGTGCATTACTTCGTGCTCGCGACGGGAGGTCTTTGGTTTGCGGTGAAATTGCCAGCATGAATCATCGGCCGGAACCGGACTCAATTTGCCACACGTGAAATGGTTCGGTGTCCCGTGTGACAAACTTTGTTCGCGCTTTCCTGTGCTGATCCATCCAGGTACAGTTCAGCCATTGGAGATAATTTGCGGCTTCCGGGATGGCAGAAATAACTGCGATTAATCGAAAATTCAACCAGTTCAAATTCACTGCCTGTTGAAAGCTAGTCACGTTTTCAATTAAACGTAAGAAAACGTCTCTCACGAAAGAGCCAGTCGTACAAACGTGAATACAAACGTGGTAACAAATTCAGTTTGCTTACGAGGAAGTCACCATTAAAGACACGCAAAAAATTACACGATAAAACGCTTCCAGCAGAAGTAAAAGTATGAAACTGTAACAGTTTCGATTCCATGTGTACGATATTGCCACGAAGGTAAACCCAGGCCCAGACAAGAAGTTGGGATGGAAAATCTTCACTCTCCGGTTCTGCCTGATTACTTTTCGCCTCGCCCCTCGCGATCCCGCAAGACAAGACAAGAGCTTGCCTCTTGTTGCGCTCACAAAGAAGACAACGCTTTTTCTCGCCGGCCGGAGTATCCGGCTTTTGTGCGCTTCATCCGGTGGGACCGCTGCCACCGCCGAGAAACGATGAGAGCTCTGCTGGCTGGATAATTAAAGTAGCTAGGGGCAAAAAGCTTGCGACAGTTGCCTAATGCAAGAAGGATAACAGAGGAGAACAGAACAAGACGCCAAAAGAAGAAGAGAAAAAAAGGACGACCTTAGCCCGGTTCCGGGTTACTTATAGATGGATTAAACTAACGACTTTGAATTAATTTTCGAATAGTTTTTGCCAAGTAACTTTTCCTATGGCGGATTAAGATTCAACGACTTGGTTTTAAGCGCACACGGTATGGCACGGCCCTACAACTCGGTTAGTAATTTGTCATACGTTTTCTCGGAAGAAGTAACTCTTTTTTTTATTTATTGTGTTTATGTATGCAACTATTTGGAGAATAAATAGCAATTTGGACGATTGGAAAATGAGCAACCAACATTAAACAAACTCTGCTCAGTGAATTTTGTCACTAATATTTTATACTTATTGCTGTTTAGAACACACGGAAATGAAAGCCCTCCGACACTTCATTAGAGTTGCTTAGAAATTATTACCAGCAGTATGCTCAGTATAGCATCTCAATTATTAATTAATAACACATCATTATAAACAAATTAAAACTTTTCATATTCAGTCTCGCAAGCAAGGCATAAGCCGAGAAATTAGCAAGCGCTAACATTTTCGTTAGCTTTTCTGCCGACGCACTTTCATCATCCCGCAGGAAGGCAGGGGGAAACATTTTCTCGCAAGTAATCCACCCTGGCGTGCAACATTTAAATACTTTTCCCGTGCCAAGCCAAACGCGATCCGACAGAATCTGCAAGTAAGGCGAAACTTGCCTGCGGAAGGTGCTTTGACAGCTGCTAGACGCGATTTTCATAAGCGCCGCCGCCAGTGATTGAGCGGATTTTCTGCGTAACATGTCGACTAACGAAGACGACGACGACGGTGGAGTCTTCCTTCTACTTGGTGCATCCTATTGGAACCTAGCGGACACAGAGCCGTGTCAAGTCGAGTCAGGCAGGGCACCGGAAAAGTTTCAAGCTTGTTTGGACAAGAAGTTCGGTGAAAAATTCAATCAGATTCTCTACGGACGGCAGAGAGTTGCTCACCGTTACGAACATGACGGTAAATTTGCATACCAACCTAACTCAAAAAGTGGGAGTAATAAACTTACTCCCAAATATTTGAGCACCGCCGGGAATAATGAGTTCCGGCAGCAGTTAAAAAAGTAAACTTCATTTCTGCTAATGAAAAGTTCCCCCGATTGTCCGTCCAGTCGGGGCCGCGGGTGCAGGTTCAAACCAATGGCAGGACAAATGAATAAAATATGTTTAGCAGAGTGATTAGAGCGAGTGTTTTATTTGCTGCCCCCCGTTTGGTAACAATAAATACACTTCGCTTTGGTCGTTCCGTTTAGCTTTTCACCGCTACGTGAGCGGACGGACGGAAGCTAAGCGACTGAAGAGGAACAATATTTCGAGCTTTTAGTGCGACACCAGCAGCGAAGAAGTGGGAGGAGGTAGTAAAATGTTTACCCCGTGTAATTTGATACTATTTATCTTTGTCGGTTACGTCAACGTTGTTCCCCGTCGTCGGTTCAAACTTCCAGCCGAGCGCACACAACACACAAGAGGAAGGAAAGTAGCGTTTTATCACCGTAATGATGCAATGCATTATTCGCTGAATTTGCACTCGATGCGGTTTCTGCACGCTAGACTGCCTCAGGGGGTAGAGTCGAACTAACGAACTGTTTTATGTTCAGCAATTTTCCGGTATTAGAGAAATCAATTCATTAATTGCGTCTAGTTGAATTTCATCTACTTGGTAGATAACTACAAGAGCAAAAGTGATACTAATGAATAAGAAAAGGATTTTTAACCATTTATAGAACACAAAATGATAAGATGTTTTGAATCGACATAGATTCAAAAAATATAAACAGAGTGCGAAAAATACCAAAAAAAGATTTGAATGTGTGTGAAAATGATGGAACAACGTTAAAAAGCCTTAACGTGATGCATCTGGGTCAATAATCTCAGTGCGAAATAAGCCCAGAATGACAATTTTTGGTGCACAAAAATAACAGTAAAGTATGTGTATGAGTATAACCCAAGGTAATAAAAACTATAAACTTATTTGCGGTGTTGTGGTTAAGAACTTAAAGTTTGATGTTTCAAAAGCAAAGTTTCGCTACCGTGTTCAATCTAGCCTGTGTCTTTGGAAGGGTACCTACCCCACGGTTCCCAACTACGAACACAATTTATTTTTAACACTAGAAATTCAAATAACAGAAAATGACTTCGCCCTTTTCAACCACCTCTACGAAGCTGGTCTGATCTCCGATATACACGATTCTGCAGAACTGCCGATGTGCTCCTTATTCCTTATCTATACCACAAATCAAGCGAGTCCCGATCGTTTAGGCCGCATAACAGTCGTTCAAGGCTGCGTACGTAACCCTCTTGCGTGATCGTAGACATCTTCACCAACCCTGAAGTAGCATGCAACTTCTGTAAATAAAGAATATAACCTCCTCAAGGAAGTGGAAGGCTACCTCTGGCAGTTCACTGTGAGGTTGGTGTCGTACCTACTTCATGTAAGGCTTCCTGGACGGGTAGAAAAGCCAACTTCACAACCGGTCTTGCCGAATAGCCTTTTGACATTTTTATAGTTGCCATTCGAGATATTACATCTGCTCCAGAATGAAATTGGTGAATTCGACCCATTTTTCAATTTAAGAGCGGAAGATTTGAGTAAACAAAGTTTTAAGTTCTACAGCTCGGTTTGTTTGTGGTGCTCGTGCCATTTTGCACTGATCTTGCAGACATCACAGACGTTTTGACGTAATTTTTACAATTGTTGCTGTTAACCCTAGCAGTCCCACAGGATCGGAAAAGTTTGCAATTGTAGAGAGAATTGAACGTTTCCTTAGAATTTCTAGTAAATTGTGTTAAATTTTCAGCTTATCTGTTTTCGGAAGTCATACCAAACCTAGCTCTAAATTGGCCTACGGTATGTAGTTCAAAACCTCCGAACAGTTGGATGCCCATTTTAGAAGCAAAAATCCTCCACTGGCATTGCACAATGGTCCAGAAATCAATTTTAAGGGGAAATTTGGGTCTAGAGCTCATTCTCAGCTCCGAAATAGGGTGACCATAAAAAACGACTGTGTTCGATGTATTTAATTTAAAAAAAAATCATAACTTTTGAACCAGTTGATCGATTTTCGATCTTTTTGGGTCAAATTAAAGGTAATTACGTCTAGTTATAAGAAAAAATACCAAAACATAAATCTGGGTGCTTTTATATGCATAATGTATAAAATTATTGAAATTTTTGTCTTGTTTTTAAATTGAATTTACTCAAATTGAAAAAATAACCTATCTCTAAAAGTTCCTCCATTTATAGAGTCAAGTATGCTCTTCAAAATGAGACCAAGAGATATTTTTTATGTTTGCCCCAAAATGAATAACTTACAAATGAAAAACGCATGTTTCTTGATGAAAAAAATCAATAACTTTGAGTAGAATAGAGATATTTACGTTATCAGAATTGTATTGCTTACGTTATCAGAATTGTATTGCTTCTCTTAAAAAGCTTCAAAAGTCGTTCAAAGGCAGTTTAAGGTGAAACTTGAAATGAAGAAGTTAGAGCGCAAAATGTAGTTTTCAATATAAATCGGTTGTTTTCAAAGATAGAAAAAAACTTTTTTTTACAAAGTTACTTTAAATTGTTGGAGCTATAACATTGTAGAACAAGTTTTTCTTCTATCTTCAAAGATAAAAAAGTTAGATAGTTGATTGCTTCGAAAATTTAAGTCACCCTAATTTTTGATAATTTTTCAATAAGCGCATTATCATATGTAACAACTTTGTAGAAGAAAGTTTTTCTCTAAAACATTGCTATAGAGCTCTAGACCCAAATTTCCGCCTAAATTCGGTTTCTGGGCCATTGTGCATTGATTCATCAAATTGATTCCGCAATTCCAATGCGGCATCGAGGCTGTCTGCACTTGAAATGAAGTTAGCCATACAGACGTCCTAAGCAATAGCCTGAGATGATAAGGAGTAACTTATATCTCTTCTCTTCATTCTTGGTAAATGATTGCACTGCATTATGTGTAGACCATATCCGGCCTTTTCTGGCCTTAAGAAGGCGTTTTCGGCGATTCTAACTTATTTTGGGATCATTTTCTTTTTAGGCGTTTTCTGGCCTTTAGAAGGCGTTTTCAGCGTTGCTGAGCTAGACCATATCCGGCCTTTTCTGACCTTTAGAAGGCGTTTTAGGCGATTCTGAGCTTGATTTGGGATCATTTTCTTTTTTGGCCTTTTCTGGCCTTTAGAAGGCGTTTTCGGCGTTTCAGAGCTCAATTTGGGATCATTTTGTTTTTAGGCCTTTTCTGGCCTTTAGAAGGCGATTTCGAGCCTAATTTGGGATCATTTTTTTTGGCCTTTTCTGACCTTTAGAAGGCGTTTTCGGCGATTCTGCGCTTAATTTGGGATCATTTTCGTTTTAGGCCTTTCCTGATCTTTAGAAAGCGTTTTCGGCGATTCTGAGCTTAGTTTGGAAACATTTTACTTTTAGGCCTTCTCTGGACTTAAGAAGGCGTTTTCGGCGATTCTGAGCTTAATTTGGGATCATTTTCGTTTAATGCCTTTTCTGGCCTTAAGAAGTCGTTTTCGACGATTCTGAGCTTAATTTAGGATCATTTTTTTGTAGGCCTTTACTGGCCTTTAGAAGGCGATTTTGGCGATTCTGAGCTTAATCTGGTATCATTTTCTTTTTTGGCCTTCTCTGGCCTTTAGAAGGCGTTTTCGGTGATTTTGAGCTTAATCTGGGATCATTTTCTTTTTTGGCCTTTTCTGGCCTTTAGAAGGCGTTTTCGACGATTCTGAGCTTAATTTGGGATCATCTTCGTTTTAGGCCTTTTCTGGCCTTTAGAAGGCGTTTTCGACGATTCTGAGCTCAATTTGGGATCATTTCCTTTTTTGGCCTTTTCTGGCCTTTAGAAGGCGTTTTCGACGATTCTGAGCTCAATTTGGGATCATTTCATTTTTGGCCTTTTCTGGCCTTTAGAAGGCGTTTTCGGCGATTCTGAGCTCAATTTGGGATCATTTTCTTTTTGGCCTTTTCTGGCCTTTAGAAGGCGTTTTCGACGATTCTGAGCTCAATTCGGGATCATTTCCTTTTTTGGCCTTTTCTGGCCTTTAGAAGGCGTTTTCGACGATTCTGAGCTCAATTTGGGATCATTTCCTTTTCTGGTCTTTAGAAGGCGTTTTCGGCGATTCTGAGCTCAATTTGGGATCATTTTCTTTTTTGGCCTTTTCTGGCCTTTAGAAGGCGTTTTCGACGATTCTGAGCTCAATTTGGGATCATTTCCTTTTTTGGCCTTTTCTGGCCTTTAGAAGGCGTTTTCGGCGATTCTGAGCTCAATTTAGGATCATTTTCTTTTTGGCCTTTTCTGGCCTTTAGAAGGCGTTTTCGACGATTCTGAGCTCAATTTGGGATCATTTTATTTTTGACCTTTTCTGGCCTTTAGAAGGCGTTTTCGACGATTCTGAGCTCAATTTGGGATCCTTTTCTTTTTTGGCCTTTTCTGGCCTTTAGAAGGCGTTTTCGACGATTCTGAGCTCAATTTGGGATCATATCCTCTTTTGGCCTTTTCTGGCCTTTAAAAGGCGTTTTCGACGATTCTGAGCTCAATTTGGGATCATTTTCTTTTTTGGCCTTTTCTGGCCTTTAGAAGGCGTTTTCGACGATTCTGAGCTCAATTCGAGATCATTTTATTTTTAGGCCTTTTCTGGCCTTTAGAAGGCGTTTTCGACGATTCTGAGCTCAATTTGGGATCATATCCTCTTTTGGCCTTTTCTGGCCTTTAAAAGGCGTTTTCGACGATTCTGAGCTCAATTTGGGATCATTTTCTTTTTTGGCCTTTTCTGGCCTTTAGAAGGCGTTTTCGACGATTCTGAGCTCAATTCGAGATCATTTTATTTTTAGGCCTTTTCTGGCCTTGAAAAGGCGTTTTCGGCGATTCTGAGCTCAATTCGGGATCATTTTCTTTTTTGGCCTTTTCTGGGCTTTAATAGGCGATTCGGAGCTCAATTTGGGATCATTTTCTTTTTTGGCCTTTTCTGGCCTTTAGAAGGCGTTTTCGACAATTCTGAGCTCAATTTGGGATCATTTTATTTTTTGGCCTTTTCTGGCTTTTAGATGGCGTTTTCGACGATTCTGAGCTCAATTTGGGATCATTTTCTTTTTTGGCCTTTTCTGGCCTTTAGAAGGCGTTTTCGACGATTCTGAGCTCAATTTGGGATCATTTTCTTTTTTGGCCTTTTCTGGCCTTTAGAAGGCGTTTTCGACGATTCTGAGCTTAATCTGGGATCATTTTCTTTTTTGGCCTTTTCTGGCCTTTAGAAGGTGTTTTCGACGATTCTGAGCTCAATTTGGGATCATTTTCGTTTTAGGCCTTTTCTGGCCTTTAGAAGGCGTTTTAGGCGATTCTGAGCTTAATTTAGGATCATTTTCGTTTTAGGCCTTTTCTGGCCTTTAGAAGGCGTTTTAGACGATTCTGAGCTCAATTTGGGATCATTTCCTTTTTTGGGCTTTTCTGGCCTTTAGAAGGCGTTTTCGACGATTCTGAGCTCAATTTAGGATCATTTTCGTTTTAGGCCTTTTCTGGCCTTTAGAAGGCGTTTTTGGCGATTCTGAGCTCAATTTAGGATCATTTTCGTTTAAGGCCTTTTCTGGCCTTTAGAAGGAGTTTCCGGCGATTCTGAGCTCAATTTGGGATCATTTTCTTTTTTGGCCTTTTCTGGCCTTTAGAAGGCGTTTTTGACGATTCTGAGCTCAATTTGGAATCATTTTCTTTTTTGGCCTTTTCTGGCCTTTAGAAGGCGTTTCCGGTGATTTTGAGCTTAATCTGGGATCATTTTCTTTTTTGGCCTTTTCTGGCCTTTAGAAGGCGTTTTCGACGATTCTGAGCTTAATTTGGGATCATTTTCTTTTTAGGCCTTTTCTGGCCTTTAGAAGGCGTTTTAGGCGATTCTGAGCTTAATTTAGGATCATTTTCGTTTTAGGCCTTTTCTGGCCTTTAGAAGGCGTTTTAGGCGATTCTGAGCTTAATTTAGGATCATTTTCGTTTAAGGCCCTTCTGGCCTTTAAAAGGAGATTCCGGCGATTCTGAGCTCAATTTGGGATCATTTTCTTTTTTGGCCTTTTCTGGCCTTTAGAAGGCGTTTTCGACGATTCTGAGCTCAATTTAGGATCATTTTCTTTTTTGGCCTTTTCTGGCCTTTAGAAGGCGTTTTCGACGATTCTGAGCTTAATTTGGGATCATTTTCGTTTTAGGCCTTTTCTGGCCTTTAGAAGACGTTTTAGGCGATTCTGAGCTTAATTTAGGATCATTTTCGTTTAAGGCCCTTCTGGCCTTTAAAAGGAGTTTCCGGCGAATCTGAGCTCAATTTGGGATCATTTTCTTTTTTGGCCTTTTCTGGCCTTTAGAAGGCGTTTTCGACGATTCTGAGCTCAATTTGGGATCATTTTCTTTTTAGGCCTTTTCTGGCCTTTAGAAGGCGTTTTCGACGATTCTGAGCTCAATTTGGGATCATTTTCTTTTTTGGCCTTTTCTGGCCTTTAGAAGGCGTTTTCGACGATTCTGAGCTTAATTTGGGATCATTTTCGTTTTAGGCCTTTTCTGGCCTTTAGAAGACGTTTTAGGCGATTCTGAGCTTAATTTAGGATCATTTTCGTTTAAGGCCCTTCTGGCCTTTAAAATGAGATTTCGGCTATTCTGAGCTCAATTTGGGATCATTTTCTTTTTTGGCATTTTCTGGCCTTTAGAAGGCGTTTTCGACGATTCTGAGCTCAATTTGGGATCATTTTCTTTTTTGGCCTTTTCTGGCCTTTAGAAGGCGTTTTCGACGATTCTGAGCTCAATTTGGGATCATTTTCTTTTTTGGCCTTTTCTGGCCTTTAGAAGGCGTTTTCAACGATTCTGAGCTCAATTTGGGATCATTTTCTTTTTTGGCCTTGAGAAGGCGTTTTCGGCGATTCTGAGCTCAATTTGGGATCATTTTCTTTTTTGGCCTTTTCTGGCCTTTAGAAGGCGTTTTCGACGATTCTGAGCTCAATTTGGGATCATTTTCTTTTTTGGCCTTTTCTGGCCTTTAGAAGGCGTTTTCGACGATTCTGAGCTCAATTCGAGATCATTTTCTTTTTTGGCCCTTTCTGACCTTTAGAAGGCGTTTTCGACGATTCTGAGCTCAATTTGGGATCATTTTATTTTTGGCCTTTTCTGGCCTTTAGAAGGCGTTTTCGACGATTCTGAGCTCAATTTGGGATCATTTCCTTTTTTGGCTTTTTCTGGCCTTTAGAAGGCGTTTTCGGCGATTCTGAGCTCAATTAGGAATCATTTTCTTTTTTGGCCTTTTCTGGCCTTTAGAAGGCGTTTCCGGCGATTCTGAGCTCAATTTGGGATCATTTTATTTTTGGCCTTTTCTGGCCTTTAGAAAGCGTTTTCGACGATTCTGAGCTCAATTTGGGATCATTTTCTTTTTTGGCCTTTTCTGGCCTTTAGAAGGCGTTTTCGACGATTCTGAGCTCAATTTGGGATCATTTTATTTTTGGCCTTTTCTGGCCTTTAGAAGGCGTTTTCGACGATTCTGAGCTCAATTTGGGATCATTTCCTTTTTTGGCTTTTTCTGACCTTTAGAAGGCGTTTTCGACGATTCTGAGATCAATATGGGATCATTTTCTTTTCTGGCCTTTAGAAGGCGTTTTCGGTGATTCTGAGCTCAATTTGGGATCATTTTCTTTTTTGGCCTTTTCTGGCTTTTAGAAGGCGTTTTTGACGATTCTGAGCTCAATTTGGGATCATTTTCTTTTTTGGCCTTTTCTGGCCTCTAGAAGGCGTTTTCGACGATTCTGAGCTCAATTCGAGATCATTTTCTTTTTTGGCCCTTTCTGACCTTTAGAAGGCGTTTTCGACGATTCTGAGCTCAATTTGGGATCATTTTATTTTTGGCCTTTTCTGGCCTTTAGAAGGCGTTTTCGACGATTCTGAGCTCAATTTGGGATCATTTCCTTTTTTGGCTTTTTCTGGCCTTTAGAAGGCGTTTTCGGCGATTCTGAGCTCAATTTGGGATCATTTTCTTTTTTGGCCTTTTCTGGCCTTTAGAAGGCGTTTCCGGCGATTCTGAGCTCAATTTGGGATCATTTTCTTTTTTGGCCTTTTCTGGCCTTTAGAAGGCGTTTTCGGTGGTTTTGAGCTTAATCTGGGATCATTTTCTTTTTTGGCCTTTTCTGGCCTTAGAAGGCGTTTTCGACGATTCTGAGCTTAATTTGGGATCATTTTCGTTTTAGGCCTTTTCTGGCCTTTAGAAGGCGTTTTAGGCGATTCTGAGCTTAATTTAGGATCATTTTCGTTTAAGGCCCTTCTGGCCTTTAGAAGGAGTTTCCGGCGATTCTGAGCTCAATTTGGGATCATTTTCTTTTTTGGCCTTTTCTGGCCTTAGAAGGCGTTTTCGACGATTCTGAGCTCAATTTGGGATCATTTTCTTTTTTGGCTTTTTCTGACCTTTAGAAGGCGTTTTCGACGATTCTGAGATCAATATGGGATCATTTTCTTTTCTGGCCTTTAGAAGGCGTTTTCGGCGATTCTGAGCTCAATTTGGGATCATTTTCTTTTTTGGCCTTTTCTGGCTTTTAGAAGGCGTTTTTGACGATTCTGAGCTCAATTTGGGATCATTTTCTTTTTTGGCCTTTTCTGGCCTCTAGAAGGCGTTTTCGACGATTCTGAGCTCAATTCGAGATCATTTTCTTTTTTGGCCCTTTCTGACCTTTAGAAGGCGTTTTCGACGATTCTGAGCTCAATTTGGGATCATTTTCTTTTTTGGCCTTTTCTGGCCTTTAGAAGGCGTTTTCGACGATTCTGAGCTCAATTTGGGATCATTTCCTTTTTTGGCTTTTTCTGGCCTTTAGAAGGCGTTTTCGGCGATTCTGAGCTCAATTTGGGATCATTTTCTTTTTTGGCCTTTTCTGGCCTTTAGAAGGCGTTTCCGGCGATTCTGAGCTCAATTTGGGATCATTTTATTTTTGGCCTTTTCTGGCCTTTAGAAGGTGTTTTCGACGATTCTGAGCTCAATTTGGGATCATTTTCTTTTTTGGCCTTTTCTGGCCTTTAGAAGGCGTTTCCGGCGATTCTGAGCTCAATTTGGGATCATTTTCTTTTTGGCCTTTTCTGGCC
This sequence comes from Wyeomyia smithii, assembly GCF_029784165.1. Lineage (NCBI taxonomy): Eukaryota > Metazoa > Arthropoda > Insecta > Diptera > Culicidae > Wyeomyia > Wyeomyia smithii. The sequence goes on from NC_073694.1 coordinate 2,818,463, forward strand.
TTTAGAAGGCGTTTTCGGTGGTTTTGAGCTTAATCTGGGATCATTTTCTTTTTTGGCCTTTTCTGGCCTTTAGAAGGCGTTTTCGACGATTCTGAGCTCAATTTGGGATCATTTTCGTTTTAGGCCTTTTCTGGCCTTTAGAAGGCGTTTTAGGCGATTCTGAGCTTAATTTAGGATCATTTTCGTTTAAGGCCCTTCTGGCCTTTAGAAGGAGTTTCCGGCGATTCTGAGCTCAATTTGGGATCATTTTCTTTTTTGGCCTTTTCTGGCCTTAGAAGGCGTTTTCGACGATTCTGAGCTCAATTTGGGATCATTTTCTTATTTGGCCTTTTCTGGCCTTTAGAAGGCGTTTTCGACGATTCTGAGCTCAATTTGGGATCATTTCCTTTTCTGGCCTTTAGAAGGCGTTTTCGACGATTCAGATCTCAATTTGGGATCATTTTCTTTTTTGGCCTTTTCTGGCCTTTAGAAGGCGTTTTCGACGATTCTGAGCTCAATTTGGGATCATTTCCTTTTCTGGCCTTTTCTGGCCTTTAGAAGGCGTTTCCGGCGATTCTGAGCTCAATTTGGGATCATTTTCTTTTTTGGCCTTTTCTGGCCTTAGAAGGCGTTTTCGACGATTCTGAACTCAATTTGGGATCATTTTCTTTTTTGGCCTTTTCTGGCCTTAGAAGGCGTTTTCGACGATTCTGAGCTCAATTTGGGATCATTTTCTTTTTTGGCCTTTTCTGGCCTTTAGAAGGCGTTTTCGACGATTCTGAGCTCAATTTGGGATCATTTCCTCTTTTGGCCTTTTCTGGCCTTTAGAAGGCGTTTTCGGCGATTCTGAGCTCAATTTGGGATCATTTTCTTTTTTTGCCTTTTCTGGCCTTTAGAAGGCGTTTTCGACGATTCTGAGCTCAATTTGGGATCATTTTATTTTTGACCTTTTCTGGCCTTTAGAAGGCGTTTTCGACGATTCTGAGCTCAATTTGGGATCATTTTCTTTTTTGGCCTTTTCTGGCCTTTAGAAGGCGTTTTCGACGATTCTGAGCTCAATTTGGGATCATTTTCTTTTTTGGCCTTTTCTGGCCTTCAGAAGGCGTTTTCGACGATTCTGAGCTCAATTTGGGATCATTTTCTTTTTTGGCCTTTTCTGGCCTTTAGAAGGCGTTTTCGACGATTCTGAGCTCAATTTGGGATCATTTCCTTTTTTGGCCTTTTCTGGCCTTTAAAAGGCGTTTTCGACGATTCTGAGCTCAATTTGGGATCATTTTCTTTTTTGGCCTTTTCTGGCCTTGAGAAGGCGTTTTCGACGATTCTGAGCTCAATTTGGGATCATTTTCTTTTTTGGCCTTTTCTGGCCTTTAGAAGGCGTTTTCGACGATTCTGAGCTCAATTTGGGATCATTTTCTTTTTTGGCCTTTTCTGGCCTTTAGAAGGCGTTTCCGGTGATTTTGAGCTTAATCTGGGATCATTTTCTTTTTTGGCCTTTTGTGGCCTTAAGAAGGCGTTTTCGACGATTCTGAGTTCAATTTGGGGTCATTTTCTTTTTTGGCCTTTTCTGGCCTTTAGAAGGCGTTTTCGACGATTCTGAGCTCAATTTGGGATCATTTCCTTTTTTGGCCTTTTCTGGCCTTTAGAAGGCGTTTTCGGCGATTCTGAGCTCAATTTGGGATCATTTTCTTTTTTGGCCTTTTCTGGCATTTAGAAGCCGTTTTCGACGATTCTGAGCTCAATTTGGGATCATTTTCTTTTTTGACCTTTTCTGGCCTTTAGAAGGCGTTTTCGACGATTCTGAGCTCAATGTGGGATCATTTTCTTTTTTGGCCTTTTCTGGTCTTTAGAAGGCGTTTTCGACGATTCTGAGCTTTTCTGGCATTTAGAAGCCGTTTTCGACGATTCTGAGCTCAATTTGGGATCATTTTATTTTTGACCTTTTCTGGCCTTTAGAAGGCGTTTTCGACGATTCTGAGCTCAATGTGGGATCATTTTCTTTTTTGGCCTTTTCTGGCCTTTAGAAGGCGTTTTAGACGATTCTGAGCTCAATTTGGGATCATTTCCTTATTTGGCCTTTTCTGGCCTTTAGAAGGCGTTTTAGGCGATTCTGAGCTTAATTTAGGATCATTTTCGTTTAAGGCCTTTTCTGGCCTTTAGAAGGCGTTTCCGGCGATTCTGAGCTCAATTTGGGATCATTTTCTTTTTTGGCCTTTTCTGGCCTTTAGAAGGCGTTTTCGACGATTCTGAGTTCAATTTGGGGTCATTTCCTTTTTTGGCCTTTAGAAGGCGTTTTCGACGATTCTGAGCTCAATTTGGGATCATTTTCTTTTTTGGCCTTTTCTGGCCTTTAGAAGGCGTTTTTGACGATTCTGAGCTCAATTTGGAATCATTTTCTTTTTTGGCCTTTTCTGGCCTTTAGAAGGCGTTTCCGGTGATTTTGAGCTTAATCTGGGATCATTTTCTTTTTTGGCCTTTTCTGGCCTTTAGAAGGCGTTTTCGACGATTCTGAGCTTAATTTGGGATCATTTTCTTTTTAGGCCTTTTCTGGCCTTTAGAAGGCGTTTTAGGCGATTCTGAGCTTAATTTAGGATCATTTTCGTTTTAGGCCTTTTCTGGCCTTTAGAAGGCGTTTTAGGCGATTCTGAGCTTAATTTAGGATCATTTTCGTTTAAGGCCTTTTCTGGCCTTTAGAAGGCGTTTCCGGCGATTCTGAGCTCAATTTGGGATCATTTTCTTTTTTGGCCTTTTCTGGCCTTTAGAAGGCGTTTTCGACGATTCTGAGTTCAATTTGGGGTCATTTCCTTTTTTGGCCTTTAGAAGGCGTTTTCGACGATTCTGAGCTCAATTTGGGATCATTTTCTTTTTTGGCCTTTTCTGGCCTTTAGAAGGCGTTTTTGACGATTCTGAGCTCAATTTGGAATCATTTTCTTTTTTGGCCTTTTCTGGCCTTTAGAAGGCGTTTCCGGTGATTTTGAGCTTAATCTGGGATCATTTTCTTTTTTGGCCTTTTCTGGCCTTTAGAAGGCGTTTTCGACGATTCTGAGCTTAATTTGGGATCATTTTCTTTTTAGGCCTTTTCTGGCCTTTAGAAGGCGTTTTAGGCGATTCTGAGCTTAATTTAGGATCATTTTCGTTTTAGGCCTTTTCTGGCCTTTAGAAGGCGTTTTAGGCGATTCTGAGCTTAATTTAGGATCATTTTCGTTTTGGCCTTTTCTGGCCTTTAGAAGGCGTTTCCGGCGATTCTGAGCTCAATTTGGGATCATTTTCTTTTTTGGCCTTTTCTGGCCTTTAGAAGGCGTTTTAGACGATTCTGAGCTCAATTTGGGATCATTTCCTTTTTTGGCCTTTTCTGGCCTTTAGAAGGCGTTTTAGGCGATTCTGAGCTTAATTTAGGATCATTTTCGTTTAAGGCCTTTTCTGGCCTTTAGAAGGCGTTTCCGGCGATTCTGAGCTCAATTTGGGATCATTTTCTTTTTTGGCCTTTTCTGGCCTTTAGAAGGCGTTTCCGACGATTCTGAGTTCAATTTGGGGTCATTTCCTTTTTTGGCCTTTAGAAGGCGTTTTCGGCGATTCTGAGCTCAATTTGGGATCATTTTCTTTTTTTGCCTTTTCTGGCCTTTAGAAGGCGTTTTCGACGATTCTGAGCTCAATTTGGGATCATTTTATTTTTGACCTTTTCTGGCCTTTAGAAGGCGTTTTCGACGATTCTGAGCTCAATTTGGGATCATTTTCTTTTTTGGCCTTTTCTGGCCTTTAGAAGGCGTTTTCGACGATTCTGAGCTCAATTTGGGATCATTTTCTTTTTTGGCCTTTTCTGGCCTTCAGAAGGCGTTTTCGACGATTCTGAGCTCAATTTGGGATCATTTTCTTTTTTGGCCTTTTCTGGCCTTTAGAAGGCGTTTTCGACGATTCTGAGCTCAATTTGGGATCATTTCCTTTTTTGGCCTTTTCTGGCCTTTAAAAGGCGTTTTCGACGATTCTGAGCTCAATTTGGGATCATTTTCTTTTTTGGCCTTTTCTGGCCTTTAGAAGGCGTTTTCGACGATTCTGAGCTCAATTTGGGATCATTTTCTTTTTTGGCCTTTTCTGGCCTTTAGAAGGCGTTTTCGACGATTCTGAGCTCAATTTGGGATCATTTTCTTTTTTGGCCTTTTCTGGCCTTTAGAAGGCGTTTCCGGTGATTTTGAGCTTAATCTGGGATCATTTTCTTTTTTGGCCTTTTGTGGCCTTAAGAAGGCGTTTTCGACGATTCTGAGTTCAATTTGGGGTCATTTTCTTTTTTGGCCTTTTCTGGCCTTTAGAAGGCGTTTTCGACGATTCTGAGCTCAATTTGGGATCATTTCCTTTTTTGGCCTTTTCTGGCCTTTAGAAGGCGTTTTCGGCGATTCTGAGCTCAATTTGGGATCATTTTCTTTTTTGGCCTTTTCTGGCATTTAGAAGCCGTTTTCGACGATTCTGAGCTCAATTTGGGATCATTTTCTTTTTTGACCTTTTCTGGCCTTTAGAAGGCGTTTTCGACGATTCTGAGCTCAATGTGGGATCATTTTCTTTTTTGGCCTTTTCTGGTCTTTAGAAGGCGTTTTCGACGATTCTGAGCTTTTCTGGCATTTAGAAGCCGTTTTCGACGATTCTGAGCTCAATTTGGGATCATTTTATTTTTGACCTTTTCTGGCCTTTAGAAGGCGTTTTCGACGATTCTGAGCTCAATGTGGGATCATTTTCTTTTTTGGCCTTTTCTGGCCTTTAGAAGGCGTTTTAGACGATTCTGAGCTCAATTTGGGATCATTTCCTTTTTTGGCCTTTTCTGGCCTTTAGAAGGCGTTTTAGGCGATTCTGAGCTTAATTTAGGATCATTTTCGTTTAAGGCCTTTTCTGGCCTTTAGAAGGCGTTTCCGGCGATTCTGAGCTCAATTTGGGATCATTTTCTTTTTTGGCCTTTTCTGGCCTTTAGAAGGCGTTTTCGACGATTCTGAGTTCAATTTGGGGTCATTTCCTTTTTTGGCCTTTAGAAGGCGTTTTCGACGATTCTGAGCTCAATTTGGGATCATTTTCTTTTTTGGCCTTTTCTGGCCTTTAGAAGGCGTTTTTGACGATTCTGAGCTCAATTTGGAATCATTTTCTTTTTTGGCCTTTTCTGGCCTTTAGAAGGCGTTTCCGGTGATTTTGAGCTTAATCTGGGATCATTTTCTTTTTTGGCCTTTTCTGGCCTTTAGAAGGCGTTTTCGACGATTCTGAGCTTAATTTGGGATCATTTTCTTTTTAGGCCTTTTCTGGCCTTTAGAAGGCGTTTTAGGCGATTCTGAGCTTAATTTAGGATCATTTTCGTTTTAGGCCTTTTCTGGCCTTAAGAAGGCGTTTTAGGCGATTCTGAGCTTAATTTAGGATCATTTTCGTTTTGGCCTTTTCTGGCCTTTAGAAGGCGTTTCCGGCGATTCTGAGCTCAATTTGGGATCATTTTCTTTTTTGGCCTTTTCTGGCCTTTAGAAGGCGTTTTAGACGATTCTGAGCTCAATTTGGGATCATTTCCTTTTTTGGCCTTTTCTGGCCTTTAGAAGGCGTTTTAGGCGATTCTGAGCTTAATTTAGGATCATTTTCGTTTAAGGCCTTTTCTGGCCTTTAGAAGGCGTTTCCGGCGATTCTGAGCTCAATTTGGGATCATTTTCTTTTTTGGCCTTTTCTGGCCTTTAGAAGGCGTTTTCGACGATTCTGAGTTCAATTTGGGGTCATTTCCTTTTTTGGCCTTTAGAAGGCGTTTTCGACGATTCTGAGCTCAATTTGGGATCATTTTCTTTTTTGGCCTTTTCTGGCCTTTAGAAGGCGTTTTTGACGATTCTGAGCTCAATTTGGAATCATTTTCTTTTTTGGCCTTTTCTGGCCTTTAGAAGGCGTTTCCGGTGATTTTGAGCTTAATCTGGGATCATTTTCTTTTTTGGCCTTTTCTGGCCTTTAGAAGGCGTTTTCGACGATTCTGAGCTTAATTTGGGATCATTTTCTTTTTAGGCCTTTTCTGGCCTTTAGAAGGCGTTTTAGGCGATTCTGAGCTTAATTTAGGATCATTTTCGTTTTAGGCCTTTTCTGGCCTTTAGAAGGCGTTTTAGGCGATTCTGAGCTTAATTTAGGATCATTTTCGTTTTGGCCTTTTCTGGCCTTTAGAAGGCGTTTCCGGCGATTCTGAGCTCAATTTGGGATCATTTTCTTTTTTGGCCTTTTCTGGCCTTTAGAAGGCGTTTTAGACGATTCTGAGCTCAATTTGGGATCATTTCCTTTTTTGGCCTTTTCTGGCCTTTAGAAGGCGTTTTAGGCGATTCTGAGCTTAATTTAGGATCATTTTCGTTTAAGGCCTTTTCTGGCCTTTAGAAGGCGTTTCCGGCGATTCTGAGCTCAATTTGGGATCATTTTCTTTTTTGGCCTTTTCTGGCCTTTAGAAGGCGTTTCCGACGATTCTGAGTTCAATTTGGGGTCATTTCCTTTTTTGGCCTTTAGAAGGCGTTTTCGACGATTCTGAGCTCAATTTGGGATCATTTTCTTTTTTGGCCTTTTCTGGCCTTTAGAAGGCGTTTTCGACGATTCTGAGCTCAATTTGGGATCATTTTCTTTTTTGGCCTTTTCTGGCCTTTAGAAGGCGTTTTCGACGATTCTGAGCTCAATTTGGGATCATTTTCTTTTTTGGCCTTTTCTGGCCTTTAGAAGGCGTTTCCGGTGATTTTGAGCTTAATCTGGGATCATTTTCTTTTTTGGCCTTTTGTGGCCTTTAGAAGGCGTTTTCGACGATTCTGAGTTCAATTTGGGGTCATTTTCTTTTTTGGCCTTTTCTGGCCTTTAGAAGGCGTTTTCGACGATTCTGAGCTCAATTTGGGATCATTTCCTTTTTTGGCCTTTTCTGGCCTTTAGAAGGCGTTTTCGGCGATTCTGAGCTCAATTTGGGATCATTTTCTTTTTTGGCCTTTTCTGGCATTTAGAAGCCGTTTTCGACGATTCTGAGCTCAATTTGGGATCATTTTATTTTTGACCTTTTCTGGCCTTTAGAAGGCGTTTTCGACGATTCTGAGCTCAATGTGGGATCATTTTCTTTTTTGGCCTTTTCTGGTCTTTAGAAGGCGTTTTCGACGATTCTGAGCTTTTCTGGCATTTAGAAGCCGTTTTCGACGATTCTGAGCTCAATTTGGGATCATTTTATTTATGACCTTTTCTGGCCTTCAGAAGGCGTTTTCGACGATTCTGAGCTCAATGTGGGATCATTTTCTTTTTTGGCCTTTTCTGGTCTTTAGAAGGCGTTTTCGACGATTCTGAGCTCAATTTGGGATCATTTTCTTTTTTGGCCTTTTCTGGCCTTTAGAAGGCGTTTTCGACGATTCTGAGCTCAATTTTGGATCATTTCCTTTTTTGGCCTTTTCTGGCCTTTAGAAGGCGTTTTCGACGATTCTGAGCTCAATTTGGGATAATTTTCGTTTTAGGCCTTATCTGGCCTTTAGAAGGCGTTTTCGACGATTCTGAGCTCAATTTGGGATCATTTTCTTTTTTGGCCTTTTCTGGCCTTTAGAAGGCGTTTTAGACGATTCTGAGCTCAATTTGGGATCATTTCCTTTTTTGGCCTTTTCTGGCCTTTAGAAGGCGTTTTAGGCGATTCTGAGCTTAATTTAGGATCATTTTCGTTTTGGCCTTTTCTGGCCTTTAGAAGGCGTTTCCGGCGATTCTGAGCTCAATTTGGGATCATTTTCTTTTTTGGCCTTTTCTGGCCTTTAGAAGGCGTTTTCGACGATTCTGAGTTCAATTTGGGGTCATTTCCTTTTTTGGCCTTTAGAAGGCGTTTTCGACGATTCTGAGCTCAATTTGGGATCATTTTCTTTTTTGGCCTTTTCTGGCCTTTAGAAGGCGTTTTTGACGATTCTGAGCTCAATTTGGAATCATTTTCTTTTTTGGCCTTTTCTGGCCTTTAGAAGGCGTTTCCGGTGATTTTGAGCTTAATCTGGGATCATTTTCTTTTTTGGCCTTTTCTGGCCTTTAGAAGGCGTTTTCGACGATTCTGAGCTTAATTTGGGATCATTTTCTTTTTAGGCCTTTTCTGGCCTTTAGAAGGCGTTTTAGGCGATTCTGAGCTTAATTTAGGATCATTTTCGTTTTAGGCCTTTTCTGGCCTTTAGAAGGCGTTTTAGGCGATTCTGAGCTTAATTTAGGATCATTTTCGTTTTGGCCTTTTCTGGCCTTTAGAAGGCGTTTCCGGCGATTCTGAGCTCAATTTGGGATCATTTTCTTTTTTGGCCTTTTCTGGCCTTTAGAAGGCGTTTTCGACGATTCTGAGCTCAATTTGGGATCATTTCCTTTTTTGGCCTTTTCTGGCCTTTAGAAGGCGTTTTAGGCGATTCTGAGCTTAATTTAGGATCATTTTCGTTTAAGGCCTTTTCTGGCCTTTAGAAGGCGTTTCCGGCGATTCTGAGCTCAATTTGGGATCATTTTCTTTTTTGGCCTTTTCTGGCCTTTAGAAGGCGTTTTCGACGATTCTGAGTTCAATTTGGGGTCATTTCCTTTTTTGGCCTTTAGAAGGCGTTTTCGACGATTCTGAGCTCAATTTGGGATCATTTTCTTTTTTGGCCTTTTCTGGCCTTTAGAAGGCGTTTTTGACGATTCTGAGCTCAATTTGGAATCATTTTCTTTTTTGGCCTTTTCTGGCCTTTAGAAGGCGTTTCCGGTGATTTTGAGCTTAATCTGGGATCATTTTCTTTTTTGGCCTTTTCTGGCCTTTAGAAGGCGTTTTCGACGATTCTGAGCTTAATTTGGGATCATTTTCTTTTTTGGCCTTTTCTGGCCTTTAGAAGGCGTTTTAGGCGATTCTGAGCTTAATTTAGGATCATTTTCGTTTTAGGCCTTTTCTGGCCTTTAGAAGGCGTTTTAGGCGATTCTGAGCTTAATTTAGGATCATTTTCGTTTAAGGCCCTTCTGGCCTTTAAAAGGAGATTCCGACGATTCTGAGCTCAATTTGGGATCATTTTCTTTTTTGGCCTTTTCTGGCCTTTAAAAGGCGTTTTCGACGATTCTGAGCTCAATTTGGGATCATTTTCTTTTTTGGCCTTTTCTGGCCTTTAGAAGGCGTTTTCGACGATTCTGAGCTTAATTTGGGATCATTTTCGTTTTAGGCCTTTTCTGGCCTTTAGAAGACGTTTTAGGCGATTCTGAGCTTAATTTAGGATCATTTTCGTTTAAGGCCCTTTTGGCCTTTAAAAGGAGTTTCCGGCGAATCTGAGCTCAATTTGGGATCATTTTCTTTTTTGGCCTTTTCTGGCCTTTAGAAGGCGTTTTCGACGATTCTGAGCTCAATTTGGGATCATTTTCTTTTTTGGCCTTTTCTGGCCTTTAGAAGGCGTTTTCGACGATTCTGAGCTTAATTTAGGATCATTTTCGTTTAAGGCCCTTCTGGCCTTTAAAATGAGATTTCGGCGATTCTGAGCTCAATTTGGGATCATTTTCTTTTTTGGCATTTTCTGGCCTTTAGAAGGCGTTTTCGACGATTCTGAGCTCAATTTGGGATCATTTTCTTTTTTGGCCTTTTCTGGCCTTTAGAAGGCGTTTTCGACGATTCTGAGCTCAATTTGGGATCATTTTCTTTTTTGGCCTTTTCTGGCCTTTAGAAGGCGTTTTCAACGATTCTGAGCTCAATTTGGGATCATTTTCTTTTTTGGCCTTGAGAAGGCGTTTTCGGCGATTCTGAGCTCAATTTGGGATCATTTTCTTTTTTGGCCTTTTCTGGCCTTTAGAAGGCGTTTTCGACGATTCTGAGCTCAATTTGGGATCATTTTCTTTTTTGGCCTTTTCTGGCCTTTAGAAGGCGTTTTCGACGATTCTGAGCTCAATTTGGGATCATTTTCTTTTTTGGCCTTTTCTGGCCTTTAGAAGGCGTTTTCGACGATTCTGAGCTCAATTCGAGATCATTTTCTTTTTTGGCCCTTTCTGACCTTTAGAAGGCGTTTTCGACGATTCTGAGCTCAATTTGGGATCATTTTATTTTTGGCCTTTTCTGGCCTTTAGAAGGCGTTTTCGACGATTCTGAGATCAATATGGGATCATTTTCTTTTCTGGCCTTTAGAAGGCGTTTTCGGCGATTCTGAGCTCAATTTGGGATCATTTTCTTTTTTGGCCTTTTCTGGCTTTTAGAAGGCGTTTTTGACGATTCTGAGCTCAATTTGGGATCATTTTATTTTTGGCCTTTTCTGGCCTTTAGAAGGCGTTTTCGACGATTCTGAGCTCAATTTGGGATCATTTTCTTTTTTGGCCTTTTCTGGCCTTTAGAAGGCGTTTCCGGCGATTCTGAGCTCAATTTGGGATCATTTTCTTTTTTGGCCTTTTCTGGCCTTTAGAAGGCGTTTTCGGTGGTTTTGAGCTTAATCTGGGATCATTTTCTTTTTTGGCCTTTTCTGGCCTTTAGAAGGCGTTTTCGACGATTCTGAGCTTAATTTGGGATCATTTTCGTTTTAGGCCTTTTCTGGCCTTTAGAAGGCGTTTTAGGCGATTCTGAGCTTAATTTAGGATCATTTTCGTTTAAGGCCCTTCTGGCCTTTAGAAGGAGTTTCCGGCGATTCTGAGCTCAATTTGGGATCATTTTCTTTTTTGGCCTTTTCTGGCCTTAGAAGGCGTTTTCGACGATTCTGAGCTCAATTTGGGATCATTTTCTTATTTGGCCTTTTCTGGCCTTTAGAAGGCGTTTTCGACGATTCTGAGCTCAATTTGGGATCATTTCCTTTTCTGGCCTTTAGAAGGCGTTTTCGACGATTCAGATCTCAATTTGGGATCATTTTCTTTTTTGGCCTTTTCTGGCCTTTAGAAGGCGTTTTCGACGATTCTGAGTTCAATTTGGGATCATTTCCTTTTCTGGCCTTTTCTGGCCTTTAGAAGGCGTTTCCGGCGATTCTGAGCTCAATTTGGGATCATTTTCTTTTTTGGCCTTTTCTGGCCTTTAGAAGGCGTTTTCGACGATTCTGAGCTCAATTCGGGATCATTTTCTTTTTTGGCCTTTTCTGGCCTTTAGAAGGCGTTTTCGACGATTCTGAGCTCAATTTGGGATCATTTTCTTTTTTGGCCTTTTCTGGCCTTTAGAAGGCGTTTTCGACGATTCTGAGCTCAATTTGGGATCATTTTCTTATTTGTCCTTTTCTGGCCTTTCGAAGGCGTTTTCGGTGGTTTTGAGCTTAATCTGGGATCATTTTCTTTTTTGGCCTTTTCTGGCCTTTAGAAGGCGTTTTCGACGATTCTGAGCTCAATTCGAGATCATTTTATTTTTAGGCCTTTTCTGGCCTTTAGAAGGCGTTTTCGGCGATTCTGAGCTCAATTCGGGATCATTTTCTTTTTTGGCCTTTTCTGGCCTTTAGAAGGCGTTTTCGACGATTCTGAGCTCAATTTGGGATCATTTTCTTTTTTTGGCCTTTTCTGGCCTTTAGAAGGCGTTTTCGACGATTCTGAGCTCAATTTGGGATCATTTTCTTATTTGTCCTTTTCTGGCCTTTCGAAGGCGTTTTCGGTGGTTTTGAGCTTAATCTGGGATCATTTTCTTTTTTGGCCTTTTCTGGCCTTTAAAAGGCGTTTTCGACGATTCTGAGCTTAATTTGGGATCATTTTCGTTTTAGGCCTTTTCTGGCCTTTAGAAGGCGTTTTAGGCGATTCTGAGCTTAATTTAGGATCATTTTCGTTTAAGGCCCTTCTGGCCTTTAGAAGGAGTTTCCGGCGATTCTGAGCTCAATTTAGGATCATTTTCTTTTTTGGCCTTTTCTGGCCTTAGAAGGCGTTTTCGACGATTCTGAGCTCAATTTGGGATCATTTTCTTTTTTGGCCTTTTCTGGCCTTTAGAAGGCGTTTTCGACGATTCTGAGCTCAATTTGGGATCATTTCCTTTTCTGGCCTTAAGAAGGCGTTTTCGACGATTCAGAGCTCAATTTGGGATCATTTTCTTTTTTGGCCTTTTCTGGCCTTTAGAAGGCGTTTTCGACGATTCTGAGCTCAATTTGGGATCATTTCCTTTTCTGGCCTTTAGAAGGAGTTTCCGGCGATTCTGAGCTCAATTTGGGATCATTTTCTTTTTTGGCCTTTTCTGGCCTTAGAAGGCGTTTTCGACGATTCTGAGCTCAATTTGGGATCATTTTCTTTTTTGGCCTTTTCTGGCCTTTAGAAGGCGTTTTCGACGATTCTGAGCTCAATTTGGGATCATTTTCTTTTTTGGCCTTTTCTGGCCTTTAGAAGGCGTTTTCGACGATTCTGAGCTCAATTTGGGATCATTTCCTTTTTTGGCCTTTTCTGGCATTAAGAAGGCGTTTTCGGCGATTCTGAGCTCAATTTGGGATCATTTTCTTTTTTGGCCTTTTCTGGCCTTTAGAAGCCGGTTTCGACGATTCTGAGCTCAATTTGGGATCATTTTCTTTTTTGGCCTTTTCTGGCCTTTAGAAGGCGTTTTCGACGATTCTGAGCTCAATTTGGGATCATTTTCTTTTTTGGCCTTTTCTGGCCTTTAGAAGGCGTTTTCGACGATTCTGAGCTCAATTCGAGATCATTTTCTTTTTTGGCCTTTTCTGGCCTTTAGAAGGCGTTTTCGGCGATTCTGAGCTCAATTCGGGATCATTTTCTTTTTTGGTCTTTTCTGGCCTTTAGAAGGCGTTTTCGACGATTCTGAGCTCAATTTGGGATCATTTCCTTTTTTGGCCTTTTCTGGCCTTTAAAAGGCGTTTTCGACGATTCTGAGCTCAATTCGGGATCATTTTCTTTTTTGGCCTTTTCTGGCCTTTAGAAGGCGTTTTCGACGATTCTGAGCTCAATTCGAGATCATTTTCTTTTTAGGCCTTTTCTGGCCTTTAGAAGGCGTTTTCGGCGATTCTGAGCTCAATTCGGGATCATTTTCTTTTTTGGCCTTTTCTGGCCTTTAGTAGGCGATTCTGAGCTCAATTTGGGATCATTTTCTTTTTTGGCCTTTTCTGGCCTTGAGAAGGCGTTTTCGACAATTCTGAGCTCAATTTGGGATCATTTTCTTTTTTGGCCTTTTCTGGCCTTTAGAAGGCGTTTTCGACGATTCTGAGCTCAATTTGGGATCATTTTCTTTTTTGGCCTTTTCTGGCCTTTAGAAGGCGTTTTCGACGATTCTGAGCTCAATTTGGGATCATTTTCTTTTTTGGCCTTTTCTGGCCTTTAGAAGGCGTTTTCGACGATTCTGAGCTCAATTCGAGATCATTTTATTTTTAGGCCTTTTCTGGCCTTTAGAAGGCGTTTTCGGCGATTCTGAGCTCAATTCGGGATCATTTTCTTTTTTGGCCTTTTCTGGCCTTTAAGAGGCGTTTTCGACGATTCTGAGCTCAATTCGGGATCATTTTCTTTTTTGGCCTTTTCTGGCCTTTAGAAGGCGTTTTCGACGATTCTGAGCTCAATTTGGGATCATTTCCTTTTTTGGCCTTTTCTGGCCTTTAGCAGGCGTTTTCGACGATTCTGAGCTCAATTTGGGATCATTTTCTTTTTTGGCCTTTTCTGGCCTTTAGAAGGCGTTTTCGACGATTCTGAGCTCAATTCGAGATCATTTTATTTTTAGGCCTTTTCTGGCCTTTAGAAGGCGTTTTCGGCGATTCTGAGCTCAATTCGGGATCATTTTCTTTTTTGGTCTTTTCTGGCCTTTAGAAGGCGTTTTCGACGATTCTGAGCTCAATTTGGGATCATTTCCTTTTTTGGCCTTTTCTGGCCTTTAAAAGGCGTTTTCGACGATTCTGAGCTCAATTCGGGATCATTTTCTTTTTTGGCCTTTTCTGGCCTTTAGAAGGCGTTTTCGACGATTCTGAGCTCAATTCGAGATCATTTTATTTTTAGGCCTTTTCTGGCCTTTAGAAGGCGTTTTCGGCGATTCTGAGCTCAATTCGGGATCATTTTCTTTTTTGGCCTTTTCTGGCCTTTAGTAGGCGATTCTGAGCTCAATTTGGGATCATTTTCTTTTTTGGCCTTTTCTGGCCTTGAGAAGGCGTTTTCGACAATTCTGAGCTCAATTTGGGATCATTTTCTTTTTTGGCCTTTTCTGGCCTTTAGAAGGCGTTTTCGACGATTCTGAGCTCAATTTGGGATCATTTTCTTTTTTGGCCTTTTCTGGCCTTTAGAAGGCGTTTTCGACGATTCTGAGCTCAATTTGGGATCATTTTCTTTTTTGGCCTTTTCTGGCCTTTAGAAGGCGTTTTCGACGATTCTGAGCTCAATTCGAGATCATTTTATTTTTAGGCCTTTTCTGGCCTTTAGAAGGCGTTTTCGGCGATTCTGAGCTCAATTCGGGATCATTTTCTTTTTTGGCCTTTTCTGGCCTTTAGAAGGCGTTTTCGACGATTCTGAGCTCAATTTGGGATCATTTTCTTTTTTGGCCTTTTCTGGCCTTTAGAAGGCGTTTTCGACGATTCTGAGCTCAATTTGGGATCATTTTCTTTTTTGGCCTTTTCTGGCCTTTAGAAGGCGTTTTAGGCGATTCTGAGCTTAATTTAGGATCATTTTCGTTTAAGGCCTTTTCTGGCCTTTAGAAGGCGTTTTAGACGATTCTGAGCTCAATTTGGGATCATTTCCTTTTTTGGCCTTTTCTGGCCTTAAGAAGGCGTTTTCGACGATTCTGAGCTCAATTTGGGATCATTTTCTTTTTTGGCCTTCAGAAGGCGTTTTCGACGATTCTGAGCTCAATTCGGGATCATTTTCTTTTTGGCCTTTTCTGGCCTTTAGAAGGCGTTTTCGACGAATCTGAGCTCAATTTGGGATCATTTCCTTTTTTGGCCTTTTCTGGCCTTTAAAAGGCGTTTTCGACGATTCTGAGCTCAATTTGGGATCATTTTCTTTTTTGGCCTTTTCTGGCCTTTAGAAGGCGTTTTCGACGATTCTGAGCTCAATTTGGGATCATTTTCTTTTTTGGCCTTTTCTGGCCTTTAGAAGGCGTTTTCGACGATTCTTAGCTCAATTTGGGATCATTTTCTTTTTTGGCCTTTTGTGGCCTTAGGAAGGCGTTTTCGACGATTCTGAGCTTAATTTGGGATCATTTTCTTTTTAGAGCTTTTCTGGCCTTTAGAAGCAATTGTAATTCTAATTGCATTGTGGTTTTATGAGAATTCTAGGTTCTGAGACGATTGAGAAAATCTTAGCGGTTCTGGCGGATTCGAAACACTCAGAGGGATTTGTTGTTGTTGCTATTGCGTTGTTATGCCTGGTTTACCCGACATAATGGCTGGGCGATCACTCGGAATCGGATTGTTCGGCTATCCTGATAAAATCGGAAGTTGGGGTTGGCGGTAGTTCAGATGTCACAGGCGGTTGATCGATAACTGGAAACGGTGGTTTCAATTCCGGCCCGGCTTTCCTGGATTCTGAATCGATATCGAATACATGTTGGACACCTTTTTGGTGGGACTCATGAATCGACTCTGCTCTGCTGCCACACTCACTCAATTTCCGAATAATTGACTGCATTTCATTCAGCGACTCCTGTCGAATCTGCTGCTACTCTTCTTCTATAAGTGTCTTCTTTTCTGCAAGTCGACGAAGAGGTTCTCGTGCCTGCAAAGCTTACTCTCGCTTTATTAATTCCTTCTCGAGCAGCTTTATTTCTACTAGTAGATGAGTGGAGCTGGGCACAACCGATAACGTTTTCTTTAGTTTCCTAGAGTCCGACCTAGCCGAGGACGATCGGAGAATCCTGCCGGATGATGGAGGCTTTGAAGAGTGGGTGGGTAGCGAGAGATTTTCAATTCGGCCCTCGTTACAGGAGCAGGCCAGGCTTTTGACAGAGTTGACCACGCCCGCACACCCGAAATGCTTCCATAATTTGCAAGATACGCAAGCCATCCATTTCTCTTCGTCCATGTCAGGCCCGGTACAGGACTCGCAGCTGTAGCCAGCGGGATTGCGATATTTCTCCATTTCTGACCCCGTATAAAATTCTTGAAGAATTGTGGGGGTGAGAGGTTATGTCTACAGTTCCGAGAGCAAAAACCTTTTCGTAGCATTAGCTTCATGCTAAAATCATATTGATAATTCTATTTTATGTTTATAGCTGGTACTAATTGTACCAGCTATAAACATAAAATAGAATTTTGATCTTTTTCGACCCGTTCTTGTTTTGTACTCAGATTATTTCTTGCTTGATTTCTTTTGGAATTATTTTTTTATTTTATCAACTCTTTCTAGTTTTTTCACGAAACTGAACATTTTGTATGAGATTTTCATTTCGCTTGGAACTCTAAACAGGACTTCAACTGAATTCGGGCCGCTTGAAATTTTTTTGTCCTAAATCTCAAATTTAGTTATGATTTAGAACTTCTTTGTTTACAGATTTTGTATATTTTCTAGTAAGTCTAAACATTCATGCATTTTTTAGGATAGAAAATAAAAACTGTGTGATAACGATAAAAGGAGTAACAGCATCGGCTACATCCTAAGGGTCAGTTAGGAAACGAAGGAAGGAAGTGTAGCAATCGTTGTTGTAGGAGACCGAGTTTAATCCAGCATCTCCAATGACTGTGACGAAAAGGTAGAAGTACATATTTGTTCAATTCAATGTTGACTCTGTAACCCTTGAGAGTACGCTGCTTCCCTTGTTCAAAATGTTTGTCGAAAAAGTAATAAAAATATAAAAAAAATACGTCAAATTGAAATTTGATGAATCTCTTCTTAAATAGAGAATTAACGTCATGCTTCAGGCTGTTTTTTTTTTAAACTCATACCTTCATTAATACTCCCTACGACGATTTTTTTTCTCCAGTCTCAACAAGCTTCCAGTTCTGATTGAAGCTCCAATTCTGCTTGCGTCCCACTCCAAATTATACGAGCAAAGATGATTACTAAAAAACTCTAATTAAGTATCAAATGACTTCATAGCAAATTGGACCAACTCCTTAACCCCTTCACTCGAACCTCTTCACCGAATTAATGTTTTAAAATTCTTCCTCCAGAATAAAAACAATTCCCACGCTCTCCTTCTCTCTCCCGGATTCGTGCCAGAGCATTTGGGAAGCCGAAAAACAAAAACAAAATCATGCTGAATAATGCATCTGGCCACAAAGCAGCTCAGCATTGAATAAATCATCCATTTTCACTGCCACCGCTGACTGTTGCTTGCCTTCTTGGAGCAAAATTTTTCCAGCGCAGTTTTCCGCTGTCTGTCTCTCCGGTGTTGTTGTTTTGCACACTGCTGCCTGTGTAGTACTAGAGCGAAACGTCAAAACTTCATCGGCAGTGGCGAGAGCGCATGCGCTCGGTTTCAACTTGCATGCAATTACAAGTAGGAAAACCCGAACCCGCTGTTCGCGGGTCGAGTCGGAATTCCGACTTCCACCCAGCTTCCATCCGTCGCCGGCGTCGCCGGTGCGAATGAGGCAAGGTGGTTCCAAGGATCAGCTGAGACGACAACGACGACGACGACGATGGGTTGGTGCTTGTGAATATGTGCGAACCTTTCCGCGAATCAAACCGTCAACAGCCGTCCGCCGTGATGAACAGTAATAATGCATACCGGGTTCTTGGGTCCCGCTGGGGGAGGGGATTTTTATGACAAGGCACATGTAGATTTTTCATTTTCACAGCGCCTCATACACATTGTGCAAAAACAGAATGTGCGGCAATCAAGGTTTGCTCTTGTTCGAAAGCTTCCGCTAGTCTTGCTTGATGATATTTTTCGATTCGATTCGGATGACTTCCTTGCACACATACAGACACACACACACACAAACGTACGGTTCCCGTCACGGCTGTGCTGTCACTGTCGCAGTGTTTTATAATTCAGTTGGGGGATCTTTGCCTGAGTCTCAGATTCTGAGAGTTGGGCGGAGAGCAGCAGCAGCAGCTAATTGCGGCAAAATTGTGAACTTTGTAAAACTGTGAAGGAGGCAAATTAAAGTACGGGGGAAGCAACGGAACGGAGTAATCATGAAACACGAACCCGTTGTTTGCGCATCTGTGGCTGCTACTGATGCTGCAATGGTGGCGACGACGGTCGGAAGAAAGATTGCGCAACATTGATAACGTGGGAAGTGGCGGTTGGCAACCGGACAGGTTGAATTTTTCGGGGTCAAGAGAAAAGACCGGGGAAATGTGTCCGAACTCGGTTCAGGGTTAGATCACGGGCGGGGATTACGGCAAGCGCCAGCAAAAGCAGCTGCAGCCAGTTGGAGCCGGAAAAGTTTCGGTACTATGTTTTCATTTGTGATGACGGTTGACTGAGAAGGGGAAGTTTTGCACCAGAAGGGGCTGGATTAGAATGGATTCTCGTAGCTTCAATTCGATCAAATTAGCACCATAAAAGCATTTGTTTTCTTCAGAAGATTTCGTTTAACTTTTCAGCATTAGTATTAGAGATAAAACTTCGAGGTTTTCAAGTTTGGAAAGCTGAAAAGTCAACTGAACGAAAGATAGATAGTAAATAAACTAGTGTAAATTGATTTTTTTAAAATAAAAATGATGAGCAAAAATTGCCACAAAACAGATCACGGTGTGGAAAACTAGCAAAACAGCCTGAATGCTGTTCATAGAACAATTAAAAAAAATTTAATCTATGTTTATCTTCAAAAGTTCGAAAAAATGTTTTATGAAGTCACGAAAAAGTATGAAATACAAATACACAAAACAAAAAATAATAGAAAACAGGCTTCTTTCGCCAAAACTGAACACAACAAAGCTAAAACAAATCAAAATGACCAATAAATCACAAAAACAGTTCAATTGTACCGAAAAACTTACAGGCGTTCATTGAATGAGGTAAACTTTGAAGAAATAAAAAATAAACCCCAGCAACGTAGCAAACAATGCTAGAGAGGTTCAGAAAAGATGCAACAACGAAAACAAGCACTCAAAAATGGTAGAAAATAAATTCATTGGAAAGTCTCGTAAAAAGATTTAAGAATGTCAAAGAAGAAGAAGAAACGATGATGAAATATCACAAAATAGTATCAAATGGATGTAAAATATCAAAAAACACTAAAATATTACAATAACGAAGAATAATATACTAGAAGCAGGACCACCGAATAAACAAGAAATGAGACAGCAAAAAAAGAAAGGGCTCAAAACGAAATGAAAATGGAAAATGTGGACCGCAAGAAGAAGAAAAACAAGAACAAGAACAAGAACAAGAACAAGAACAAGAACAAAGACAAGAAAAAGAACAAGAACTAAATATGAACATACACAAAAGAGGAGAACAAGAACAAAAACAAAAACAAAAAGCGAAAGAGAACAAAAAGAAGAAGCAGAGCAAGGAAAAAAGAAAGAACAAGAACAGAAAACGGAAAAGAAGAGGAAGCAGAAGCATTGCACGAAAATAGGAATGAACAAGAACAAAAATAGCAAGAAGGAGAGGAAGGAGGAGATGAAAAGAAACAAGGAGTAGAAGTGAGAAGTAAAAAATGAAAAGTAATAAGTGAAAAGAAATAAGTGAGAAGTAAACAAATTAAAAATTAGCAATGAGGAATAAGATATAAAAAGTGAGAAATGAAAAACGCGAAATGAAAATGAGAGGTAAAAAGTGAAAAGTGAGAAACTAGAAATGAGCAATGAAAAATAAGAACTGACAACAAGGAAATAAGAAGTGAGAAGTGAGAAATGAGAAGTAAACAACAAGAAATCAGAAATATGAAATGAAAAATGAGAAATGAGGAAAATGAATGAAAGAAGAAAGGAGATAAGAGATAAGAAAAATGAAATATGGGAAAAATTAAGAAAGTGCAATAAGAAGAAAATTATAAATTAGAAGTCAAAATTGAGAAGTTAGAAATAAAAAGTGAAAAAGGAACAGTGAGATATGAGAAAATGAAAGTGAGAATTGAAACCTGGGAAAGAGGTACTGATAAATGAGGAGAGAGAAGTGAGAAAAGAGAAATGAGAAGTGAAAGCGAGAAGTGCAAATTTAGAAAAAAAAGAAATGAGAAACGAAAAATGAGAAATGAGAAATGAAAAATGAGAAATGAAAAATGAAAAATGAAAAATGAAAAATGAAAAATGAAAAATGAAAAATGAAAAATGAAAAATGAAAAATGAAAAATGAAAAATGAAAAATGAAAAATGAAAAATGAAAAATGATAAATGAAAAATGAAAAATGAAAAATGAAAAATGAAAAATGAAAAATGAAAAATGAAAAATGAAAAATGAAAAATGAAAAATGAAAAATGAAAAATGAAAAATGAAAAATGACAAATGAAAAATGAAAAATGAGAAATGAAAAATGAAAAATGAAAAATGAAAAATGAAAAATGAAAAATGAAAAATGAAAAATGAAAAATGAAAAATGAAAAATGAAAAATGAAAAATGAAAAATGAAAAATGAAAAATGAAAAATGAAAAATGAAAAATGAAAAATGAAAAATGAAAAATGAAAAATGAAAAATTAAAAATGAAAAATGAAAAATGAAAAATGAAAAATGAAAAATGAAAAATGAAAAATGAAAAATGATAAATGAAAAATGAAAAATGAAAAATGAAAAATGAAAAATGAAAAATGAAAAATGAAAAATGAAAAATGAAAAATGAAAAATGAAAAATGAAAAATGAAAAATGAAAAATGAAAAATGAAAAATGAAAAATGAAAAATGAAAAATGAAAAATGAAAAATGAAAAATGACAAATGAAAAATGAAAAATGAGAAATGAAAAATGAAAAATGAAAAATGAAAAATGAAAAATGAAAAATGAAAAATGAAAAATGAAAAATGAAAAATGAAAAATGAAAAATGAAAAATGAAAAATGAAAAATGAAAAATGAAAAATGAAAAATGAAAAATGAAAAATGAAAAATGAAAAATGAAAAATTGAAAAATGAAAAATGAAAAATGAAAAATGAAAAATGAAAAATGAAAAATGAAAAATGAAAAATGAAAAATGAAAAATGAAAAATGAAAAATGAAAAATGAAAAATGAAAAATGAAAAATGAAAAATGAAAAATGAAAAATGAAAAATGAAAAATGAAAAATTAAAAATGAAAAATAAAAAATGAAAAATGAAAAATGAAAAATGAAAAATGAAAAAAAGAAATTAAAAATGAATCAAGAATCAATTTTCATCAATCCTGAATCAAGAAAAAAAACTCCAAAACATAAAAAAGTTAAAAATTCAAAAATCGAAAATCGTAAATCAATAGGTCACAAGCACTGCAAAAAAGGTTTGCGTAACAGTGCTTAAACCTCTCGAGGTTTATCATTCACAAGACGTGAATTTTTGCTTCCAACAAACTTTACAAACTGCTCACCTGTTTACTTGGGACTCATGCATTATTTTTTCCTCTCATTCCAAAGTCACATTCGGGGTCGGATTTATGGCTGCCAAGTTTGGAGATGCACAAAAACTGAGCTTCATCCTCCAAGCTTCAAGCTGGCATTACCGCTTGGGGAAAACCGGAAGAGGAGAAATGCAAAACGTGCATGTGAATATCCAGGTTGCAGAAATGTTACCTCTTCTAGCAGCAATCGCGTGGTCCTTGCGATTCTTCCGTCAAGCTGTGCGCACTTTCTCAAAATAATTATGATTACGGAATGGTTTTCATTGTTCCGGTGGCGAAGTCATCAGCTCCGGTGCTTACATGTTTGGGACTGCACTGCAAAAAAACAACAACAAAAAACTCTTCCCCTTCCAGATGTCCAACCCAACTGTCGGACATTTCTTCGCACCTAACCCGCCGTTAACGAAGGACAGCTAGCTCGAGGATTTTTCAACCGTGTAACCGGCACTGACACCGGCCCCGGGATCCGGGTGTGAGGAATACCAAACTTGTACACGGCGAGTTTTAATTTATGAGCCATTATCGCCAGGTTTGCCGCCGCTGCCAGTGATGCTGAGCGCTGAGGAGGATTGCCGTGAGAAGAGGAACTTAATTATGCAAAGGGAATGGCGTGGAATACCGGCTACCCCCCGACAGGAGGGGGGGGGGGAGGAGCGGTTTTCAGTCAGGACCAACTTTGCGCTTTGTTGAATAAGAAGAGGTGAGCTTTGTGTGAGTGTGAGTGTTTGCACACCAGTCGGTCGAGAAGATAACAACTTAAATTATTGTTAGAAGACTAAAGCACCGCCGCTGCTGCACGGATTGAGGTTATGAACCCATACCTTTTCCACACCCGTCATCATTCACCCACCTCCGTTTTTGTGTGCAAAAGGCAAATGAGCAGCTGCGGTCGGATTCTCGCATCGCATCGCATCGGTGCGTGGATGATGGAAACTTTTGGTTTTTTTTTGTTTTTGTTAGCACTTTTTCGATGGAAAGTGTTGCTCATACTACATCATCGCAACTTTCCTTCCACTACCGTAAAGAGTTTTTTCGCTTTGGTTGGATGCGACGGGGTTGCTTGTTTTGTTTTCACCGGAATTTTTTTTTATCTCTTGCATTAATTCTTTTTATAACCCCCTGCTAAACACACCTGGGGAAAACATTTTATCTCTTACGGAATCATGTCGGATGCTTCGCGTCTTTCGTTCATATTTGTCATGAAAGAGATGTCTAGGTTTTATATTTTATTCAGAGAGATGGTTTACTACTCACTGAAACTCTTTTCAGTTTGTGAAAAAAAAAAATAATTCAAGCGAAATGTTTTCAACTACTTTTTTTTTTCATTCGAGCACAGTTATATAAAATTCGCAGTTTACGTTTTGCAAAATATTTTAACTATTTATCCATTTAACCAAACCACAAAACCCGATGGATAACCCACAAAATCAGCCTTCAGCAGTGGCTCTATTCCATACGCTCTGGGCATTATAAACCATTTGTTTCGTTTCGCGACCGGACCGGAAGATTGCATTCGTCGTACCAGAAAGCTTGCCAAGCCTTCTTGTCTAAAGCGGGCATTAATAGACCGTGCCCTGCTCAGCTTGGGGTCCGCAACGCAGACTCCGCCGGCTGTTTGTTTGCCATTAAGTGTATGCGCTCTCGGACTGCCACCGTTGTTCCCGTTCATCACACATGGCATTGTTTTAATGCTTCCAGGGACCTTTTTCGAATCGAAAGCCAACATTTGGAGATTTTGCGACGACCGTCGAAAGGATGAAAGGTATCGTAAACCAGTGGCTTATTTGTGATAGATGACGGGACATTTCCTGATCCATCCGTTCGTCCGTCTGCCCGCTTCGAGTTTCGATTCAACCTCGATTCGCAGCTGTGAAACAAAAGCCACACTGAACCGGAATGATTTTCGGTCAATCGATTTTCTAATCTAGTACCGTTTGCTTCCGGCTGTTGCTTTCGACAGCGAGCCAAAATGAGTTTTGCGCTTTACAGTCGATTGAAGTTTAACGTCGTGCACAGAAATCTGCTTCACAATAATTTTCATTCTGCTTTTGTTATGAATAAGGATTTGGATTTTCTCACAACACAACAACTAACCCAGAGAACTCGGAAGAACCTGTATCTGTAAGTAAGTAAGCTGTACCGTAAAATTTTATTTACGAGCCAGTGGTGCGGATAGGGGTTCAAAATTGGTTGCTCGAGGGGTTGGGAAACGGATCAGCCGGCATGATTGGATATTAATACTGTTATCTTGTTATCATGAACAAACTTGGGAAAACTTTCCCTTCTATTTGTTCGGTTCACCTGAACCCGTGAAATGGATCGACCGAGGAGAGTGTCGAATTGTTATTGTATTATATTTTATATCTTATGGCTAGTCATGCGTTATTTTGGGAACAAACTTATTACGTTGATAAGAGTATTGATTTTGAACTAATCATTTTAGTAGGCTCGACTGTAGACAATTATCTTAACTCTGTTGTAATACTATTCCCAGAAACAGTTTTCATTTTATACGTCACTTGAATTGGGTGCGCTCAATTAGAGCCCGTCAATATTCGTTTGAACTGTTCTTACGCGATTCCACTCCACAACGATGAACGCCAGGAGCAGCAATTAATCAGAGCGTGTGTGCTTGTGAAGTATTTCTGTTTGATGTTTGGAATTTATATAGCTATTACTTCGAGGTTGCAGATCACAGCCACACGAGCGTCTCAAAGTTATGTGCCAGATAATTGCTCATACAAGCTCGTTAATTTTGACATCCTGCAGTAAAGCTTGAACGCTAAGAAGTTCGGAGACGATGGGTTTCTTTTAGTCAAATTACGCGCTTCAGTTTTTGAAGTAGAATACTTCTCTCAGGAAGTTCGGCTACATAGGGATGTGAAATGAAAATCTAAAACCGAAAAAAGTGAAAAATATGTCCAATTTCAAATGCTAAAAAATCGGTTAGTATTCGATGGATTTCCTTCGTTCTTGCAGCAATAGATTGCAAAATCTTCTAAGATTCTTCCCAAAATAAGATAATTGTAATTTTATTATTCACACTATTGTACTATTGGAAATAGTCAAGCCTTGTCAAAACGAAAAATTCGACCTCTGATTGGTCGTTATATGCTTGCTTCCCAAGCAATCGACAGGATCATATACCTTGCAATTGAAAACATGCTATTTGGCCTATATAAGAGCCTGTTTCAGCCGGAGCCGCTCATCATTCTCTGCTAGCGTGTTGAGCAGTATAGTCGTTATATTTTTTGCGCTGCTTTGTACGTTCTATATAACAAGTTTCTTTTCGCGTTGGATTTCCCGTCGAGTACCTTGGAGTATCTTCTGGATCTCGCCAAGGGTACTTCCATGGCTGGCAACAAGCCGCTCTTTCCTGTTACATTAGACGATATAACCGACAGTGACTGCGCGGAGCAGTCGACCGATGGTTTTCACCAAGTGAAGAAAAAGAAGACAATGGACAGCCAAAATTCATCTGCTGCAGAAACGTCCACCGGTTCGAAACACAAACGCAAGCAGGCCGTGCCCCTCGGTTCGTCGGACCCATAAACGAATCGGCTGCTGCAAAATAACAAGTTTGCACTGCTGCCCGTAGAAAATGGTAACAACGAACCCATCGCTAAAAAAGAGCGAGTCCCCCCGCTATTCACCCCCCTCCGGGACATGCTAAAGCTACAAGCGGAGCTTGCCAACTTACCGTTGGAGCCTCTCTACAAAAAATGTAGCAAAGGCACCAAAATCCTGTGCTCCAACATGGAGGAGTACAACAAAGTGAGCGATCTACTAGCCACGCTACAGGTGCCCTACTACACGCACGACAACCCAGCAACGAAGCCACTGAAAGTGGTACTACGAGGTTTGCCAGCTTTGGCTGCATCGACAGTGAAAGCCGAGCTTGAGCAGGTTGGCTTGAAAGTGGAAGCGGTTTTCCCGATGAATCGTCGATCCCAAACCGTCAAGGATGACCCCTACCGAGACGAGCTGTTCTAAGTACACTTCACTAAGAGAAGCACGACTCTCGGTGCACTGCGTAACACCAAACATCTGTTCCACACCATCATCCAGTGGGAACCGTATCGTCCTCAACACCGTGACGTAACCCAGTGTACCATCTGTTGGTGGTTCGGCCATGGTACACGAAACTGCAAAATGATTCCGCGTTGTGACAAGTGCGCTGGGGCGCATCGCTCTTCGACCTGCCTTCAAACTGATGACTCCGAGCCGAAATGCGCGAACTGTGACCAAAACCATCGTGCCACCAGCCGGAGCTGCCCGAAGCGTGCGGAATTTATTCGCATTCGTAAGGCAGCGTCAACAGCCAACCAGAACGGACGTCATCGGGAGCCTCCTCCGGCTCATACACCAGATCAGTTTCCACCGATCCGGACCAGACATGTGGTCCCCGTGTTGGAGCCGCTTCCGCTTCCGAATAGCAGTCAACCGAATCGTAGCACGCCTGCTGCGAAATTTTCTGCGCAGCCCCGTCTCGCCGCCGCTGCTGCTCTCTCAAACCAAGGACCCACCCCGACTCCCGGATTGTCATACGCTGGTGCTACTTCTGGGACGTTTGCTGGTTCTACTGAAGATGACCCTCCACTATCAACAGAGGAACTAGTCAAAATCATCTCCGCTGCATTCGAAATCCAGCGTAAATATAAAACCCGCAGCCAGCAGCTTGCTGCAATCGTCGCCCTAATCTCTAACAATGGACCATAAACCCTTCGTTATTGCGAATTGGAATGCTTGTTCTCTAAGGAACAAACACGTTGAGCTTCTTGATTTCCTTGGCGAGAAGGAGGTCGATATTGCCGTCATTACGGAGACTCATCTGAAGCCGGAAGTTAACATCTTTCTTCCGGGCTCCCAGCTGGTACGACTAGACAGGATCAGTGCAGGGGGCGAAGGAGTTGCTATTGCTGTGAGGAGCAACGTCAAGCGTCGCCTGCTGCCGAGTTTCCAACTTAAGACTATCGAAGTCATCGGGCTCGAAGTTGAAACCTCGCTCGGCCCAATCATCATCATCGCAGCGTACTGTCCCAAGCAAACCACCACCCGAGACGGTACCGCTGCGAAATTACGAAACGATCTGGCCAAGCTGACTCGGCGGCGGGCGAAGTACATCATTGCTGGAGACCTGAACGCTCGGCACGAGGTGTGGGGCAACCGAAGACAAAACAGGAATGGCATCATCCTGGCGGAAGACCTTGAGACCGGGCACTACAACATCTTGGCACCAGAGTGCCCTTCCAGAATCTCCCGGTCCGTGGTTCACTCTGTCCTGGACATATTCCTGTCCAACATGGCAATCTTCGAGGTTCCAGTGGTGTTCGAGGAGCTTTCGTCGGATCACTATCCGGTGGTGCTGACCTTGGGTGCCACTACTGAGACGGTGGCCAATCAACCCAGGCGAGATTATCATTGCGCCGACTGGGCCCGGTTTCAGCGTATCGTCGACGAGAACACCAACACCGACCACCCCTTGAACACTCCAGCGTAGA
Source organism: Wyeomyia smithii (assembly GCF_029784165.1). Taxonomy (NCBI): domain Eukaryota; kingdom Metazoa; phylum Arthropoda; class Insecta; order Diptera; family Culicidae; genus Wyeomyia; species Wyeomyia smithii. Next base: position 2,845,182 of record NC_073694.1, read on the forward strand.
TCGACCAGGCGTTGGACACCCTCCAGCGTGCGATTGCCGTCGCACGTGTCTCGGCGGTCCCCGTACAGCAAACTCAGGTGAGTACCGCCCTCCATATCGACAGCACCACTGAACACATCATAAGGTTGCGCAACATCTATCGGCGCCAGTACCAACGAACTGGTGACCGATCCAAGAAGACCATGAGCAACCGACTGACCAAGGTTATCCAGGAACGCATTCAAGATCTGCGGAACCGCGAGTTTGGCCAAAAGCTCCGCCAGATTCCACCAAACTCAAAACCTTTTTGGTCCTTAACCAAAATTTTGAAAAAGAGACCAAAACCCATTCCTCCGCTTGTTCCGTCCGGAGAAGGTGAACTACTCATAACACCTGTTGAAAAGGCGAACGCGCTGGGGCAGCAGCTCGTGTCGTCACACAATTTGGGGCGAAACATCGTCAGCCCTTTCGAGCTGGCTGTTTCTGAGGGAGTTACTATGGTCGACAATTCGAGCAGTTTGGTCCCAGAGGAAGTACGAGTGACGGCGGATGAGCTCATCGGTCTAGCGAGGAGATCTAGGAATATGAAGGCCCCCGGCTTTGAAAACACATTTAACATCGAGCTCAAGCACCTGAGTCACGGCTCATTTGCTTTTGTAGCACGTGTTTTCGACCGGTGCTGGGAGCTTGGCTACTTCCCTTCAATGTGGAAGTTAGCTAAAGTCATCCCAGTACTGAAGCCTTCTATTCCTAAGAGCTATCGTCCAATCAGCCTACTCTCTGCCCTCTCCAAGCTGTTTGAAAAGTCGATCCAGAGCCGCCTGCTTTCATTCACCGATGAGAATGGTGTCCTCCCTGAGGAACAGTTTGGTTTCCGCAAGGGCAGGTCCACCATCCATCAGCTCAATCGAGTTATGAACATCATTCAGCGGAACAAGTCGGTGTCCAAGACGACAGCAATGGTGCTCTTGGACATTGAAAAGGCTTTTGACAATGTGTGGCATGATGGCCTGGTGTACAAGCTGCATCGACACAATTTTCCGTTATACTTGATCAAAATCATCAAAAGCTATCTCTCGGATAGAGCCTTTCGGGTTTCCTTACACAATGTGTGCTCAGAGCAACTAAACATCGATGCAGGAGTGCCCCAAGGTAGTATCTTGGGACCACTCCTGTATAACATTTACACCTCGGACATCCCACCTCTCCCGGGAGGTGGAGTGTTGTCACAATTTGCGGATGATACCGCGATCATGTACAAAGGTCGCATCATCCGCGCTTTGACACGCAAACTGCAAGGAGGCCTGGATGCTCTGAATGAGTACTACACCAGCTGGAAAATTGTGATCAATGTGGCCAAGACCCAGGTCATTTTGTTCCCACATTCGAGATCGTCCAGGCTTGTTCCTGCTGACGATTGCAGGATACGGTTCGGTGGCTCCCTCATTGAGTGGTCCAACGTGGTGGTTTATCTTGGTCTGTCTCTGGACAGTCATCTAGTTTTTCGGGCTCATGTCGATAAAACAGTGACCAAATGCTGCATCCTCATCAGGGCATTGTACCCTCTGATTTGCAGGAATTCGAAATTGTGTCTGAAGAATAAGATGGCAGTCTACAGACAGATCATTTACCCCACGTTGGAATACGCCGTACCAGTTTGGAAGGACTGTGCCCGGACACACAGGCTGAGGCTCCAGCGCGTCCAAAACAAAATCTTAAAAATGATCTTAAACCTTCCCCCCTGGACAAGAACAAGCGAGGTACACGAGCTCGCGAACCTGGAAACCTTGGCAGTGCAATTCGACCGGTACTGCACGAAATATGAAGGGAGGTGCTCCATCTCCAAACACGCCGTTATCCGCGAACTTTAGGTTAAGATTGTAAATAGTAGAATAAGTAGGTTAAGTAGGTAGAATATTTTTAAATAATTAAATCCTGATGTTCAAACATCAAAAACAATTAATACTATAATTAAAATATGTAAAATGAGCCACAAAAACAAAGATTAAGAAAAATCAAAAGTGAAATGCATTGAAGCAAAACACTTGCATTGTAAAATTATTGTAAATTACCAATTAACAAATCAGAAATACATTGAACATTTAGTCAAAAAAAAAAAAAAAGTCGGAGCCGCTCATAATAGTTCTAGACAGCGACAACAGCAGTCGTCCTTCCTTAGCAGCAGCACTAGCCCTGTTGTTGGTCACCACGTCTCAGGAGCAGCGCGGTTTTTCTCAGTGTGTGTCGCCAGACAGCCATTATTTCCCCCGTGTTGGGGCAGCATGAAGATTGCCATCAGGAAATCAAATTTTGGCAATCGAAATGCATTTTTCAAGGCAAATAAACAAGTCATTGAAAGTTAATAATTTTTGTCAACACAAGCAAGCAAGCATGTGTTGCATCCTAGCAATTAAAATTTGTCGCACCCGTCTAATTTACCGAATGTGAAATAGCTTCCACAGTGCATGTTGTCCGTGTATCTTAATTCCCCCAATGTTAGGGCAGCTCAAAGGTTGTAATTAGCAACCGATTTTGAACAGCAAAATGCTTTTTTGAAGGCAAATAAAAAATAATTGAAGGTTAATAATTTTCTGGCATCAACACAAGGAGACATTCTGTGCGGGATGCAATCAAATTCTGTTGTAGTTGTCTAACTTTTACTTTATTTAGTAAACTCCCCACTGTAGGGGCAGCGCAAACGCTGCGATCAGCATAACCGACATTGAATAATAAATTGCCCTGTTAGTACGCATTCACAAAAGCAGTTAGTTCGACTATGCAGAGCTAATATGAAGTCGATTCAATCAATCAGCATTACCAGAATTTCGTCGTCTCCCAGCTGCCAAGTTGCAACATGATGCAACACGCAACAGCGAGCAAACGAAACCGCTTGATGTTACAAACCGCAATAAGATACGGGTTAAAACCGTTGCGTGTGTGAGAGCACCATCGGTGTTTATTCGCTGGATATACTATCTACTGTCTACTGAACGCAATAATCTGCTTACATGCGCCACGGGGACGGGAACATTTTCTTCAACCAAGCTGCACAACACGACACAAAACATGTTATTTTGTTGCTTCAATGAGAGTGCTATCGGTCCGGCTCGACAAGAAATCATATTTGTACATCCGTGCTACGAAACTGAGGAAAAACTTCAGAAACTGAAAAAAGAGGTGGAGCTTATCAAATGATCGCTCTGAGCCGGAATGAAGTCACACATATTTTTCAAGTTATATCATTCCACCACGTACGTAAAATAATTCATTCCTATTTTCATCCCTATATAAGAGCCTGTTTTAGTCGAAGCCGCTCATAATAGTTCTGAACAGCGTCGACAGCAGTCCTCCCTTAGCAGCAGCGGGAGCGAGCAGTGGGTACCATCGATAGCAGATAGCGGCCACAACTGTGGCATGGCTGTGGATAAGCGTAGCAGTTTCAGCGGATCTCACCATCGGTAGCAGCAGGGCCAGCAGAAGCAGGTACAGCGGGTACCAATGGCGGCCACAACTGTGGCATGGCTGCGGATAGCGTTGCAGTTGCTCAGCAGTTGGGCCAGCGTATAGCGGCCACAACTGTGGCATGGCTATGCATAGCGTAGCTGTTGCAGCGGGTATATCAGCATCGATAGTAGCAGGGTCAGCTGATGCAACGACACTCCCTTCACTAAAATGCTGTTTCAGCGTGATAGCGGGAAGCATCAGCAGCAGGCTTGCATGAAGTGAATACATCAGCCAGCAACTTTCTCTAAGGCCTCTGCCATAGTAGACGTGAAAAGCGGCGCGAACCGATTCGCTCGGCCGTAGGTTAATACACAGCTCTACTGATGGCTGTACATTAACCTACAGCCGAGCGAATCGCTTTTCGCGTCTATTATGGCAGAGGCCTGATGGGAAAGTTGTATCATTTTGTTCAGAAGAATATTATTGTCGGTAATATTACAGAGATGCGATTGCGTAAATCCGATTTTGAATTGAACAATTGTTCTTTTGAGAACAAATAAAACACTTATTTGAAGAGTTAATAGCTTTTGGTACCAATAGCAGTATAGTGACAGCCTCAGCGGTAGATGCAGATGCAGCCGGTACTTCCCTGAGGCCGATGTAAAGGTAAATGGGAGCAGCACGGCGTAACAGTTCGGGTTATGCTTAGACGCGCGTCATTTTTCGTTCTTGATATTCCCCACATGAAACGACGCGCTTTCGTATGATAGCGGTGGTATTAGCGGTAGATGCATTTGCCAACACTTCCTCCAGTAAAGCCGTGTCTAGTATTCAATGTGAAAACACCTTTCTCATTGTGTTGACCGTGTGCCTTAGTCCTCACTATCGAGGTAACAAAGAGATGTAAGATAAACACTACATCCTATGATAAATTGAACAATTGTCCTTATAAGGACACAAATGAATTAATGAAGATTTAATTTTGAATTAGAATACTTCTCTCAGGAAGTTCGGCTACATAGGGATGTAAAATGAAAATCTAAAACTGAAAAAAGTGAGAACAATTTCAAATGCTAATAAATCGGTTAGTTTTCGATGGATTTCCTTCGTTTTTGCAGCAATCGATTAGAAAATCTTCTAAGATTCCTACCAAATGCATGAATTTGCAATTTTATCATTCGAACTATTGTACTATTGAAAACTCTTAAGCCTTGTCAAAACACAAAATTCGACCTCTGATTGGTCGTTATACCGCGCATTCCCAAGCACGGTCGGCAGAGTTATGGATCTAATAAATTGGGAATGCATCATTTGGCCTATATAAGAGCTTCATCAAATAATAAACAAACATTTCATCGGATATTAAATTGAACAACTGAAATTTGAAGAACACAAATGATTATTTGAAGAGTTAATATTTTCTCGTTTTGCGCTATAATCCAAAGTTAATTATCTTCATCTACATGCATACTCTTATTATTACGTGTTTGCATCGTTTAGTGTTTGGCTACGGTCATGCAGAACGCAAATAACGGCGCGATGCGATTCGGCAAGACGAAATCTGTTGAAATGTATAGCTCTACTTCGCCTTAAAAAGAGCTGTACATTTCACCACGGTAAGGCGAATCGCATCGCGCCGGCATTCGCGTTCTGCATAACCGTAGCCTTTGTTCCGTTCCCGTTTTAATGATGTCGAATTGAATATGCATATTACAATTCAGCAGCACCTCAACTTCTCATTTGCACAAAATTTAAAAATATTCAATGAACTTCATTCAAAATATCAGACAAAAAGAAATTACAATACTGCCAATGAACGGTCAACGTTTATTTACTGTAACAGAAACCACGCTGTCGTCTGCAAGTTGTCTTATCGTGCATGAATTTGCCAGACATTCGTCGATGTCATTTACATAAAAATTGTAAAGAAGGGGGCTTAAACATGAGCCCTGGGGAAGACCCATGTAGCTAATTCGAAAAGTTGCCAAATCGCCATGCGTAAAATGCATGTGCTTTTCGAACAACAAATTGTGCAAAAAATTGTTCAAAATTGGAGAAAATCCTTGTCGTGAAGTTTGCCCGAAAGAATGTCAATAGAAACGGAATCAAAAGCCCCCTCAATGTCCAAGAACGCAGACGCCATTTGTTTTTTGCGAGCATACGCCAGCTGGATATCTGTTGAAAGCAACGCAATACAATCATTCGTCCCTTTGGCACGGCGGAAGCCAAATTGAGTATCTGATAGTAGACCATTTGATTCGACCCAATGGTCTAAACGACGGAGTATCATTTTCTCCATCAATCTCCGGATACAGGATAGCATTGCAATCGGCCTATAGGAGTTGTGATCAGAGGCTGGTTTTCCCGGTTTTTGGATGGCGATCACCTTCACTTGCCTCCAATCCTGCGGTACAATATTTTGCTCCAGGAACTTATTGAACAAGGTAGATTCTTCAACAAGTTGAATTTGATTCTATCTAACCCAGGCGCGTTATTGTTACAGGACAGGAGGGCAATTGAAAATTCTGCCATCGTAAAAGGTGATTATATCGCGTCGTGGCCCGGAGACGCATCGCGAACAAAGTTTTGCGCAGGAACAGAGTCCGGACATACTTTCCTGACAAAATCAAATATCCACCTACTTGAAGACTCTTCGCTTTCGTTGACTGTTACGCGATTCCGCATTCTTCGGGCTGTGTTCCAAAGAGTGCTCATCGATGTCTCCCTCGACGTCTCGTTCACGAACCGACGCCAATATCCGCGTTTCTTTGCTTTAGCCAAGCTTTTAAGCTTGGTATTAAGCTCCGAATACCGTAAATAGTCGCCGGGTATACCTCCCTTCTGGAAGGCCAAAAAAGCGTCGGATCTTTGCGTGTAGACATCGGAGCACTCTTTGTCGCACCACGGAGTTGGAGGCCGTTCTTTGATCGTTACGCCGGGATATTTCTTCGTTTGGGCTTGCAATGCGGCGTCGAGAATCAAACCCGCGAGGAGGTTGTATTCTTCAAGTGGTGGGTGATGTTGAATCGAATCGACCGCTTTTGAAATCATTTCCTCGTATAACTTCCAATCGACATTCCGTGTGAGGTCATACGGAATGTCAACTGGTCGCATGCGAGCTGACCCGTTATTAATTGAAATAAGAATAGGCAAATGGTTGCTACCGTGAGGATCGAGGATTACCTTCCATGTGCAATCCAACCGTAGCGACGTCGAACATAAGGATAGATCCAAAGCGCTTGGGCGCGCTGGAGGTTTCGGGATACGTGTCATTTCGCCGTTGTTTAAAATATTCATGTCGAAGTCATCGCAAAGGTAATAGATCAAAGAGGAGCGGTTATCATTGTAAGGGGAACCCCAAGCCACGCCATGAGAGTTAAATTCTCCCAAAATCAAGCGTGGCGAGGGAAGAAGTTCTATTAAATCAAAGAGCAGCCGTTGCCCAACATGTGCTCTGGGAGGAATATATATTGAGGCAATACAAAGCTCTTTACCTTATATTGTCATTTGACATGCGACAACTTCGATGCCTGGAATCGAGGGGAGGTTAATACGATTGAAAGAATAGCACTTTTTAATCCCTAGAAGTACTCCTCCATATGGGGTGTCTCGATCAAGGCGAATAATATTAAAATCATGGAAGTTGAGATCAATATTTGAAGTAAGCCAAGTTTCACAAAGGGAAAATGCATCGCATTTGTTTTTATATATCAAAACTTTAAACGAATCAATTCTTGGTAAAATACTTCTACAATTTCACTGTAAGACAGAGATAGAATCCTTCACATAAGCAGATGAATTAGGCATCGAAGGATACGATCGCTGCAAGAAGGGGCCATTGAGCAGTCAACTGCTTCGAAAATGTTCTAACTGTTGGGAGGAATGCTGTGGGAAAAACTTTTATTTGATCGGGTACATTGAAAGTTTCTAAAATCCAGTCCACAATGTCAGAAAATTTCACCAGTCCAGCATTTGTTTCATCAACTGGATGTGCAAAAGGAACAACTGGGGTTTTAGATGTTCCAGGAAGTGCTGGGAACTTCTTCTGGGACTTTAAATTTGCAAGCCCAGGAGGGGTTTGCTTCGGTTTTTCCGCAGCACTGTTTGGTTTGTTTGTACCATTCATTTCACTTTGGGAAATCTTAGGACCTTTTCGGGGAAGTTTAGGAGAGGAAATATTTTTCCTCTTTCTAGACTCCCCAGGATTGGCATAAGATGTTCCCGCTGGTGAATCGTCAGAATCGGTTTCATCCGAGGACAACAGATCAAAGGGGTTCGAAGTAACGGGAGAAGTGGTAACGGTCTTCTTCAGCATCTCAGCGTAAGAACGCTTTGAACGCTCTTTGAGAGATCGTTTTATTTTATCCCTGCGCTGCATGTACATCGCACATGTCGAGAGCTCATGCAGATTTTCCCCGCAGTGAATACACTTTTCAGCGTTAACACTGCAAGAATCTTCTGCATGAGACTCCCCACACGTGCCACAACGTGCCTTATTGCAGCAGTAGGCGGCTGTATGGCCCAACTGCTTGCAATGAGTGCAACCCGGTGGATCGAGATGTGGCTTGGTAGTGCAGACCCGGGGAACGTAGCTCGAAACGAGTCTGACGGAGTGTAAACTTTTTTGTCACCGACGATACCGACGATATCGATACCGACCGCAATTGCTTGCAGTCGAGCACCTTCACATCGGGACATGTGTTGTTTTTAAAGCACCCTTTAGCACTTTTCAATATACACTCGACGGACAGACTCGAATCGGTCACGACACCGTCGATCTCCACATCTCGAGCGGGTACATAGACACGGTATTCCCGTGTAAAAAGCTCGGAGCAAGCTATTTCGTTGGCCTCTTTAAGGTCATTGACCACGACACGGAGCTTGTTCGGCCTGATTTTTAAAATTTTAGTCACAGCTTTAAATGGTGACGTCAGGTCTTTCGAAATCTGTAGAATGTTTAAAGATTTCGATTTCGGCTCCGCTTTAGGCCTGAGGTAAACTGCCACCGGAAGAGTCGATCCATCTGGATACAATCTGACACGTGGGGGAGCTGAGGAATTAATATTAGGAGGGGGGGGGGACAGGAGGGACAGGGTCGAGGGGATTCGAGGATGGAGGTGCGGGAGGTGGGGGGTCTACATCCATCGCGCTAAACCTAGCGCGCCGATGGGACAGACAAGAAGCACGTACCTTCCTTTCTTTTTCTCCTTCGTGTTGGAGTGCACTGCACTCACCACCAAATCGTTCGACAGCAGGCAGCTACAAAGCGACACAGTAACACAAAGGCGCTTGACCTTGCGATACAGCAATTTAGACAAAAGACACCGGTCAAAAAATGCCACCACTTGCACACACGTATTGAAATTTATCGGAGCGATTTCGAAGCACAACCGATGCTGATGCGTGTTCGGCACAGAATCACGGTCAGTTGTTGTGTGGGCAAAATACGCAGTCTGAGAAAACGCCGATAGCACTATTTATTATTATTTTTTCGGCATTCTTAGCATGCGAGATGAGACCTAAAGTCATTAACTCTCATTTGAAATAAAAATCATCATTAGAAACGTTGTTAAAACCTTTTTTGCGCAGCGCGTCGTCCCGTATAGAAAAGAAATTTGCTATAGTCTTTCATAGGTCCGTCCTACCAGCGCAGCCGGTCCGTTTCATATGCACGTTGTGAAATAGTGATTTTCCGAGACTGTTTTTATTTTAGTGAAAACTAATATAAAATCACTCTTGAAAGGAAAGGTTTGCACCATTTAATAAAAAGCACTAGTCAATGTCGAATATTATGAATATCGTTGGTTGAAATGTTGTGTTCTGAGCAGAAGAATGATTGATTTCCTTAGGGTTACCGTCTTGCCCGTTGTTCCCCTATCAATCTGTTCTCCATCTTTTTCTCTGCCTGAACTTGTTTTCAGATTTTGAAACTAAGTTAGCAAACTTCAACAATAATCAACTAAAGTTACCGACCGAGGGACACTTTTCCAATCACCCCGAACCTATTTTAAGTAGTTTCCATAAGTTTTGCAGGCGTTTTTTTTTTCAGCACCCGAAGTGGCTCCTGAATGGCTGCAATATAGGTCGATTTGTTTCGATTGTTGATTGTTCACAGATTTCTTTGTGATTAACGGTATTTCCTATATTCGTAAGACAGCTAAACAATCAAAGTTTTTGTTTCGATCATTGAAATTGTTGATATTGATCAAAATTCAGGAGTTTGAGGCCTATTTTTTTCGACTGAACAATATAGGCGCTACTGCTTAAGCCGTTCCTTACCTTACTTAACAATGGGTTTTCAGCGATTTCTCATTTTTCGGGAATCATTTTCAAGTGTCAGCAGAAAATACATATAAGAGTAGCGGTAAAGCCGTTTCAGCAACTTTGAGCTTAATTCGAAATGTTATTCGTTCAGCCTATAAACCGATATTCAGCGACTTGGAGCTGGATAGAGGAAAAAAGAGGTCAAAATAACTTAATAAAACATTTTACAGCATATTATTATATAAATATAAGATGTTATTATTCTTTGTTCTGTTCTTACATTACAAACTGTTTCTTTGAGTGTTTCAATTGAATTCAGAATAGTTACGTTCTGGCCTGTAATGTCTGTACCCTTCTATGTAGAATTTATTTAACCTTGTCTAAGTTTTTTGAAGCGTTTGTTAGCGATTTAAAGTTTAGCCAACTCGCGTACTATAAACAATAAGTCGGATAACTTATTATGACACACTTCCGAAACTCCAAGAACTTTTACGCATACAATAAATGATTAACAGGATTTTGCATTTGTCCGGTTTACTCCGTATTCAACCTTTAGAAGAGAATCAATTTGGAATAAGACAACAATAAACCACAGAAATTTGTGAAACTTGGAGTTTGCACGGAAAGACGAGCTTGAGAAAAATCTTTCAACTATTGATCTTCATGTACATCAGTCGAAAGAAAGTTATACTTCTGTTTCAGTTCAAATTAGGGTACAATTTCAGCTCAACTTCAGCTCAGATTGAATTGAATTTTTGTTAAGTTGCAGTCTTAATTTCGTTTCAGCTCAGGTTCAGGTAAATTTCAGACTTGTATCAGTACAGTTACAGTTCGGTTAGAGTTCAGTTTTAGTCAAGTGTTAAAATTAATTTCTATTAAGTGCCAATCTAGGCTCAGTTGCAGCAACCTTCAGCTCAGTTCAGGTCTAGTTTTGATAAAGTTTTCAATCAGTTTCTGTTCAATTTCAAATTAATTTCAGCTCGATTGCAATTGTTCAATTTTAGTTGGTTTTAAACTAAACTTCGGATCCCACAGGCATCCATTAGTGTGCTCAAAACTGAGTAGTAAGGCGTCGTACACAAATGAGGTAACGCATGAAGGGGAGGGAGGGGGGTTAAGTCTGCGTTACTAATTGTTACATAGGGGGAGGGGGAATAGTTGAAACCGTTACGTAACTGTGATGTTGGCTCAAAATTGCGAATTTAGAGCCCCCACCCCTCTAATTCAGGTTGTCCAGCGTTACGTAATTTTAGGGAGGAGGGGCGTCATATCGAACGTTACTTATCGTTACATAGAGGGGAAGGGGGTATAAAATCTAGGTTTTGGGCGTTACGTAATTTGTGTATGACGCCTAAACGCGATTTCACTGTCCAAACAACACTGTAACTTCGCTCTTTGCTGACTATTTTCCCAACTGTCACAAACTACTGGCGAACGATTCCGGGTTCTGGCTGACAGCGAGTGGGAAAGTTGAAACTTCTGTGCGGCAAATATTTTTATTTGTTTCTGGTACCTTCGCACCCGACCTTGAGCGGGCGCCTAAGTTTGTGCGACGCGTGCGGTTGAACTGCGGAGGACCGATAAAATAATAACAAAAAAAAAAAATGGAAGAAAAGAGGCGCTCAACAACAAGATGGCAACTGCCAAGATAAGAAAGCTGCTGACAGCCGGCTGCAAGTTACGGTTTGGCATTACTCCGAGGGACAGTTGCCCTCCGGCTGGGCCGTTGGCTTCGCAAATGTAATAAATTATTTACGAGAGAAGAAAGACGTATGGTGTGAGGGTGAACGACATCATTGTCTGTCGCGGAAGGGCGGTGGGGGTGTTTGGTCGAATGTTGAATTCGGCCTGGCTAAGGGTCTGAGTGGATTCGTTTGAAAAGGGTTTTGCTTCCACCATTAAATGGTAAAAATAATCACAAAAATAATTCCGGGGGAATTCAATTCTGAAATAGTTCCTCTTCCAGTGGGAGTGGGTTGACAGGAATGAAATTATTTGTCGTTTCATATTGACAAACTGAATGAGTAATTAGAAAAGGGTTTTTATTGGTTCGAAATAGAATAAACCTTTCACAGTGAAAGTTATGTATCAGTTAGAATGTAAAACTTCAACCCAGTCCAAGCATAGTTACGGCTCTATTAAAAATCAATCGTCCGCTTGAACAAGCCATTCTGGCCTGGATTGTTGTTTGCTGTTTGCCGATCTATGATATGCTTGATTATTACATGTTTGCTGAACGACTCCTGCTGCTGCTGCGTGTCCGTTGTCGTGTTGTCACATGGCTACCGGAACATGCCATAGTGGAGGGCTCTGAGTGGCTGTGCATGACAATCACTGCGCGCTCCATTGGGTGCCGGGTTTTTACTGCCCCGTGACTTTCCATCCATAGAGGGAATCGAATCATGCGCGCAGCAATTTGCCTACTCCCATCAGCCAGCGACGACCGACAGAAGATCGGAACGTTTTGATTCGACAGAATGAGGCTAATAAAAGTTCTATCGGGAACACGCTTGGTTCCCCCATTTAATTCCACTAGAAATTTTTGTTCGTTGTAGATTTTATCTAGAAGTTTGGAAACAAGACAGTCGATTACATTATCGGTCTATTTAAGAGTTCACTGCTATTAAACCGTAAAAAATGAACCAAAATTGGTTATAAATTAAATTTCCTTTTTCCACATAGTTCAAAGGCCAACGAAGAAAGCACAAGATGCAGCGTAGATTTTTCCCCTTGATGTGCCTTGTGGGAGACCAGAGCAACTTTCTTAATTTTCCGAGTTCCTTTTCCAGTGCATACGCACAGACACACACACATACATAGGCATAGTCAATTTACCAAGGTTTCATTCATCATCATCGTGTTGCGGACGAAGAATGTTAGGAAGAAAAAGAAAATAGCGAGCAAAATTGATCCCCTCAGAGAATTGTTTACTGCGGCTTATAAAAAGAACAGCGAGCGCGTTCACAGGCAGACAATCAAGGAGAGGAAAATCTGATGCGAAATTATGCCTTCGTCATTCAGTTATGAGCTAGCTAAAGGGGCCTTGCAACAAATAACTCAGATGTTTTTGTGCTTAAATTGAGCTTCGATGAGACTATTTATAACATTATTATAACACTTATAAAGACATCGATGAGCTCAAAACGGACAGAAAATTATTAAATTTTTCAACAATAGAGAGGGTTTGAACAAAAACCAAAATTGGCTTGATATTGTTACAAGCAAAACATTAACGTTACAAATTTCAAGAGCTCAATTCCACTCTATTTCAGAGTTTCAGTTTAGTACCTATAAAGGCAGCAACCTAATCCCCCCAAATCTTCTTCCAATCGATGGCTCTCACATGTCGTTCGTGCATTGAACATCGCACCAACTGCTGCAACTGACAGAAAAAAATCACAAGAAGGTTGTATGCAAAGCCACGACCGCAAGGTTGAAGTAGAATACTTTTACAAGAAAGATAACCCGGCTGCTTGCGTGTCAGTCATTTTTGCTAGTAAATAAACTTTGACCGTTCATTGGCAGTATTGTAATTTCTTTTTGTCTGATACTTTGAATGAAGTTCATTGAATATTTTAAAATTTTGTGCAAATGAGAAGTTGAGGTGCTGCCGAATTGTAATATGCACATTTAATACGACATCATTAAAACGGGACCGGAACAAAGGCTACGGTTATGCAGAACGCGAATGACGGCGCGATGCGATTCGCCTTACCGCTGTGAAATGTACAGCTCTTTTTACGGCGAAGTAGAGCTATACATTTCAACACATTTCGTCTTGCCGAATCGCATCGCGCCGTTATTTGCGTTCTGCATAACCGTAGCCAAACACTAAGCGACGCAAACACGTTATAATAGTCAGAGTATGCATTTAGATGAAGATAATTAACTTTGGATTATAGCGCAAAACGAGGAAATATTAACACTTCAAAAATTCATTTGTGTTCTTCAAATTTCAGTTGTTCAATTTAATATCTGATGAAATGTTTATCAGATCTTCGTGATACCCCAAAAGTTAGGTTCAAGCCACACAGACAACAGTGAAAAGCTGTTTCCACACTAAAAACTAGATACAGCAGATCGATAGCCAGTATTCATAAAAAGGTTGTGTGTTGCCAAAATATGGCAGAGTTTTTCACTGCCGGCTGATGTACCTACTACTGATGCTGCCCGCTACGGACGAAGGTAGCTTTTTACTAGAGGAAGTGCCACTGCACCAGCTGGCCCTGTCATTACGGCTGCTGCTGCCACACGAAGGTAACTTCTTTTTGATGAAGTAGGTGCCACTGTACCTACCGCAGCTGTTGATACTGCCCCTGTTGCTGCCGATATCCGCTGCAGCTATCAACGTTGCTGCTATCCGCTACCTCTTCTGCTAAGTGAAGACCATCTCGGCCCGCATTCAAAACTACTATGACTGGTTTATTGATTGATTTCTTTTGAAGGGACTTAAACCTTAAACGGTCATTCGTCCCTAATGAATGGTTTAGGCAGATGCAGGCTCTTATATAGGCCAAAAATTGCATTCCAAATTTACTAGGTCTATAACTCTGCCGACCGTGCTTATAAAAGCAATCGTATAACGACCAATCAGAGGTCGAATTTTGTGTTTTGACAAGGCTTGACAATTTTCAATAGTACAATAGTTTGAATAATAAAATTGCAATTTCCTGCATTTGGTAGGAATGCAAAACCGAAGGGAATCCATCGAAAACTAACCGATTTATTAGCATTTGAAATTGGACATATTTATCACTTTTTTCGGTTTTAGATTTTCATTTCACATCCCTATGTAGCCGAACTTCCTGAGAGAAGTATTCTACTTCAAAAGAGAAAATCAAAACTAAAGATAAAATGCTTAGACAGCAAAACACTTACACTGTTAAACAATTGTTCCATCGAAAAAACACTGAAGAAATATATTGAAATTTAGTCAAAAAAAAAAAAAAGTCGGAGCCGCTCATAATAGTTCTAGACAGCGACAACAGCAGTCGTCCTTCCTTAGCAGCAGCACTAGCCCTGTGGTTGGTCACCACGTCTCAGGAGCAGCGCGGATTTTCTCAGCGTGTGTCGCCAGACAGCCATTATTCTCCCCGTGTTGGGGCAGCATGATGATTGCCATCAGGAAATCCAATTTCGGAAATCAAAATGCCTTTTTTAAGGCAAATAAACAAGTCATTGAAAGTTAATAATTTTTGTCAACGCGAGCAAGCATTCTGTGTTGCATCCTTGCAATTCAAATTTGTCGCACCCGTCTAATTTACTGAATGTGAAATAGCTTCCACAGTGCATGTTGTCCGTGTATCTTAACTCCCCCAATGTTAGGGCAGCTCAAAGGTTGTAATTAGCAACCGATTTTGAACCGCAAAATGCTTTTTTCAAGGCAAATAAAAAAAATAATTGAAGGTTAATAATTTTCTGGCATCAACACAAGCAGACATTCTGTGCGGGATGCAATCAAATTCTGTTGTAGTTGTCTAATTTTTACTTTATTTAGTAAACCCCCCACTGTAGGGGCAGCGCAAAGGCTGCGATCAGCATAACCGACATTGAATAATAAACTGCCCTGCATGATGCAAGTTGCAACATGATGCAACACGCAAAAGCGAGCAAACGAAATCGCTTGATGTTACAAACCGCAATAAGATACGGGTTAAAACTGTTGCGTGTGTGAGAGCACCATCGGTGTTTATTCGCTGGATACACTATCTACTGTCTACTGAACGCAGTAATCTGCTTACATGCGACATGGGGACGGGAACATTTTCTTCAACGAAGCTGCGCAACAAGACACAAAACATGTTATTTTGTTGCTTCAATGAGAGTGCTATCGGTCCGGCTCGACAAGAAATCATTTTTGTGCATCCGTGCTACGAAACTGAGGAAAAACTTCAGAAACTGAAAAAAGAGGTGGAGCTTATCAAATGATCGCTCTGAGCCGGAATGAAGTCACACATATTTTTCAAGTTATATCATTCCACCACGTACGTAAAATAATTCATTCCTATTTTCATCCCTATATAAGAGCCTGTTTTAGTCGAAGCCGCTCATCATTCTTCGTCTCACGCTTGGTGTGTACAGACGTGTTTGTTACAACAACTGAAAGTTTTAGTTTACGTATCGCATTCGTTTATTTTACCAATCGCATTCGTTATACAACAGTACGTTGTCGTGTCCCAACGAAATGGGAAAAACGGGTTCCAGTAAGGAGCAAAACAATAAGCGTCCTCGTGACCCTGCTGAAAAGGATGATGGAATCGCCAAGAAGATACTAGCTGCTGACAAGTTTGCATCGCTGGCTGACCAAACTACCGAGAAAACGGAAAAGAAGGAGAAAATGCCGCCTTTCTACGTGAGAGGTTTCCCGCCTGGACTAAGGCAACACTTCAATGAACTTATCAGCAAAGGGCTGATTGCTACCCTGAGGCTATGCACGGACGGCTACAAAATCGTCGTTCCATCCACCCCACATTACAAGGCAGTAGAGGCTTACCTGAAGCAAACAAAAGCGGAGTATTTTACTCACGATATTGCAGCTACAAAACCATTCAAAGTTGTACTGCGTAGTTTACCGGAATTGGAACTGGACGAGTTAAAAACGGAGCTTGTCGCTTGCGGCCTAGAAGTGGAAGCAGTATACAAAATGATAAGACACAACAAAGCCATCAAGTATCGTGATCAGTTATACCTGATCCACCTGACCAGGGGTTCAACACACAGTGAAAACAATCACCGCCCTATTCAACATCATCGTGCAATGGGAGCGATACAAACCGATTCATCGCGATGTCACGCAGTGTTCCAATTGCTTGAACTATGGACATGGCACAAAGAATTGCCACATCAAGAGTCGCTGCATGAAATGTGCAGGTCCGCATCGAACAGTGGATTGTCTTGTTGAGGAAGCCGAACAAATCAAGTGTCTCAACTGTAACAAAGAGCATGCTCGATCACCGCTGGAGTGTTCAAGGGGTGGTCGGTGATGGTGTTTTCGTCGACGAAACGCTGAAACCGGACCCAGTCGGCACGATGGTAATCTCGCCTAGGCTGATTGGCCACCGTCTCTGCAGTGGCACCCAAGGTAAGCACCACCGGATAGTGGTCCGACGAGAGCTCCTCGAACACCACTGGAACCTCGAAGATTGCCATGTTGGACAGGAATATGTCCAGAACAGAGTGAACCCCGGTCTGGGAGATTCTGGAAGGGCACTCCGGTGCCAAGATGTTGTAGTGCCCGGTCTCAAGGTCTTCCGCCAGGATGATGCCGTGCCGGTTTCGTCTTCGGTTGCCCCACACTTCGTGCCTAGCGTTCAGGTCTCCAGCAATGATGTACTTCGCTCGCCGCCGAGTCAGCTTGGCTAGATCGTTTCGTAGTTTAGCAGCAGTACCGTCTCGGGTGGTGGTTTGCTTGGGACAGTACGCTGCGATGATGATGATTGGGCCGAGCGAGGTTTCAACTTCGAGCCCGATGGCTTCGATAGTCTTAAGTTGGAAACTCGGCAGCAGCCGACGCTTGACGTTGGTCCTCACAGCATTAGCAACTCCTCCGCCCCCTGCACTGATCCTGTCTAGTCGTACCAGCTGGAAGCCCGAAAGAAAGATGTTAATTTCCGGTTTCAGATGAGTCTCCGTAATGACGGCAATATCGACCTCCTTCTCGCCAAGGAAATCGAGAAGCTCAACGTGTTTGTTTCTTAGAGAACAAGCATTCCAATTCGCAATAACGAAGGGCTTATGGTCCATTGTTGGAGATTAGGGCGACGATTGCAGCAAGCTGCTGGCTGCGGGTTTTATATTTACGCTGGATTTCGAATGCAGCGGAGATGATTTTGACTAGTTCCTCTGTTGATAGTGGAGGGTCATCTTCAGTAGAACCAGCAAACGTCCCAGAAGTAACGCCAGCGTATGACAATCCGGGAGGCGGGGTGGGTCCTTGGTTCGAGAGAGCAGCAGCGGCGGCGAGACGGGGCTGCGCAGAAAATTTCGCAGCGGGGGTGCTACGATTCGGTTGGCTGTTATTCGGGAGCGGAAGCGGCTCCAACACGGGGACCACATGTCTGGTCCGGAACGGTGGAAACTGATCTGGTGTATGAGCCGGAGGAGGCTTCCGATGACGTCTGTTCTGGTTGGCTGTTGACGCTGCCTTACGAATGCGAATAAATTCCGCACGCTTCGGGCAGCTACGGCTGGTGGCACGATGGTTTTGGCCACAGTTGGCGCATTCAGGCTCGGAGTCATCAGGTTGAAGGCAGGTCGAAGAGCGATGCTCCCCTGCACACTTGTCGCAGCGCGGGATCATTCTGCAGTTTCGTGTACCATGGCCGAACCACAATCAGATGGTACACTGGGTTACGTCACGGTGTTGAGGACGATAAGGTTCCCACTGGATGATGGTGTGGAACAGATGTTTGATATTACGCAGTGTACCGATAGACGTGCTTCTTTTAGTGAAGTGTACCAAGAACAGCTCATCTCGGAAGGGGTCGTCCTTGATGGTTTGGGATCGGCGATTCATCGGAAAAACCGCTTCCACTTTAAGGCCAACCTGCTCTAGCTCGGCTTTCACTGTCGATGCGGCCAAAGCAGGCAAACCACGCAGTACCACTTTCAGTGGCTTCGTTGCTGGGTTGTCATGCGTGTAGTAGGGCACCTGGTGCGTGGCTAGAAGATCACTCACTTTGTTGTACTCCTCCATGTTGGAGCACAGGATTTTGGTACCTTTGCTACATTTTTTGTAGAGAGGTTCCAGCGATAAATTGGCAAGCTCCGTTGTAGCTTCAGCATATCCCGGAGGGGGGTGAATAGCGAGGGGACCCGCTCTGTTTTTAGCGATGGGTTCGCTGTTACCATTTTCTACAGGCAGCAGTGCAAACTTGTTATTTTGCAGCAGCCGATTCGTTTCTGGGTCCGACGAACCGAGGGGCACGGCCTGCTTGCGTTTGTGTTTCGAACCGGTGGACGTTTCTGCAGCAGATGAGTTTTGGCTGTCCATTGTCTTCTTCTTCTTTTTCACTTGGTGGAAACCATCGGTCGACTGCTCCGCGCAGTCACTGTCGGATATATCCTCTAATGGAACAGGAAAGAGCGGCTTGTTGCCAGCCATGGAAGTACCCTTGGCGAGATCCAGAAGATACACCAAGGTACTCGACGGAAATCCAACGCGAAATGAAACTTGCAAAATGGAATACGGAGAACGAACGTACTAAGCAGCGCAAAATTATATCGACTATACTGCTCAACACTCTAGCAGAGAATGATGAGCGGCTCCGGCTGAAACAGGCTTTTATATAGGCCAAATAGCATGTTTTCAATTGCAAGGTATATGGTCCTGTCGACCGTGCTTGGGAAGCAAGCATGTAACGACCAATCAGAGGTCGAATTTTTCGTTTTGACAAGGCTTGACTATTTTCAATAGTACAATAGTGTGAATAATAAAATTACAATTATCTTATTTTGGGAAGAATCTTAGAAAATTTTCCAATCTATTGCCGCAAGAACGAAGGAAATCCATCGAATACTAACCGATTTATTAGCATTTGAAATTGGACATATTTTTCACTTTTTTCGATTTTAGATTTTCATTTCACATCCCTATGTAGCCGAACTTCCTGAGAGAAGTATTCTACTTCAAAAAGCTATCCAGCTGTTGTTCGAAGCTTTCAGCACAAAATTTACACGGTTACAGAACCTTGCGTTGCTGAGAAGATGAACGGTATAAATCAAGCTTCCGAACGTCGTCGTCGTCTCGCTGGCTGTTATTTGTTTTGGTTTGGCTTCCGTAGATCACTCGAGGAAATGGGGTATAGTAAACTCATTTCCCTTATCCCCGGCCAGTACGCGCTAATTTATGATGATAGGCACTTCGAAACCTTCCAAAAATCGTTCACTTTCACAACCCGGCCAAAGGCCACAGCAACACACTTCGTACATCTTCATCCATTAGAACATTAGCATAAATCCCTTGATTCGGCAGCCGAGCTGATAAATTGCTCTTCCCGTGTTTGACTAGAGAGGCAGGACTTTATCCGCCTGGCCGGGCGTGAGTTCCGCTTTAGACACGTGAGCCCTGATACCGGCGGCGGCGGTGAGCACATAATGGAGTGAAATATGATAATGATCCGAATCGGTAAAGAGTGAAAGCTTTCGCAAATTTTAGCACACTGCGAGGCTGATTCAGCAGTATCATCCAGAGCCGGTTTTTTGGGGAAGAAAATTGCTATCCATGAATGGATGCCTGCTTTCTTTTCTTTTTTTTTTCGTGCCACTCGATGACATAACCTTTCCCAATCGAATCGAGACGGTCGGAGCGAGACGAAAGGACTGGACGATCCCATTCATATTCATAGACATCAGCGTTATCCTGTCGAAATGATTTGGTTTTTACTTCCTTAGCAAAATAGTTTTCTCCTGACAAGTTCTAGGTTCTTTTTTTTCAGGGAGTTCACGTTCATCATGGTGCCACTTTGGGGATGTTTCGGTCAGGCTTAGAAAAAACCGATACGCAAACGCATGCAATATGGAAATGGAAAACTTCCGACAAGCCGTTGAGGGATTAGTTTTTGGCAAGTGGGGAGCTCTACCGGAGACCGATAGTGAAGCTGTCTTGAGTAGGTTTTATGAATTGGTCATTGTTTTTGTCCATTTTCTGCCGTTCCCGTTGGATTTACATTTAGCCTATCGAATAGCGCAATTTGCTTTATCGATTTTGGTGATTCATGAATCGTTCCAAATCAATTTGGGACTTGTGTTTATTTCGAAGGCGTCTTTTATTTGATAACCGAAACTATCAAACCGAACAAATATTCATAGCAAAACTATCCAACCTACACGGAAGGTATTTTTTTTGCAAAGTAGAAAACTAAACTTGAGCTTTGTTATTTGAACAGTATAACCAAGGCTTGGAGGATTTTTTACCTCAAAAAAAGAAATAGGCTTTTGGAACATAACGTTCTCATTGTTTTTTAGGAAGCCGTTCGACTGTCGCACCGTTCGACTTCGTCGAATTCGCCAAATCGGAGCCTGCATCAAGGCAGACGCAAAGCAGATACCGGAACTGAAGTTCTACGTTGCCGAATCATGGTTTGATATTACGGAAGACATAAGAAAGAAGAAAGTGGACAAGTTCGCCAAGAAATGCTTGCTCTGGCAGGCCATTTTTCAATGCGGTGAACAAAGTAAACCGAACATCACAACGGGTGCCATCAACAGCGAAATTGACCGTACCGAGTGCCTCCAGAAGCGTCTGTTGCCCTTCCTGCAGTCCCACGGAGACGCGAGACATTATTTTGGCCGGACCTGGCATCATGCCATTACGCAAATTCACCAGTGATTCGTCCGGTGGAAAGATTTTGAGCCATAATGAAAGCTAAAGTTCGAAAATCATCCAAGGTGTAGAAGAACGAGTTGTAGCTGGGAAGGGAAAGATGCGGACTTTCAGCAATGCAAGGGAAAATAAATTAAATAATTATAAAATACATTTTTGGCGAACACTTTTGTCTGATGTGTTTTTTTTTTTTCGAGTATAGGCCTTAGATGGAATCTGATATTTGACACAAAACTATTAAAAATTGATATGGGACTTATATGCGATTTAAGGCAGTAAAAACTAATTCACGCAAACGCGAAGGCAACCTCAAGGATTTGAAGAAAAAGCGCAAGTAAGCGTATTACAGAAATGAAGAGCTTCGTAGCTGCAAGGTTACAGAGTCCGCTTTGACTGGCGAATGGTCATGGTCAATGGTCAGACTTAATAACCAACTGGTCTAGAGCTTCGATTATATCATAGACACTCCAGCACGTTATACGTTGTTAGAGTGATAACTTGCAGGAGGACATGATAGATTCGATAAGGAAGAAAGTAGGTTACTAAGTTTGAATGAGGAGACAAAGGCAATCAACTCAATAAGTAACACTGCAAAAGGGTAAAAAATAAAAAGCAAAAATGTGCGAACAGCAAAAACATCCGCACAATGCCACAAAAGATCAAAAAACTATACTGGTCGCAGTGGGGTCCATACAAAAAAAAATGACAATAAAGCAAATGACTGGCAACCCATGTGGGGTTATCTAGATTTAGTTAAAGCAGTCCCGACGGGACCAGGTAAAAAGCTCCAGAACTTGTGGAGAGGAACTCATGAAGTGGCGGCCATTGCAAGTGGCGACCATTGCAATTGAAAATCGGAATCGTTTAAAAAAAGTTCATAATAACCGGCTCAAACGTTATTATAATATGGATTTGAGCTTTTCCATTAAATTTGACGACAGAAAACTTTTAATGACATATGATATTGGAGGGCAAAGTTGTGAAAGCACAAAATCCTGAGTACCGCGACGTGACAGGCTGTATTTTGAGGCCAAGAAAAATGCCAACAAGTAATGCAGAGGCGATGTTGAAACTACTATACCAGAAGAATTATTCAAACAAAAAATCCTGTGACGAGAGAACTGAAAAAAGAAAATGCCGACTGGCGATAAACCCAACAGATAAAATAGGAATCGCGTTAGCAGAGTAAGTTCGGGTCAATTATTAATAATGGATCAAATGAAAAAAAAAATAAGATAAAGATGCGAAGAAATATAAAAAGCAGCCAGGGAATATAAACAGCTATTTAAGGACTAGTATCAGAAAGGCTTGTCAAATTTAAAGAAAAATGAGCTTCTTCATGTAAAATATAAACTAGTCGCTGAAAAATATAAACAGACTTTCGTAGACAAAAATTAAAAGATGTAGTAAAGTGATGACAAATCAAAAATCGATGAATCAAAGGCGTGAAGAAATTAAAAAAAAATGCCAGAAAAGATACCAAACGGCCGTGAAATGACAGAAGTCGAAAACCGTGACAAAATTGAAAAGAATAAAATGACGCGAAGCAAATGGAATAAGTCCCCGAAAAAGAAACACAGCCTCTTTGCCAACAGTTAAAAGGCATGAAAAAATTAAGAGAATAATGTACGACGACTGAGGGCGTATTAGGAAAAAAAAAGTGAATCATTTTTAAATATTATTTTGTGCTATTGGTTTAGTTTTTCAAAACACGACTTATTTTTGAAAAGCTGTATATACAAATACATAGATACAAATATTTTTAGAGCCAGAACGGTTTGTAGTTGTTGATAAAAATTTTGTCTTCACGAAAAAAATACTCTGGGAAAAATTTTTTTTTTCAAAAAAAAAAAACAAGGATTAAGAAATCTTTAAATTAAGTTTCAATTTTTTGACGTACAACTACGTTTCTCAGGATGTTTGGCTACATACCCGGCTACATAGGGATGAAAAATGAAAGTCTGAAACCGAAGAAGGTGAAAAATATGTCCAATTTCAAATGCTAATAAAGCGGTTAGTTTTCGATGGATTGCCTTCGTTCCTGCAGCAATCGATTGGTAAATTTTCCAATATTCCTCTCAAATGCAGAAAAGTGTAATTTTATTATTCGAACTATTGTACTATTGAAAATTGTCAAGCCTTTGTCAAAACGCAAAATTCGACCTACGATTGGTCATTATATGATTGCTTCCCAAGCACGGTCGACAGAATTATAGACCTAGTAATTTGAAATGTGCTGTTTGGCCTATATAAGAGCTTGTTTCATCCGAAACCGCTCATATTAGTTCTAGACAGCGACAACAGCATTCCTCCCTTAGCAGCAGCAGCAACATTGCAGCGGATAGCGGCACTGCAACAGTATATCAGTAGTTTATCAGCATCGATAGTAACTGATGCAGCGGGACTTCTTTTAGTAAAAGGCTGTCTGTGCGATAGCGGGCAGTAGTAAATGCATCCAAAAGTTTACTCATTTTGACAACACACCAGCGTTTTGAAAAACTAGCGTTTAAAATACACGAGCCAGCATGTTTTCAGTGTTAGAACAGCTTTTCATAATTTTCATTATCTACCACAAGGAATACCTTATTCGTACTGTCAGTGATAGTATAACGCAAAGATTTGATCAGCATTTTATCCGATATTGAATTAAACAGCAAGTTGTCCTTTCCAGGATGAATAAAACGCCTTGTTGAAAAGGTAATATTTTCTCTTAAATTATTTAGACTTCATTTCGAACGATGGAACAGTTTTAAATTTTACTTCATCTCCATGCCTTTCAGAACGTTCTAAATTATATTTTCCTCCAGTAATATGCAACACCTGAACAATTTTTGTAATCTGCCTAATGGTTCACATAATCAAACCTCTAAAATAGTCGAACCTTGAGATGACAAGCAACTATACTATTGAAAATGGCTAATCCTTGTTGAAACGCAGACATCGATTGATCTGATTGGCCGTTATATGATTGCTTTCCCAAGCACGGTCGGCAGAATTAAAGAACTAGTAATTCGGATTGTACTAATTGGCCTATATAAGAGCTTGTTTCACCCGAAACTTCTTGAACTAATTCTAGACAGCGACAATAAAACATCCTAGAACAAATTAACACTACATCCGATTTAAAATCAAACAATCAAACATTTATTTTTATAAAGACAACAAATGAATTAATGAAGACTTAATTGATATTCTCTCAATTTGCGCTATAACCAAAAGAAAATTATCTCTATCTGTAGGCACACTTCGACTGTTAAAACTTGTTTTCTCCGCGTAGTGTTTGTTTAGTAATGTATTTATATATGCATATCATCATTTGATAGCACTTCAACTTCTCATTTGCTGGTCCTAAATTACGTGGCCATATTTTGATCCCTTTTATACCCCCCGTTCCTCCCTTGGTCTTTCGTGGTCATTTGGCCAACCCCCTCTACCCCTTGCGACTTTAACCACGTGGTCTTTTCATTTGTCAAGTGGCAAAAATTCGCTTAAAATTTTTACATTATTATTATTAAACTCTGTACATTCTATCTTTCTAAAATGCAAAAGCTTCATTCTTGAATTGGTAGACACAATAATTTATAAGTCAGGAAAAAAGACCACGTGGTCATTTCGTTCGATTTCGTCAAACGTTGAAAACTGACTAAGTTCGAAGTATTTTAAATTAACCAATTTTCGTAACGCTCTCAATATTTAGATTGACAAGTTTATTTTTATTTATTTATTTCGTCAATCATATGTAGACTGGTTTAGATGAGAGAAAAAAATGTAGACTGGTTACATTAATTTCTTAACTATACATTAACTTAGTCCTCAGCCTCAAGGACTTGAAATACTGTTTCAGTTTATACCGGGACATCGTAAAGTCAATAAGAATTCATCATACTATTCATAGGTCCCATTTTAGCGTATTCCGTAGAATGATGGTTAAGAGCAAATAAGCTACGGTGTCGAAGTTGTCGAATGGGTACCTCCATAAAAGTTTAATTTAGAAAGTTGACTGCTGAGTCAACGTGCTGCGAAACGATATCGTTTACAAATGAAGCCATCGCGTACTCTCGCCGTTAGTTTAATGTTTGAATGTCAATCAACCTGCGGCGAGCTTCATATGGTGGAAGACGATGTGAGGCCCAACTTAGCTTACGAAAAGTATAGAGTAGAAATTGATTTTATACTGATTCTATTCTTTCTTCATGTATGCCAGGACGAGGAGACCACACAATGTTACAATATTCCAGTATTGACCTCACATAGGCAATATACAAAGTTATGATAGTGTACGGGTCTTGAGAATTGTAGCGATAGTGTTTTTTAAACCCCAACATATTGTTTGCCTTGTGTATGATAGTGTTAGAGTGGTCAATGAAATTAAGTTTAGAATCTTAGATTATTCCTAAATTCTTAACATTTTCACATTTTTCTACATTCTGATTTTCTGATGCAGTTACAATTTTGGGTGTTGTTAATTATCTACTAAAGGATGGCATTGCATTTTTTCACTTTCAATATCAGCAGGCTTTTCTTTCACCAAATGTAAAATGAGTGGATTTCCTTCTGAAATACATTGCTTCATGTCGTCGGCATATATTAAAACTTCAATATTTTTTAGGATGAAGGAAATGTCGTTTACGTACAAAATGAAAAGAAGTGGGTCTAAGTGGGAGCCCTGGGGTACACCTGAAGTAACTCGCATGGAATTTGACTTCTTTCCATTAAATTTTATTATTTGCTGGCTGTTTGTTGAATATGATTCAAGCCACCTAAGGAGACCAGACGCAATTCCAATTTTTTGCAGTTTAAAAAGTAGCATTGGTATGTTAATACGATCAAATGCTTTGCTAAAGTCTGTATAGAGATCTTCAACTTGGTTCCTATTATCAATTGCATTCAATGAGTAACATTTTTTCATTGATTATTACCTGAAAGAGTTTGGAAAGCAAGAGATAATAGCGGTTCCACGATAATCACGTATGTCAGAGATTTCCGCCCAGATTTGAAAATAGGCACCAAAAATGAGCTTTTCCATACATTTAGGAAGAGGTTTTCAACGACATATTGAACAGCCAGAACAAAGGAGATGTAAGTTCTTTCGCAAGATTCTTCATGAGTGCTGGAGTTATTCCGTCAGGGTTAGGTCCTTTGGTAGATGCTTCTGAATTTTTTAGACCCTGTAAAATGCTGTAAGGAATTCCTGGAAAAAAATTGCAAAAACGTATTACACCCTCTTTTCGAGTTTTGTCGTGAGACGTTATTTTACGTCAAAACGACCCTTGGTAGAGTCACCAAAAAATTACGTTGAAGTTGTGATGTATCCAAAAGCAAATCTATTCGCATGCTTTTATTCAGTTTTCCAGTTATAATATAAAAGCGTACACGAAACAATTGTAAATCCTATTTTATGCACAGCCCTACAAAAGGATATCATTTCTTTGTATATATGAGCCGTTGCGAAACAAAGTGGTCTAAAGACCATTTCTTTCAAAAATGAGTTTTTTACATAATCCGCATCTACTCAAGAAACTGAAGTTAGGAGACTAGATAAATTTCGAAAAATCGAACTTTAAAGCTGATTTATACCATGTTGAAATTTCATCCGAAACAGAATGGCGATAAATCGAGGTAATACCATCATGTAACATGTGACATGTAACATATTACATGTGATATGTAACTTGTCACTTACCCTGTAACATGTTACACATGATTTGTAACATGTTACACGTAATGTAACATGTCAAATATCATGTAATATGTAACATGTTGTGTTACATGTAATGTTACACGTCACATGTTACATGTGACATGCCATGTACATCATATTACATGTGACACTAGCCATTTTATACGAGTTAACGTCATTTTTATTTATGTTTATGTACATAGAACACTCTGTTCCGAAACGATACGAGGATTCCAGTAAAATATATATGAAGTAAGAGTGGTCTATGTACATTGGTATGGTAAATTCACTTATTTCGCAAAAAAAAAATGGTAATTTTATGTATTCACATGTTAAACCACTTCATAATCTTTATATTAGAATATTTTGTTTGAAAGAATCCGTTCAACAGAAGTTTATTCAGAGATTTTTCGAAAATTGCTTCTCCTGACAAATTTCCTCGATGGCACATAGATCACTCTGTTCCGCAACGGCTCATATTTAGATTTGATTTTTATCTCCTTAAGCTCATGAGTACTGTTAGTACTGAGATGTTGAACTCATGAAAACTCATTTTAACTACTTCAATTGAAAATGTGCGGTAGTTTTTAAAAGGGCGATTTCACAAAGCTGGGAAATCATCGAATTATGCGAAAGCTGGCTTTTTTGGGAGCAGAACAGCTTGGATGCTCGGCAAAACATCTTCCTGGGCAATAATAACGCTGACTAAAAGCTTTTCCAATTCCTTCCATTTCCTTCCGTCATTTCGGATTTCTAGCAGCCTTCCCCACCAATATTGCGAATTGAAGTCCAGCACGAGATACACGATGTTTTGTCTTTTCCTTAACATTGCCTTGTTTGCCACGACTAGATATTGTTACTTACAGATTCTATTAAACGGAATAGCGATCACATCAATGAACAATGAACAATGAACAAAACTATTACCTGTATGATGAAAATAAAAAACTATTTGATTGTTTTTATTGCCTACGGAGATGACTTATACAAAACCAGGCGACGCGGCGTAGGTGATAGAATGAAGGAATGTGAAAAAAGGACGGACATATTCTTGAAGCAATACTGAATTCTTTAACCTTGTATATGACCAATTCCTGCTGAGACCGGCCCACTATTCACATGATGGTATTGAAAACGGTTCGTGTTATGTTTTTTTGAAAGCCCATGTCGAACAAGTAAAGAAACTGCATTTGGAAGATCAAATTGATGGACCCTCCGTTAACTGGAAATCAATACTTTTTTAAAAATTTTCGTTTTTCCTCAAAACTTGGCCCATCAAAATTGCTTTAACTCTTGAATTTCTCTATGAAATTACCTTAACCAACATATCTTTAGAGAGGAAAAAGATAGGTTCTTCTTTTTCAAATATCAAAGTGGGTAGTCGCAATATTGGATTTGGCCGCCATTTTGTTTTCTTTCAGAAAATTTGATTTTCGAATAGATGACACTCACCTACCTTAAATTTTATTATTCCATTCGAAAGATCATGCTATTTTACATAAAATATGTTAAAATTAGAGATGTATATTGCCTAAAACAAAAATAATATTAACCAAAACATGGTCGACTCGACCGTTCGGGATTACGTTCAATCTTACCTCAATAAAAATGCTGCAACACATGATATTCTTCTTAGAATATTTTCAACTAACCCTTCATCAGAAAGGAGATAAAAAGGATCCCCCTTTTGCTTATATACACAAAGACATATATATTTATGTTAGTGTGTAAAGTTTTGTTGGCATATTCCATTTTATTTCCCTTCAAGATTCTAGTAGATACTCGGTCTTCCCATTGAGACTTAGCGAATATTCTCTTACTTCTAGGTAATATACCCCTTGTGATATGAAAGAAAGAAGGGAGTGTGTCCTCTGGATCGTCTTGACGTGCTCCATTCTTGGTTTTAGTTGACCTGCAGCTTCTTAAAAATTTAGATCACTCACGAACTCGAATTGCATCACATTTGACTGATGTTCCAGAGCCCAATCAAAAAACGATTCGAACTAGCGACAAACTGTATGTGAATTAGATGAAAGAGTATTTGATACAAAATAGTCAATGAATTCGATTTCGTAAAATAAACACGATTTAAGAAATAATGAAAACTGTTCCTATATGATGCACGTTTGATTGTTCCTCTAAACCATCGCGAAGTTAAATTTATTTCTATATTGCAGACTGCAAGCGAAAGTTAACAGCCTGACAATTTTCAATAGAATATCTTTTGCATCCTCTCTCTAAGGATAGGTTGGTTTGAAATTTTCTATGAACAATATAACGTATTACAAAATTTTTTGAGGTAAGATTTAGCGAAATTCCAAACGATCGAGTCGAACATGTTTCGGTAATTTTGTTAATATATTTGTTTTAGACAACATACATCTCTAATTTTAACATATTTTATGTAAAAAAGCATGATCTTTCGAATGCAATAATAAAATTTGAGGTAGGGGGGTGGGCACCTAGTCGAAAATCAATTTTTCTGAAAGAAAACAAAATGGCGACCCACTTTGATATTTGCAAAAGGAGGCCCTATCTTTTCACTTTCTAATGATATGTTGGTTTAGGTAATTTCATAGAGAAATTCAAGAGTTAAAGCAATTTTAATGGGCCAAGTTTTGAAGAAAAACGAAAAATTTTAAAAAAGTATTGATTTCCAGTTAACGGGAGGTGCATCAATTTAATCAACCAAATGCAGTTTCTTCACTTGTTCAACATGAGCTCCCAAAAAACCATCGTTTTCAATACCATCATGTAAATAGTGGGCTGGTCTCCGCGGGATTTGCTCATGTTATGAAATGTGTAAGCGCAGTTCTACATTTATTCCAAGGGAAGAAAAAGTTGCGTTAGAAATCCTTTAAAAAGAATTGAAATAATCAAAAATAACTTTTAATTATTACTGCTATAAATAGCAAGAAAACGAGAATCATATTTAATGGCAATTCGCAATAAAAAGAAAATTACCAGACCAACGACGCTTTATAACGCCTCGATATTATTTATATGAAGTAGTTAATGGTACACTTACCGAAACATAACACCCTTTGGGGGCGAGAATTTTTGGGCAAATATTCATATCACCATCGCTGGCGCTTTCCTAATGAACCAAGGAATTAACCTTCCCGGAATGTGAAAGCGGTGAATTTAGGAACCGCCAAAAGGAAGCGGAGGGAGCGAAACAGCAGCGTTGACGTGGAAACCGTTAGAGATGGTATTATGATTCCGGATGGAAATTTGACACAGCCAAAAACTCTTTCTTGTTTCAGCAAGGCGTGTTAAACTTTGAAGCATGCTTCGGGTTCGCTGAAACGCTAATAAGTAAAGAATTCTGATAAAATTCAGTAGCTCTAGTAAAGGGAAAAAACACCACAAGCGTGCGACAAGTGCAAATGACAGCCACTGATGAGATTTTGATTGAAATAGGTACTCACTTCTACAGTTTTTTTACTGGGATCATATGAAAAGAACGACGCATTCGCACCATCAAAAAACGCAAACAAAGTAGGCGTCTTGGATTGGTTTGTTTTGATTGTGAATTGCACGTACGGCTCAGTTTAATTAGCCGAATTATCATTTCTAAGGCAGTGAATTGTTATTGTGTTGAGAGTGAAATAAGCTTGAAAGCAAAACATAACCCCTCTCGAAGAAATTGTGAACGCGGAGAAAAAGACTGCACTTATCACGGCAAAGATAAAAACCCGCTCGGGTGTGCTTAAGTTGATACACGAAACACGACTTAATTGCAATTCCGTCTAGATTTCGCGTGCGCTGAAAAATATTCACGTATAACATTACACATGCTGTTCGTGCCAGTCTCTCCAGCAAGGTAGGTTCAGATTGTCGTTTTTTCGCCAAGTTTTATACACAAGTAATTTCTCGCGGGAGCAGTATTTTAGCAATTCCAAAAATGTTTGCCTCTCCGCACGACGCGCGGCTGGCGTTGAAAAATTAGACAAGGAATGGCCGGAAGCCACGTGCCCTTGCTTGGGAATTTAAAATTTTATTTAACTGCAGCTGGTCGGAAGGAAGGCGGGGTGAAAGACAAGCGGGGTTCCCGCTTGGAATGTTTGGTGTGTTTTTTGCCGCGGTCTTTAGAACAGAAACAGCGGTGTGGATATGCGTGCCTGTGTTTTTGTGACGATGCTTTTCATTTCCCACCCCATCTCCTCCGTGGCGCTAGGCAATGTTAATTAGGTCATAAAGAATGGCTCCCACATGAATAGACTTGCGGTATGCATTCCGTCTAGGTTGAGAAGGAATTCCGAGCCATTCAACAAAACCACACAGACTTTCAACGAAAATCTCCCAAATTCATCTACGAAAAGCATACCATTTATATCCTCATCATCATGTCGGTTTCGAAATCTCCTCTTCCATCCGGCCGACCGAAAGTGCCACCCGGAATCGCTTACCACACTATCGACCCCAAACAAGCCGAGATTCAATTACGAAATTTACCATCGAAGCCCAAAATTGAATCCCTTTTGCTATGACGCTTCTCGACGATGACGCTCCGACGGAAAAGGCATAGGCAGGATCGGACGCACATTTTGAACCAAGTACCACCAGTTCAATTTGCATAATTTGGGTGCACTTGTTATCTTCCTTTCTCGACGGGGTCCGAAGGGCTTACACAGTTCCGTCGGTGCTAGGGTGAGATTGCATTTCGAAACTAGGCTGCTTTGAAATGTTGTGAGCTTTACAAAATTTTTCGATACATAGCTTTGAGATAGTTTACCTAACCTACAAGGGCCCTAGAGATCGTTCATAGATCATGTGGTGACTTTAAGGGTTTTTTGTTGCATTTAAATATTATTCCACAAATGACACAGAACACAAAGATTGTGCAAGAACTATTTACTGCTGAAAAACGCCATTTTTGATTTGATTTTCTCAAATTTGGTTGCAAACATTCTTTATGATTTTTACTAATTACTAAGTAAAAATCACAGGAGGGTTGTGTGCAAAGCCACGACCGCGAGGATGAAGTAAAATACTTTTACAAGAAAACCCGGCTGCTTGCGTGTCAGTCATTTTTTAATTTGTTGTTCAATTTAATAACGGATAAGATACCGATCACATCTCGGCGTTATCACTGAAAGTGCGAATAAAGTATTCCTTGTGATAAAATAAACAGTGAAAAGCTGATTTAACACTCAAAACTAGACGGCTCACGTGTTGTCAAAATGAGTTAACTTTTCATTAAATGCATTTGATAGTGCCCGCTATCGCACAGAGGCTGCATTTCACTAAAGTTCCTCACTGCATCAGCTGCTATCGATGCTAAACCCGCTGCAACTGCTACGCTATCCGTAGCCATGCTAATGTGTTGGCCGCTATACGCTGCTATTGGTATCCGCTGTCCCTGCATTTGCTGGCTCAGCTGCTATCGATGCTGAGATCCGCTGCAACTAGTGCACTATCCATTGTCATGCCACAGCTGTGGCCGCTATCTGCCTGGTAGAAGACTGCTGTTGTCGCTGTCTAGAACTATTATGAGAGGCTTCGACTGAAACAGGCTCTCATATAGGGATAGAAAACCTATCGATAGTAGTAGGAAATCATCGATAACTATCGATAGCCATTTCAGTCGATATTTCCCATCCTTACTCTTATACAGACAATTAGCAAATCTAAAATGACAAGGTTTATGATTCTGTCGACCGTGCTTGGGAAACAATCATATTAACAATTAATCAGATCAGTTGAATTTTGCGCTTCAACAAGGATTGACCATTCTCAATAATATAGTTGCTTGTCATGATTTGGACTTGATAATTTTTGAATTTTAATTATGCGAAAAATTATTTTTTATGCTGATAATTAAAGCTTTTCGGATGTTGTGCTCATGACTGAAGGAAAAGATAATTCAGTACGTTCTGAGACACGGAGATGAAACCAAATATATATCTGTTCCAAATTTCTTGGAAGTGTTAATTGATTTAAGAGAAAATATTAACTCTTTAATTAGGTTTTTATTTCATCCTGAAAAGGACAATTTTTTGTGTAATTCAATGTCTGATAAGATGCCGATCAAAACTTTGCGTTATAATGAGCAAATAAAGTATTCCTTTGGAGAAAATAAACACTGAAAAGCTTTCCAGAACGTTCTTTTCATTGGATGCATTTGCTAGTGTGCCTGCAATCGCTCAGAGACAGCATTTCACTAAAATGCCACACTGCATCAGCTGGCCCTGCTTATATAGATGCTGAGACCAACGTCAACCGCTGCGCTATCCCCGTTGCCACAGTAGTGGACGCTTCTGTTGCCATTGGTATCCGCTGCCTTGCATCACCTGGCCCTGCATCACCTGGCCCTGCTATCGATGCTGAGACGCGCTCCGCTATCCGTTGTCATACCACAGCTGTGGCCGTTGTCCGCTGCACTGCTACTGCTGTTGTATCCACTGCTGCTGCTAAGGGAGGACTGCTGTTGTTGCAGTCCAGAATTATAATGAGCGGTTTCGGGTGAAACAGGCTCTAATACAGGTCGGACTCGATTATCAGGAACATCAGAAAAATTTTCATTCCGGATAATCGAGTTTTCCAGATAATCGAATCACACAAAAAATACTGAAATTTTGCAATTAGCGAACATAAAATAAATATTTCTTTCCTTTTTTATTTGTACGATGCAGTGGCGTAACCTGAAGTTACTTCCGAGGCGAAAGGGGGTAAAATCTTAAGAATCAAAAAAAAAAGTTGTACATTGATTATTTTCACTCGATTCGGACATGTCCCAAACATGCCGGAAGTGACTTAAATGGTAACAAATATGCCAGAAGGGATGGTAAAGACAAAATTTCGGAATAAAAATTGAAAACGGACACCAAAAAATAAAATTCCGGATAATCGAGTCTAAAATTCCGGATAATCGAGTTTCCGGATAATCGAGTCTCCGGATAATCGAGTCCGACCTGTATAGGCCAAATAGCACATTTCAAATGGCAAGGTCTATGATTTTGTCGACCGTGCTTGGGAAGCAATCATATAACGACCAATCAGAGGCCGAAGTTTTCGTTTTGACAAGGCTTGACTATTTTCAATAGTACAATAGTTTGAAAAATAAAATTACAATTATCTGTATTTGGGAAGAATCTTAGAAGATTTTCTAATCTATTGCTGCAAGAAAGAAGGAAATCCATCGAATACTAACCGATTTATTAGCGATTGAAATTGGACATATTTTTCGGTTTTAGATTTTCATTTCACATCCCTATGTAGCCGAACTTCCTGAGAGAAGTATTCCACTTCAAAAACTAGTAGAAAGGAAGCCCTACTAATCTCTAAACTCAGATTAAAATTCATACTTTCGCAAAGTTACAAAGAACAAGTAATTAAAAATCTTAGAAAGTGGTTTAAAAGTGCTTCTAATCATATCAAATCACCGGCGTTTTTCTCGCAGACCTAGGCGTTTACTCGTACACCCATAATAAACTGATTCAGCGTCTGGTTCAAGGGAAACATAAATCAGTGGTTCCAGCAGGTGTCGATTGGATCGCGATCGCGAAATCCAATTAATTTAAGCGTTTTATTATTTTAAACATGAAAACTCTTCTCGGCAGGTGTTCTTTTCAACTTTTATTCTGTGTTTTTCCAAATAGTTTTCCTTTCGCGAATTTTATTATTCGCAAATTAAATTGCCAAGTTAAACAGTTTTAGACTGAAACGATAGAAAAACTACAAGGCATCAGGCGGAAAAAGAGAATCGAAAAGGCACATTTTCACCTGCTGCTTTGCTAGGTTTAATAAAACTCCACCGTTCGTCGTCTAAATCATTCAGCACCCAAAACCCGTTTCGACTTAATTGACTTTTAAATCCGACGGCAGGCGAAAAATTCATCTCGAAAGTTTCTTCCTGCTCGCTTTGATGGAATTATATTGCGAGCTCGATTTGCTGCCCGGACGGAATTGGAACGCACAGCAATCAAGCCGTGCCGTGCGTCGAGCAACTCAAGAAGTGATGCCTGGAAAGCCGGAAGCGGCAAAAGTTTCAACTTGTATTCGACACACGGGACTCCGCTGTGCTGCTGACAGCTGACTTGCGGTCGGTCGACTAATTGTGGAATAAATTTTCTCCGCTGGCACAGCGCAGTCCAAGTTGGTCATAAATCAATTCCCACTGCTGGCGATGAAAAAAAAACCTGCCCTGCCCTGTCCGCCGGAATTGTGCAATATCATCTGCCAATCAGCCCCGAAACAATGGCCATTTGCACGCACGTCATATTCGATTATCTTCTTCCTTCTCTGGCTGGAATGACGAAGCGGTCTATTGAGCGATAAAACGGTCTGTTCAACTCACACAGCAGAATTCATATCGTACTGCCATCGATTCGGACGTCAATCAAAGGAATTTCCTCTCCCCCCTGGGGACAAGGGAAAGAAGTTCTTTTTGAAACAGTAGAAAGATGAAAAAACAATAGGCTCAGGTTTCGGCGATGTTCAATCGACGGAATCGGCCGGCTTCGAAGACATTTTCTCTCTCCGGTACGTAGCGTACGTACGTTCGTACGGCGGAAGAGCAAATCAATTGAACCTTGTTTATTGTACTTTCAAATTGGATTTTATTGTAGTCCGCGTGGCACTGCATGGCAGGTTATTTTTTCCTTCCTGATCAAATGATGGAAGCCTGGAGGGTGAAGCTGATGGGAATCTCATTGTTTGTTTTTGGTTCCTTCGAATTTCAATTGAGAGCTGTGGAGAACTTATCATGCTGGCTGGCATGTGCGCTCGAAGATTGGCAACATGACGCCGGAAGTGCTTTAATTACTAGTACAGGTCGGACTCGATTATATACAGTTTCCGGAAAATTTTCACTATATATAATCGAATCCTGTATATAATCGAATCAGAAAAAAAAATTTTTTTTTGTTTATTTCGCATAAATATTTTGTTGTTTTTGAATTAATAAGTAGCATTTTTTTGGCTAACCCTCTTAAAGTCGCAAAAAACCTTTCTTACAAAAATATATGTATATATAATCGAATCAGAAAAAAAATTTTTTTTGTTTATTTTGCATACATCTTTTGTTGTTTTTAGTAAATAAGTAGGATTTTTTTGACTAACCCCCTTAAAGTCGCAAAAAACCTTTCTTACAAAAATATATGTATATATATATATGTATAATCGAATCAGAAAAAAGTTTTTTTTGTTTATTTTGCATACATCTTTTGTTGTTTTTAAATAAATATTTAATGGGTTTATCGGCTTAATCAGTCCGTGTATACTAGCAAAAACGATTTGTTTTTTCATATTCCGACAGTTTCGGTGACTTTATTTCACCTTTTTCAAGGAGTCTGAAAAGATACATTGTGTGTAGTTTTCCTCTTTCGTTACTGGTTTATGTTTTATGTCTGTGTTTGCTTACTTACAGAAAGGATAATCGTTCTATTGTTAAGTGTGTTGGTGTCCAACATTGGTTGTCTGGTGTGTATTACAAATGGCGTCCCACTTAAGCTATATGTAAAAAGATATTGTTCGCTTGAACTAGCTATGTAACTTTCCTCTATAAACTGTACTTACTGCATGTGTACCTATTTTTGTGTGCTACACTGTATGAGCTTCTGAAGCTTTTTCTAGCACTTACTTTTTTCAAGCACTTTTATGGTAATTTCACTTTAATCGGGTAATAAATATTTTAAGCTGTTGGTTTTGCGTCTTCCTCTGTAGTCTACTAATTCTTGACGGCTTGTTAAGGGTGTGTTTGAGAGATTGTACAGCTTTGAGTTGTGGTGGTAGTGGATGGGCTGTCATGGTTGTCTGTTTTGTTTTGGTTGATGTTCTTTATCGAGTGTATAATACCAGCGTATATGCTGAGTCCCTCAGTGTCTATGCGTTTGTTTATGCTAT
This sequence comes from Wyeomyia smithii, assembly GCF_029784165.1. NCBI lineage: Eukaryota > Metazoa > Arthropoda > Insecta > Diptera > Culicidae > Wyeomyia > Wyeomyia smithii. The sequence goes on from NC_073694.1 coordinate 2,881,721, forward strand.
TTTCTGTGTTGGCAATATGGCAAATTTCTAAAAACGGGAGTGCTTGTGGTTTGTTGTGTCTGTCTATAATTTTTGTTTGGTGAAAATCAAACCGGTGATTCTGTGTGATACTGTGATGCAATAGTGCTGTTTTTTCCTTAAGTGAACTAATTTGGGTATCTGTTTCGTTGAAACCTTGTTGCAGTAGTTTATCCCAGGTGTTATAGTGCGTCCGTTGTCCACTAATTCTAGTTTTAAGCATGTTTGTTGTCATTCCCACGTAGCAGGCGCTGCAGTCTTTGCACGGTATGTTGTAGATGACGTTGCTCTGGTGTTCATGGGGAATGGGGTCTTTAACTTTTGTGAACAACTGTTCAACTGTTTTTATGTTGCGGTATGCAAGTCGTATGTGTTTGTAATCGTTTTTTAGGTGCTTGTCGATTCGGTTCGACAGGTATGGTATGTATGGTATCGAACGATAAGTATATTCCAGGTTTTCCTCAGGTGTTTCTCGCGGTGCGCTGATGTTTTCCTGCATTCGGCTTATTAATCTGTTCCATAGTGCTTTTGGGTAGTTGTTTAGGCTCAATTGTTTGTGAATGATGCGAGCTTTATCATCGTTCTGTAGATTAGTGGATAGCTTGTCAACTCGTCTGATGAAATTTTAAGCCATGTTAATGGTGTGATGAAGCGGGTGGAACGAATAGTAGTCTAAAAATCTGCCACTGGCAATTGGTTTCATATCCCATTCTGTTTTAATGCTTTGATTTTCTTGTCTTATCAGTGTCATGTCTAGAAACGGTAATCGTCTATTGCTTTCCATTTCGTAGGTGAATTGAATATGTTCGTTGTAACTGTTGAAAGTTTCTAATACGTGGTTTAGTTGATTCGCGGGCAGTGCTAGCAGAAGATCATCTACATATTTTTTCAGGAATGGGGGCTTGAATGTTAGTAATGGTATAACTGTGTCCAAAAGTGTTTCCATAACTAAATCTGCTAGTGTGGGCGAGATGGGATTCCCCATTGCGGTGCCAAAGATCTGTTGGAAATGTTGTCCGTTGTATTTACAGTAGCTTGAATCTATGCAGAATTCAACTATTTCGATGAACAGATCTAGGTTAATGTTTGTATAAACTTTGATTTTCTCCCATTGTTTTATTATGTTGTGTGTAACTAATGTTTTGGGAATCGACGTGAACAGCGATGTAACGTCGAGGGAAATTAGGATGTAGTCAGGTGGCAATGTAACTGTGTTAATAAAATCGCAAAATGTGAATGAATCCTTTATGTTGTATCGGCTTTCGATAGAGTTTTGTATGATTTTTCCCATATATTTCGAAAGGTTGTAAGCGGGAGCAGTCATGCTTGGCACTACTGGTCTTAGTGGTAGATTGGGTTTGTGCGCTTTGGGCTGTCCGTATATTCTGGAGCATATGGCATTATATGTAGTTAGTCTTGTTGCGGTCTGTTTGTCGATGAGATTTAGGTTGAGCAATCGTTTAGCAAATTCATTGTTTGTTCTTTGGTATCGTGATGTTGGATGGCGTGGTATTGGGAGATATGTTTTGTCGTCGGCGAGCATATTAAGCATCTTCTGTTTGTATTCATCTGTTGGCATTATGACTGTTTTATTACCCTTGTCCGATTGGATGGCGAGTACATCTGAGTTTTCGCGAAAGAAATGTTTTGTAATTTTCGTAGCTTTTTCACAGAATTTCGTCAGTTCATCTTTTTGGGTCATATTTTTGTTGTAATGGATGTAGTTTTGGACTGAATTCGCTATTGCGCACCTTGTGCGGTCCTGGATAGAAGTGTCTGGATTAGTTTTTAGTATACTTTCAATGTCGGCTAGGAGATGATGAAACGGTATCTGGGCGATGTTGGTTGGAAGTGCAAATTTTTGGCTTAGGCCCATCTCCTAGCAAAACCAACAGCTTAAAATATTTATTAGCCGATTAAAGTGAAATTACCATAAAAGTGCTTGAAAAAAGTAAGCGCTAGAAGAAGCTTCAGAAGCTCATACAGTGTAGCACACAAAAATAGGTACACATGCAGTAAGTACAGTTTATAGAGGAAAGTTACAGAGCTGTTTCAAGCGAACAATATCTTTTTACATATAGCCTAAGTGGGACGCCATTTGTAATACACACCAGACAACCAATGTTGGACACCAACACACTTAACAATAGAACGATTATCCTTTCTATAAGTAAGCAAACACAGACATAAAACATAAACCAGTAACGAAAGAGGAAAACTACACACAATGTATATTTTCAGACTTCCTGAAAAAGGTGAAATAAAGTCACCGAAACTGTCGGAATAAGAAAAAACTAATCGTTTCTGCTAGTATACACGGACTGATTAAGCCGATAAACCCATTAAACTAACCGTTTCAGTCGTCATATAAACAAATTTAAATAAATAAGTAGAATTTTTTTGACTAACCCCCTTAAAATCTCAAAAAACCTTTCTTACAAAAATTGATGTATGTATAGATTTCGTAGTTCCTCTTAATTTTATTGCAGTCAGCCATGGCAAGAACACTACACCGTGCTGCACGGGTGCCACTTTTACATAAAAACACTACACGGCGTGTACGGTCGTTCTTATACATCACGCAGTGCAAGTTGCAATACACGCCGTGTAGTGTTTTAAATTCATAAAAATAAGTATTTGAAAAGAGTCAATCTCTATCACCTCAACCTGAACATTGAAATAAAAATATTAGGGTTCATTCAAATTTAACGTGACATAAATATTGGACTTCCGGAAAACCCTCACCACTTTGTCTAGCATGTTTCCAATACTCAGCACACCAGGCATAAAAAATTTCCTCAGTCCTGCTTGCGTTATGTAACATTTGAACGGACTGTCATGAATCAATAAGGAAGCGCTTATTTATAACGTAACGCAAGAATAATTATTGTTGATCTCCTTTCCCCCTTTGCCGTGCTTTTTTGGTCAAAAAATGTTGCGTTACTTCATATTGGACTGAAGGGAACGTCCATTAATTACGTACCGTAAATAAAAACTATTTTCGACCCCCTCATACCTCTAGGTAACGCTTTTTGCATAGTTCTTCAAAATTTTTAGTAGTGATTACGACGTTTCGTCAGATCTCTACCTCCCCCAAGCGTTACGTATTTTTGGACGATCCCTATACGACATTGCTGCTTTAGGTAAGTTATATTTAAAATTGAAAAAAAAAATTTTTTTTTCTATGATTCGATTATATACAATTTTGTATATAATCGAATCATATATAATCGAGTCAATATATAATCGAGTCTGTATATAATCGAGTCCGACCTGTATACCTTTACCTGTTGCGTTGACAGCTCCGAAAGAATCTGTTGCGTTGTGCTGTGAAATGTTGATTCAGAGCCAGGGGGAAAATTGGAAATGTTCTTTTGGTATTTTTTTAACATTCTAAACTTATTTTGAAATCAATTTAATTTTTGCTTGTCTTTTCTGGTCTTTAGAGGTGTGTTTATCTCGTTATCCTGAAATAAATTGATGATAATGTCTTTAGTTTTTTATTTTGTCATTAAAAGCCTTAATTTTTCTATTTTTTTAAATAATTTTTTCGCCATTCTGTGATTAAGATAGTATAATTTTCAATTTTTCTCTGATTTATTTTCTCAAATCTTTTGATTCTGATTAACTCTTTTTCGCTCAATTTAGTATTTTGATAATAAAGCATTTTTATTTTAATTCGGTTTTGACCATCCTGCGCTCAATTTTAATATATCCTGTGTTGACCTTCCTTAAAGCGAATTGCAGCAATTTTGTGCTTATTTTGAGGTATTTAATAGTTTGTCACAGATCCCCTTTCAGTTCAGAATGTAAATCGATTCCTGGAGTGATTTCAGGAATTTTGATATACATATTGCTAGGGATTCTATTCAATTATGTTGGTGGCCATTTAGGGCCCCACGGGAATCTGCTCCAGAGTGGTCATATCAAGGATAACTCGGCAAATAGACTCAGAATTTATAAAAGTCAACGATACCAATATTGTTTGGTTTTATTGCCAATTGTTAAAATTTGCCTCGGATCTTGAATTTGGCCCCGGAGATCCGGATTTGCAGGAACCATATGGGGACAAATTTTCCAATCTTTTGACGGGTCAAGATTGAAATTCGGTCAAGAATTAAAGAAGTAGGAAGCATTTTATTTTGGTGGGTACCCGTATACCCTGCCGAGTACTTACGTGTGTTAAAATTGCCAAGTACATAACGGTTAAAAACGTTTTTGACTAGTTCGAGCTCAATTCGGACTCACTTTTGTCTGGGCTGTTCTAACCTTTAGTTGTGTTTTCTTTTACTATTCTGAGCTCGTTTAGGGATCCCTTCTATATTCTTTTATAATCATTTTGTTTCAGCACTCTGAGCTCCATTTGGGCAAATTTTGTAGGCTTTTTCACATTATTTCATATTCAATTATTTTCTGCATTTGACATTTTCTGGTCCTTTAGAAGCGTTTCTTGCCATTCTGAGCTGGAATGGGGATAACATTTTTATTTCTGCCTTCGCTAGACTTTATCGTGCTTCAGCAGTTGTTGGCCTTTTGAAGCGCATTTTCGTAGTTTTCAGAAGTCAATTATTTTCTGTGTTCTGAGTTCAATTTTGCACTGCGTTGTTTTCTGTTTTCCTCTTGAAATGTTTTTTCGTTAACCTAAGGATAATTTATAATCACTCTCTTATTGGTCTTTGGCAGCACATTTCAGCCATTTTTGTGCTCAAGTTGGGATAGTTTTCTTCTCTCGCTCTTTCTAATCTTTTTACTGTGTAGTGTTCAATATGTAATTGTTTTCTGTACCTTATTTTAGAAAGCGGTTCTCGTTATTCTTTTTGAGGCTTTTTTTCCCAGGGACATTTCAGGTTTTGATTCTTAAAAGCAGGTTTTCGTCGAGCCTAATTTAAAATATTTCATTCAAACAATTTTCTCATATTAGCACCGAGCCTTTATTTTTTTGGTGTTTAATTTTTATTTAGAAATGTTATAAAAAATTGATTATGTGAAAATTATCAACGTCCAATTTATTGTTTTCGCTTCTCAAGATTTTACCCTTTTTTGTCTCAGAAACAATTTCTGGTTACGTCACTGCATCATACAAGTAAAAAAAAAAAAAAAGAAACACAGGTCGGACTCGATTATCCGGAACATCAAGAAGAAATTCATTCCGGATGATCGAGTTTTCCGGATAATCGAATCACAGAAAAAATACTCAAATTTGCGATTAACTAACATAAAATATAAATTTTCTTTTTTGTATTTCACCTTTATGATGCAGTGGCGTAACCAGAAATTATTTATGAGGCGAAAAGGTGTAAAATCTTGACAAGCAAAAAAAATTGGACATTGATTATTTTCACTTAATTCGAACATGTCCCAAACATACCGGAAGTGACATAAATACATAATTGCAAATATGCATATATGCATGAAAAGGTAAAATTTCGGAATAAAAATTAAAATCGAACGCCCAAAAAATAAAATTCCGGATAGTAGAATCTAAAATTCCGGATAATCGACTTGCGGATAATCGACTCAACAACAATATCGCACGCTAGCCGGGGGGCTAATGCAGTCTCGATTAACTAGATTAGTTGAGAGAATTCGTTATCGATATTGGCACATTTTGCATTTGTAGGATAAGTACAACGATACACCGTGCCCCAGTGCTGAGTCGAGAAAATTTCCAGCTCGAAAAGATCCTCGACCAGATCGGGAATCGAACCCGATATCACAACCGTGTGGGAGAGCTAGCCGACCGACATCGCTAACCACAGAACCACGGGGACCAATCCACGGGGATAATCGACTCAGCCTGTATTTGATTTATGTTCGTTTATCGCAAATTTGAAATTTTTTTTCTGTGATTCGCTTATCCGGAAGTCCCAATTATCCGGAATAATTTTTATTTAAATACTCCAGATAATCGAGTCCGATCTTTAATGATTTTTGTACTTTGTTTTGAACGTTATACACTTTAGAAACAGTATTTTCTGAATTTTAGAAGCGTTATTATGAGATGACACTGGAATGTTTTGACTTCATACCATTTTCTGTTCATTACTCATTTTCTGGACATTTCTCATTTTTTATTTTTCATTCCTCATTACACTTTTTCCATTTCTTATTTTCATTCATCGTTTCTCACACTCCATTTATCATTACTTGAAATGAGAAATCAAAGAGCGTTGAGAAGCTCACTTTTCATAATGTCTTTCTCATTTTTTGTTTCTTGTTTCATCTCATTTCCCATATCTCATTTTCTACCGCTTATTTCTACCGCTACCATTCCGCTTCATTCCTCATTTTTGTCATTTTTATCTTCTGATATCTCATTTCTCGTATCTGATTGCTGGTTTCTAATTTCATTCCCTTTTACTCATTTCTCATTTCTAATTTCTCATTATCCGTTTTTCATTTCACATTGCCCATTTCTCATTTCTCATTTAGTCGGTGTTAAGTCAGACCGGACCAAGTCACAAAAATGAAAAAAAAAACGAGTTAATGATAGCATTGGACCAAGTTTTTTTTACGCTACATTGCACATCAGTCAGATTTCGTTTATCTCAGAAACAACAGCAATAACGGCATAGTAACCAGCCTGGCATGACCAGAGAAAAGTGAGCATAGGTACAAGTCAGAATGGATCAAGTGTTCGCGTTTATGCGATTGCAAAGCGTTCACGTGTTGATGCAAGCAAGAAAAATGGAAAAACTTCCAAGAGATTTTACAGATTTCTCTTTATCAGAGGACTCTTCCTTTTATCTATCGTCGGAATCTGGTAAGTTTCACATTTTGCCGTCTATGTAAATGTGTTTTTTGGTGTTTTATTGTTATCACTTAACTGACCAGATAACATGCCTCATAGTGTGCAGACAGAGTGGACCATGTGTCAAATACAAAAACGTTGTTATTACGGGAATTTGCGGCATTTGTGTAAAGTCAGCATAAGTTGATTTTAAAGCTACCATGTAACTTGTCGAAAAGCCCCACCACCCGTTAACATAATAAGTTTACTTTACCAGTAATTGAAAAAAATGTACTTGGTCCGTTCTGACTGAACACGTTGAAATGAAGAAAAAGGAGATGATCGCGAGTAATTTTATTAGGTACAGTACTGGACAAAAAGAAGTACGCACCCACTATCCTAATGTTGGACTCCCTGTATCTTTTTTAATATAAGGTATATGAACTCGATGAATTCGGATAAGTTGTAGTATTTCTAATAAACTAACGATTGATATAATAATTTTGTCCAAGAATTGCATATTAAATTCACACTTCAGCATAATTGTAATTAAGCTCTATTTTCGCTTGGTCAAAATAAAGTACGCATTCTTTATAGCATCATCAGTTTACTATTTCTCAGCTCAGATAATTTATTATTTATTGTGTCCTACTCCTCGTGAGTCCAATAAGATTCCTATTGCTGCAGAGAAACGTCGAAACAATGTGTTTGATTATTTGTTTATCATTATTAGTGCGCGGTACAATCGGATGAGATGGGGAAAAAGCAAATTTCCGTAGATATTCGTAAACTTATAGTTAACAACCGTCAGTAAGGTCTTTCTTATAGAGAAATTGCTCGAAAATACGATTTAAGTGAAGCAGGAACACGAAAAATATGCAAAAAGCATGGAGAACTGGGAAGCGTAGCCGATCGGACCGGTAGAAGAAGGAGCGGAAAACTACAACTAGCGCTGATCGCCGAATTTCTCGAGAAGTGGCAAAAAATCCTTTCGCTACCAGCCGAGTGATTCGTGAAAATGCTGATTTAAATATCTCTGAACGAACTGTGCGCAGAAGACTACAGGAAATGGTTTATAAGAGTGGATTTGCCCAACGACGACCTTTGAATCGAAAGGTAACAGGTTTGTTTACTTCGTATTTAGCATACATTTTTGGCTGAGGTTTATTTCTGCAGGATCAAACTTGAGGTGTTTCGCTCAAAAATAGCGATGAAAGTAAATTTGAACTCTTTGGCCACAAACAACGAGCACGAGTTTGGACGAAACCTGGTGAGAAACTTGCCGATAAAAATATTCAGAAGACGGTCAAGCACGGAGGTGGCAGTATCATGGTGTGGGGGTGCTTTGCTTGGTCGGGTGTTGGTAATATTGAGAAAATTGATGGCATAATGACGGCAGACTATTACATCAGCATTTTAAAGAGAAATCTTACAGAGTCGGCGCGAAAGGTTGGCTTAGAGTGGAAGTTCACTTTTCAACAAGACAATGATCCTAAGCATACCGCCCACAAAACCACTGCGTATTTCCGTGCTTCACGTATCAAGCTATTGGAATGGCCATCACAAAGCCCGGACTTAAATCCGATAGAAAATTTGTGGTCGATTTTGGATCAAAATGTCGACAAGGGACATGTCACCAACCGCGACAAACTGTTTGAAGCTTTGGAAAAAGCTTGGACAAATATCGACTCCCAACATATTAAAAACCTCGTTGAAAGTATACCTCGACGCCTGCAATCCGTGATTGAAGCTAAAGGTGGCCAAACTAAATACTAAAATAAAGAAAAATCAGTTTGAACTTTGAATCACTATAATGCGTACTTTATTTTATCCACAAGAAAAATGACAATTTCCAAATACAAGCTCTTTTAATGTTTATATGTCGTTCTCATGTCGCTTTATCTAACATTTTTCGAAAGTACACCTCCAGTACTGTCTTTTGTTAGAACACTTTGATTATCCATCTGCCTTAGATTCTACCTGAATCAAGAAAGTTTGAACATATCACAGGTGCGTACTTTTTTTGTCCCGTACTGTAATAAATTTTGTTATCAATTTGTTGAAATAAATAAAATTTAAGTTGTTAGAATTATTTTTGATCAACCCATTCCCGGCGGGTGATGCCATGTGGCATCACCTGAAATTTAAACATTGATTTAAGTTTAACAATTACACTTGAAAATTTGCACGATGAATCGATGAATATTAAGTACGGTTAGAGAACAGATTGATCTTAAATATGCAATACAGTTCGTGTCAATTGTACATATAGTTGATGAGTAATAAAAGCCTGAGGTTAATTTTTTTAGGTAAACATTAATTTCTCATCGCATGTATAAGGTTAATTTCGGTGTCGCAGAAGCTAATAATACAATTTACAGACTTTGGGCTGTTCGACGATGAATTGACTAAAATTATTTTTTCAATTGTTCAGTCATAATGGACCAAGTCAATATAGATTCTTCTTTGGTTTAGTCAGAGTGAAACAAGTTCACCTAACCAGTTTTAAAATTGTCTTTGTTGAACTCAGAACGTTCGTTGTTTCAATTGTCATATCACATGATACAGTTAAAGAGTATCTCTAACCTATAGCATTTAAATTGCGTAGTAATATTGAAAACTACGAAATTAACAAAACAGTAAACTTCAAATTCGTTATTCTCGAAATGATCAAAATGTCACTTGGACCGGTCTGACTTAACACCGACCATTTCTCATTTTTACTTTCTCATTTTTCATTTTTCCTTTCTCATCTCTCATCTCTCATCTCTTATACATCTCATATGTCATATCTCATCATTAAATTCTTAAGAATCATCTCTCAACTTTCATATCTAGCATTTCACGTTTTCATTTCTCATTTCTAAATTTTCATTTCTCATTTCTCATTACTCATTTCCATTTCTCATTTCTCATTTCTCATTTCTCATTTCTCATTTCTCATTTCTCATTTCTCATTTCTCATTTCTCATTTCTCATTTCTCATTTCTCATTTCTCATTTCTCATTTCTCATTTCTCATTTCTCATTTCTCATTTATCATTTCTCATTTATCTATTCTCATTTCTCATTTCTCATTTCTCATTTCTCATTTCTCATTTCTCATTTCTCATTTCTAATTTCTCATTTCTCATTTCACATTTCTCATTTCTCATTTCTCATTTCTCATTTCTCATTTCTCATTTCTCATTTCTCATTTCTCATTTCTCATTTCTCATTTCTCATTTCTCATTTCTCATTTCTCATTTCTCATTTCTCATTTCTCATTTCTCATTTCTCATTTCTCATTTCTCATTTCTCATTTCTCATTTCTCATTTCTCATTTCTCATTTCTCATTTCTCATTTCTCATTTCTCATTTCTCATTTCTCATTTCTCATTTCTCATTTCTCATTTCTCATTTCTTATTTCTCATTTCTCATTTCTCATTTCTAATTTCTCATTTCTCGTATCTCATTTCTCATTTCTCATTTCTCATTTCTAATTTCTAATTTCTCATATCTCATTTCTCATTTCTCATTTCTCATTTGTCATTTGTCATTTCTCATTTATCATTTATCATTTATCATTTCTCATTTCTCATTTCACATTCCTCATTTATCATTTCTCATTTATCATTTCTCATTTCTCGTTTCTCGTTTCTAATTTCTCATTTCCCATTTCTGATTTCTCCTTTTTCACTTCCCATTTCTCGTTTCTCATTTCTCATTCCTCATTTCTCTTTTTTCATTTTTAATTTTTCATATCCCATTTCTCATTTTTCATTTCTCATTTCTCATTTCTCATATCTCATTTCTCATATCTCATATCTCATATCTCATTTCTCATATCTCATGTCTCATTTCTCATTTTCGTTTTTCGTTTTTCATTTATCATTTATCTTTTCTCATTTCTCATCTATTATTTCGCATTTCCCTTTTAACGTTTTACATTTCTTTTTTCTTATATCCCATTTTTAATTTCTTATTTCTTATATCTCATTTCTCATTTTTCATTTCTTATTTCTTGTTTCTCATTTCCTATTTATCGTTTCTCATTTCTCATTTCTAATTTTTCATTTTTGATTTCTCATTTTTCATTTCACATTGCTCTTTTCTATTTTTTTTGTCTCATTTCTCATTTCTCATTTCTCATTACCCATTTTTTATTTCACATTGCCCAATTTTCATTTCTTTTGTCTCATTTCTCTTTTCTTATTTCTCATATCTCATTTTTCATCTCTAATAGCTGATCTCCCGTTTCGTTTATTTCTTTCATTTCACATTTTTCATTTCACATTTTTCATTTCTCATTTCCAATTTCTCATTTCTTATTTCTCATTTCTTATTTCTCATTTCTCATTCCTCATATTTCATTTCATATGTCTCATATCTCATTCCTAATTTTTCGTTTCTCATTTCTCATTCCTCATTCATCTTTCCTCATTTCTTATTCCTCATTTTTCATTTATCGTTTCTTCTTTTTTATCTTTTATTTCTCATCTCCCGTTTCTCATTTCTCATTCCTCTATCCTCATTCTCCATTTCTCATTTTTCCTTTCTCGTTTGTCATCTCCTATTTCCCATTTTCAATTTTCAATTTTTCATTTGTCATTTCCTTTTCCGATTTATTCTCATTCTGCTTTAATTTTTCTTGGTTAATCTTCTCTTTCTATTCGAGCTGTTTTTATGTTTTATTTTTGACGTAGGACTGCGTCTTTGTTATCTATACTAGATTACATTTTATGAAATTGAAAATGAAACTGGCAAATGTTGCGTCAGATTTCAAACGATTATAGCAAGCGAACGACTTAATGCATCTCAGTCATTTATATGTCGGTGGATAGATAATATGTGCGACAATTCTTTGATATAATGTTTAACATTGTTGCTTTACTGCTTAACCCTCTAGTGCCCAAATTAATTTCTAAACGGACTTCGATAAAATCACTATAAACCATTATAAACACTTTTTAAGTATTTATTGAAGCTTTTCGGAACTTCGACTGAAGCCCGCCAAATGGCGGCATTTGGGCACTAGAGGGTTAATGGTAAAAAAAGGTGAAAAGTTTCAAGGTCAAGCTGTTCCATGCATTTCCCTCGCTATTGGCTTGCTTCCCGAACACGGATAACAATAACATGAGCGGAATAAATTCCACTGCCTACATATTTTGACTCAAAAAAGTGTTTTGCTCCGTTTGTCTTTCTCGAAACTGCGTGGCCACGCCCTAATGGCACAAATCTACTTTGAACTCGATACAAAAGACTGCGTGTAGAAAATTCAGCTTCAGTCTAGTTTGTTACACAATAGCGAGTGGAATATCGCTGTTAGAGGTACGCGACATTGAGAAACGAGAGCTGCATACAAACTTCCAGGCACTGCGGAACATATTACCTTTATTTTGCATACGGCAGTAACAGTTACCATCGTACGCTGCAGGATATTTTGCTGGCACAGCTACTGGAAGGCACAGCGGAGAGCAAACTTTATTATGCGCGGTCACGCAAAATATTCATTATGGAATCGGTTCTTTTCAGAATTATGGATGCTTGAAGCTAAGAGTTATGAGAATTTTCGCAAAAAAATAAAATAAAGTTTTTATGTATTCATCGTTAGTTTTACAATAAAGACCATCAAATATAAACGGTAGTGTTGCCTATGAAGAGTTTATTGCAGAATATAATAAATACATTTAGTCCTACGTCACCATTTCATACAACCTCTAGGGCTGTATACCGTGTAGTATTTAGTTTTTGTGAAGGTCGTTGTCGAACTTTTTATTTTGTTTTTTTTTTTTTTTAATTCTGATTTTACTTACTCTAGGTTGCAACTATAAACTGTTCTCGATTCACATTTTCCTATTTTCTTCTATGTCATTTCGGCCCTTTTCGTATTTTCAAATTATTTACATCACTCCTACTTTTTCAATGTTTTTCTTCTGACTTCATCTTTGATGTTTTCCTAAAATTTTTTTATAATCTACCGTTATTTTTTCGCTCCTTGTCCCACTGGTTTCCTTTGATTTCGTCTTCTAATTATTCCTATTTTATATATGTCGTTTGGTAGCTTATATTCATAATTTTGATTTTTCTTTACTCGTATTGATTGGTTTTTTTCTCCATTAATTTTTTTTCTTTTCATTTTTACTACATTCGATAAGTTTTTTGGTCCCCCTTAATTATCATTTGTCGCTTTGATTTTTTCGGCTGTGGTTGTTCGATTTTTGCCATGCTGATTTTCTTCTTTGGACGCGTTTTCTTTTGGAATTTGCTGGGGTTTTTTTCATCTTGTCAAATTTGGGTTTTTTTGTTCCACAAATATGTCACTTTGTTTACTTATTATATTAAGTTTTTCTTTTGGTTTCATCTTTAATGCAAATTTTTTTCATCCTTTGTATTATTTTCCGTTTTTAGTCTTGTTTGTTTTTTGTCCCATTTATTTTCTTTGGTTTCTCATTTCTATGATTCCTCTTTCTAGTTTATCGTACGGTTGTTTATGTTTATAATCTTATTTTACCTACACCTTTTGTTTGGTATCATTGGTAGATTGGTACCGCTCGATCATATTTTTTGTCTCTTTCTATTAATTTATTCATTTTTACTTCATGTGTCTTCCTCTCTCTATTGTTGGATTATCTTTATGAAAGGCTAGTTTTGAAATATATGTTCACATTTTTCATTCAGTTTTTTTGACCGTTTCGTGAGTTTTTATGGCAGTTAGGAAACGTTTATTTTGCTATTCCGTGCTCAATTCGGGTTCTCTCTATCGTTTTGTGGGCTTTCTTGATCTTCACAAATATTATTTATTGGATTTTGTTTGTTTGTCCTTCTGTGGTTTTTAAAATGTTTTTCCCTATGCTTAGTTCAATGATTATTTTTGGCCTGAAACGGCAAACGTGCCGCCGGCAGATAAAACGACCTTACTGTTTTCTGTTTTTTTTTTTAACCATTAGGGGCTATTTATGCTGTTGTGAATTCAATTGGAAATTACACCGTTTTGAGCTAGATTTGTTATTATCTTCTCGTTTGTTTATTCTTTACAAGCTGTTGAGAATATTTCTTTATTCCAAACTCAATGTAAGATTTCTTTGGGTCGCAATTCTGAGTTGTATTAACAACCTTTTTGTGTCTTATCCTTAAGAGATGAATTTGACCTCATACCGAAAATCGTTAAAACCTGAAGGAACATGGAAACTGTTCTAACGTAGCTTGCAGTGATAATCACTCTATGAAACCGAAATTAAGTTATAAGCTCCGTAACCTATTCCTTTCGCACAGAACCCAATCTCAATCGACCGTTGGATGCGTTATCAGCGAGGTTCCAGCCGGGCAACGCTCTGTCACCGGTTTCGTTACCTTTGTTGGCAGAACAAAAATCAATAACCGCTGCTTGTTGACACTTTCCCTCTTTTGGTATTTTCAACACATTCTTCTAAAATAAAGAACCTTTTTTCCTCTCGCCCCTCCTTGTGCAAGCAGTACTGCAATACCGAGGATCCACCACTAACGCCTCTGGCGCACCGAGGACAGGACATAAACTTTACGCAACATAAAGTTCGACCCTCTAGACAATCCACTCTACCGCAACCTACTTGCTTCAGTTCGGGACTCGGATAAGTTAATAAATATTGAGACCCTTTTCTCCGCGGACCAACCGAAGTGGCTCAAGCTGCTGACTGACAGGGTGGCCACTTTATCGAATCCGAAAGCCTATGAATATGAAAAAAGATGTGACAAAATGTATGAGCTTCTTCCTGAGAGCCAGGTTCTGTGGGGTGGAAAATGTTTCGCTTGATTATCATCATCAACACCCAGCCAGCCAGCCAACGTCTTGGCGTGGTTGCCTCCGGCAACAGTGTTAAAGTGTCCACATGTGTGTTCCCTCTTTTCCCGAAGAAAAAGCCACGCGGACGATGATGGCCTCATTTTTCGGCTTGATGACGGTGATTCTTCGCAAAAGCGCAAAGCCACTCCACAACACGGGCTGCCGCATCGACAGCTCAAAAGGGCCATTGGAATCTTTTGTGTGAATGCACACAAAAACGTGCGATAAAAGACACGCCTCGAGAGCGCAATTTTCGGTGTGGAATTTTGGCCTCAGCTGATCGGGCATTTTTACTATGGGGGATAAAATTTGCTTGCAAATTGAAAGTCCTCCCAGAGATAGCAGCACTTCAGTAGCACTCCATTAATCACTAATTCAGCTAATTTGTGTCGATTCCCGCTGAATGTCGAGGGTAATTCATCAAACCTCTTGATTCAGAGGTTAGCCAAGTCATCAATCATTTCGAGCAAATTGGCCGTAAGTGGATCAATTGGGGAAAAACTAGTTGCAACTTTTCGAACGATCAATCAGGCTGATTAATTGGTGAACTTTACAGTGAGTTGTAACATAATTTAATTATAACTTTTTTTTGTTCTGGGTAAATGAAGAGCTTCTCGACAAAACATTAATTGTGACAAATGGATTGCAATTTATGAAGATTTTACAATGGCAATTTACACTGTCCGGGTATCAACTTGTTTTTTGGCCTTTTCTGGCCTTCAGTGTTTTTTATGAAATCAATTTAAGGATTTAATTAATCTTTTCAAGCATTTCTATTTCGGCCTTTAAAAGCATTTCTTTACGGAGCACAATAAATAGTTTATTTTTATTCGTTTGAACCTTTCTGAGTTTAAATAGCTTTTTCCTCCATCCTGAGCTCAATTTTTAATTTGTCTTTTCTGGATTTAAAAAGAATTTTTGCTTTATTCTTATAAAAACTTTGGGTAATTTCCTTCCTTGGGTCGCTTATATTTAACCACTCCTGTATCTTACGTATTTATCTCATTGGTAGTCAAAAGAAAAGAGATTTTAACTGCATTAAAAAGGCAACTGTACCTTGAGCTTAATTTTTCTAGTTTTCATACAAACTTTCGACTCTAAGTTGGGGTATGAACCTCAGCCGCATAATTTCGCATTATCGCGTTTCGCAGCAAACACCGAAGAAGAGCAAAGTGCGGCCAGGAATCCGACAAAGAAAACCCATTAGTGGCGTGAAAAGTGCGGCTGGCGATAGTTTGACGAACGAGAGAGGGATGCCAGAGGCGAAAATGAAAGATAAATCGTCTTAATTCGTGAGAAGTTTTCACTCCGTTCGGGTTGGTGAAAAATGCTTTTCTCGCGGTTTTCGGGTTCAGCGAAGTGAGAGGAGCTTTTTTGTTTGTGGAACACTTTGTGGAATGTTCCGTTTTCGCTTGACGGTGGTATGCAAAAGCAACACTATAGTTAGAATAAACGTGGCACGGCAAATTGACTGTGGAAAAAATCGATGGGAAACTCCAGCTGTAAGAATAGAGGAGTAAATTTTTCCGGGGTTTCATTGGATCACGTTTTCAATTAGAAAATTCACTTTGTGTGCGGAAAACATTCACAGAAGATGCACACTCACGACATGGTGGACAACTGATTGATGGTGGAACATTTTCCCTAGCGCGATCAGATTGCCAAGGTGATTTCCAGTTAGATAGAACAGCTGGGAAGGTATTTGTAATAATAAAAATAAACTAATTGGATGCAGGACCATCATTGGGTTGTTTATTGATACACGACAGACTTAGTAGAAGAAGAAAAAATATTCCAGGTTTTCCAGTTTGCATACCCTTCGAACTGAAATAAGAATTAGTTTTGTTTTATTTTTCAATTTTTGCATTTCATTCACCATATGGTGAGATGTCACAAATGATCCAATCCTCGTAGCAGTGGACGAACTCAACATGCAGTTTAATCCTCTTATCGAGAAACAACCCATCTGTGATTTTATTTTCATTGAAGGTAAAACATGCCAACAGAATTGCAATCGAGATGGAGGATTATTTTACTGAAACCATGACAAATAATTTTACAAACCGGCAAATCATTAGCTAGTAATCCTCTTATCAGTCGCATTTGTTGAACAGCTTAGAATTGAAACTTTTAACCTCACAAAACATCAGCTATTTTTAACATATCAAGTTTAATAACGTTACAGAAAGTTTTAGGAGATTTACACAACATGGTTTGAAGCCAATTTCCAACAACAGCCGAACACAGCTCTAAAGCGGGCGCAGGTCGTTTATCAAATTTCCGCAAATTTCCCGGCCCCGTCAGTTAAATGGTTCTGACGACCGAACGGACGGCCATTTGTTCCGACTTGTTCTGCTCGGGGCACCTTGCCGGCTGCCAACCTAGAAGAAGAAGCCATCTGCACTTGATTGTACATTGCGGTGATTCCTATCAAGTTGGTGTGTATTTTTTTTTCTACCGCTTTCTTGCTTGTGAAACGGTGAAACGCTGATGGTTGTGACTGTGAACGAGGACATTTTCATCGTTGGATTGCAGGGAAAGTCAGTGAAGGGAATCGACGAAGCCAGTGGTGGAATCGTGTTTTCCTGTTCCACTTAACAATGGGATTGTGTTTCTTTCACCTTGCGAGGCAATTTTTTTCCTGTAGAATCTCTGTATCGTAACGCTGTTTGTTACTGAGTCTGACTTCGTTGCTATAAATAGATATATATTTCCAGAGAAGCAAAATCAATTACATCGCATTTCTGTATTGGCTGCAGCAGCTTTTTTCTCGCAATTCACTTTGCGCCACGTTTCGCCAAGAAACCACCCACTGTCTGCCTGATTCTCTCACTCCTTCGCTACCCCTGCCGCACCACCTCCAGGTTCGAAAAAGGACGGCGTGGTTTATTTGATAATTCAGATTATGCAATTACCGACCGCCAGATTGTCACGTTTCCATTTTCTGTTTGTACAACTGGCGATATTCTGCTGCCTCGGTTTATACAGTCTGCTTTTTGTACCCGACCCAACCAAATCCGACCCGCACCGACTGAGGGACGGACGAGAAACGAGACAGAACAGAATCAAATTGAATTAGGGACAATTTAGGATTAAAGTGTCCCAGCAGCGACCAGAAACACAATGAATAATAATAATAATAATAATAATAATAATAATAATAATAATAATAATAAAAAAGAGAGAACAAAAACCAGAACGAAAGCATCCGATAAGAAGGTGGGGAAAACTCGGGAAAGGTTTTTCACGGTCAGTGACACCATCGTGGTTTAAATTTCCAGATACTCAACGCCTAGCGTTGATTTGTGAAAACTAATATTGTGATGAAATTTTGGAAAGTTGTTTTTGGTAAATTTTATTTCCCGCACTCATGTTTCTTATTCCACCTAAATTGCTTTTGATGCTAACAGACAATGATGTTACAAACTTAGAGAATTTATTTTTTCCAAGCATTTGTAATCCTCAGGGTTTGCTTGGGACACTTCCAATAGATCGCGCAATTTTGTATGAAAAACACCAAAATTGTCGATTTCTTGGTAGTTGTTGCCTCAGATTTCAAACGATAATAACGATAACCAATATGTTGGTGGATAGATAAAATGTTGAACAATTTTGTAATACACTAGTTATCAATATTGTTTCATTGCAAAGCGGTAAAAATCGATAAAAGTGTCAGGGACAAAATCACGCGAACAATAAACCAATCACATGCGAGCATTCCAGCACAGATGACATGAATAGACACCAACCATTCCCTGTGATATTCTTTGTATCAATAACCCAAAAGAAAAAAATTAACAGTCTCCCCGTTCCAATAGGTCAATTTATGTTTGCTTCCATGAACCTACACTAATTTGATGTCTCGAATGTAAAGGTTTTTCGATGAGTTTGAAACAACTCCTTTCCTAGGACAATTTCTAAACCTGTTGTTTGAGCGTAATAGAAACTGATGTCTTGAAAGAAAACATGCTGGTACAACAGTACCGTAGAGTATATGTGGAGCAGAGCGCCGCACACTGTTTACAAAGCTGCAAAAACGTGATCGAAATTATTTTAACCCAAAAAACTTGATTTTAGAGCCATAGTGTCTTCAGTTAAGTTATTCTATTAATCATTCTCCATGTTATAGAAGTTACAGTTTTGTGATTAATCCTCTTAAGAGTGGAGAGCGAATTTTAATTTTTTCATTGTTGCATATAAACATTCATCGTGCTCGGCAAAGTTGTAGCACATTTCATAAGAAACAACTTTGTCAAGTTGCCACTGAACATTTGTTTTTTTTTTTTTCAAAATAACTTTTAGTAGTGATTTTCTACAATTTTTGAATGTTTAACAATGTTGTTTGCTGAAACAAAACAAACAATGTTTGCGAAAAAAGTTTGTTTATCGCACATATTTCTCTGGTTATTGACGAATTTCATTAGAACAATGCATTAATTTACTAACAGATATCTTTAAAATCTGCAAATGTCTGCAGGCTAAACCATTTCCATATTAAAGTATAACTAAAACGTCATTCAATCCAGATATAGGCATTTGTATCTCGCTGTCTCCTGTGTTTATATCTGTAAGTAAATGTATCTGTAAGTAAGAGATAAAAAAAGCTTCGGTAAGCTTGTGTGTTTTATTATAGTGGAAAACATTGTAGAACAATGAAAAATTTCAGAAAATCACTATGAAAAGTCATATAAAAAATAATTTTTGGGGCATTCTGCAGGAAACTTCACAATAGTTCATTTTAATTGGCAGATAGAATAACAGGGGGTCACCCTGTACACACTAAAATTTGCCCGGCGAAACCCTTACAGGGCGGCCAGATACCTCTAACGGACTTTCGGAGCTTTGCTAGAACACTAAGAAGGAAAAAAATAAACAAAATAAATAAACAAAAACTTATCGCGTTTATTCCGTATTTCCTCTTTGCTGTCGGTGGTGGGGATGGTTGCCGATGGTGGTCGTTGTCCGGCCGGTTGAGGTGTCCGGCTGCGGATTCCGCTGCGATGACGGTCTTCGGCGGGAGGTGTTCTTCTCTTGCTCTTTGGCACTTAGCCGGGGGTAGCCAATAGCGTAGCTTACCCTACTCGGCGAGCACACACCAAACACAAACACTCGAATCACGGGCCAGCGGAACAACCTTCGCTGGTCTTCACGTAGCAGCGGAACAACCTTCGCTGCAACTACGCGGGACACAAATCAAAAACACAAACTGTAAATATAAAACAGTAAACGCACACTTATTAAACAATAACATAACGCGACGTGTGTGTCCTACCGTGATCGAGGCTAAACTGATTATCCCGCGATGGCTGCCGACCACAATAAACCCGCCGAGACTGGATTCAGCACCACTTTTTCGCAGCTAGAGGAAAACACCGGCCTATCTATCCCTAACAATTATTCCACAAACATGACATAAAAATTATCGAACCTATCTAACGCGACAATATCGTTCACAAACGAAAAAACGAACGAATTTAAACGAAAATAAACAAACTTATGTGAACGATATTCAGCGCAAGTGGTGACAGTTGTCATGTTGGGTACACGCTGCTGCGGGGGTGTTCAAGTGCGGGTAATTTTCACATACACTCCCTCGCAAAAGTACCCATAATAAGGGTTATTTTCACGTGAACACGCTCTTGCAGTGTTACCCAAAATTAGATAAATTTTCGACTCGATGCTGAAATTGCGACCGCACAGGTTACAAGCTTTACTCAGCAAAGTGGATTTGCAGACTCAAATATGAGTACAATAATATACGTTTTTTCTTTTGGGTAGATTAATCACAAACTTTTAACTGTCATAAAATGAGGAATTATTAACAAAACAACTTTGCTGAAGGCACTATGGCTCCAAACAAAATTATTTTTCAAGTAAAAAGTAATTAGTGTGAATTATTGCATTATTTAAGTAGAAATCGTCAATAAGTAAAAAAATATGCGAGATAAAAATAAAATTCCTTCGAAAAAATTGTTTGTTTTGTTATAGGAAACAATATTATAGAACATTGAAAAATTGTAGAAAATCACTACTAAAAGTTATATTGAAAAAAACTGATTTTGAGAGGGCAATCTGTAGAGAACTCCACATAAGTTCATTAAGCAGACAGTATGTGAAGTAAGGAGAGCGAAATATAAGCGAACTGGAAATATGATACAGATTTAGAAAAATATACCGCATCTCGTCGTCCATATTGCCATCATACCGGATCCGTCCAGGATTCCAGGTAGGAATCCGAAGTTATGGCAATGTCCGACAACGACTCAGTGGCTGCTGAGGTCAAGTCGGTTTTTTCGGTGAATCGCGTCGTGGCGGTGGTGATGGATGAAGAGACTTATCTCACTCTGGATGGCAACGACTGGCAGGGCACTTTGTATTTTACTTCCTCCACGAAGTTCAGAGGTGAAGTTCCTTCCACACACCAAGCTTCCCGGACGAACACATACGATTCGCATAGATTCTCTAGGATTCCTCACATTGGATTCGTGAGCGTCCTTGAAAAAGATTCCTGAAAAAAGAATCCTCAGGAATGCCCTGTATATGGCTCTAGGATTCTTGAATAACGCATTTTTTGCGCAATGTCGAAAGTGTTTGAAAAGCTAATGAAGATGAAAATGACAGCCTTCATTTCTGCGAATCGTTTACTCTCGGATTGTCAAGCTGGTTTTCGTAACGGTCACAGCATCAAGACAGCGACCTTGCGTGTTTATGACAACTTAGCAGTAGCAACTGACAAAAAAGGTACCGCCATACTACTCCTTCTAGATTTTTCCAAGGCTTTTGATACGATATCGCACCGCAAGCTATGTTCAGAACTTGAAACTAAGTTTAATTTTTCGTCTAATGCAGTGAATCTTGTAGAATCGTATCTTCATGGAAGGACGCAAGCAGTTTTTTGTGGTGAACATTGTTCTGAAATTGGAGATGTAACTTCTGGCGTACCACAGGGTTCAGTGATTGGTCCGTTGTTGTTTGTGCTACGATGGTGCTCGATTCAAATGTACGCCGATGATGTGCAACTTTACATCAAGCGTTTTGGACCCTCTGCTCGCGAGCTCGTACGAATGGTGAACGAAGATCTGATAAGAGTTGCTGATTGGTCTGACCGTAACGAGCTTCGTCATGAAAGGACAAACCATTGAATGGGTTGAAAAAGCTGTAAACCTTGGCTACGTGTTTCAATCTGATTTGGAGTGGGACGGATTAATCAACCAACAATGCGGTAAAATCTACAGTTGTCTGCGATCGCTCGACAGTACAGCGTCCTCGGCTCCTACGAACGTTCGTCTGAAATTGTTCGAAGCTTTAGTATTACCCCACTTCTTGTTCGGAGATCTTCTGCATATAAGCCCTAACGCAAGCTCTATAAACAGGCTACGAGTTGCACTCAATTGCTGTGTCGCGAGAGTTAGTCATCTCCAGCACAATTTAATCGGATGTTCGCTACAAAACTTATACGCATACCAATCGTGTGTGTTTTTATGGAAATTTTCCAAAACGCGATCCCCGTCAGCGCTTTTTCAAAAATTAATCCCAACTCAAAGCCGTCGTTTGCAAAACTACATAATTCCACGAAACAGTACGACAAGCTACTGGAACACAATGTTCGTCAGAGGTGTGATAAATTGGAATATGATGCCTTCTACAATTAAACGCTCGACTTCGGAAGCAAGTTTCAAGAGGGGCTGCCTCGAATTTTGGAACTCTGGACAAACATAATTGTAAATTAATGTTAAAGTAAAGTAAAAATAGTAGATTAGTTAAGTCATTGACATGTATAAAACTTTGACAATACGGAGGTAGTAATTTAAAAGGTTTCACCTTACACTACCAGATAACAAATAAATGAATGAATGAATATGAATGAATAAGAATCCTGAGTGGGAATACTCCGGATCGTGTTTGCGATTCCTTTCACGATTCCGTCAGCGAGTTAAAGGTATCCTAGGGATTCTTACTTAGGATTCTCTGCGTGTTAGTAAGGGTTCCCTAGAAGGTGCTTATACCACAATAGATCAAACAATGGTCGCAGTGGTTCAGTCTTCTACAAGGGAAAGGTGCTGCTATGCCTGACAATCAGCAGGAAGGGGATTTCGAAGCCTTTCTTTTTTACTCCGAACTGGCCGTGAAGTTGCGTCGAACGCGATGCTCTTGCCGGATCTGGCGTCAGTCCGCTACTCGAAGCGATCGTTGGAGGAGATGGAGCGGCTGAATATCGATGTGGTAAGCAAGTCGCCGAACCTGCCCAACGTCCCCCAGCTGTATCCCATCGAGAAATTGTGGGTAAACCTGAAACGTAAGAGCTACTCCAACAAATTTGTCGCGAAAACTAAGAAGGGATTGATAAATGGAACGAAGAAAGAACTTAAAAACATGTCTATGGCGAATGTTTCGCTTAAGTGCTGGAAGGCCGCTAATTTTTTTTTGCAAGTTAGCTAATTACCTTTCATGGAAAATTTATCAAACTCAATTGTCTCTCTTAGTTTCTTATCGTCATCCGAAAAAAGTCTGATGCTTTTCATTTTTCTTTGAACTGATATTAAGACAGGTTGGAGTTTTTACTCACCTCTTCAGGAATCAAATTCTTTCCTGAAACCGTTACCCACGAGCCAAGCTGGCAGCGTACCAACAATGATTCAGCCACCGCTAAGTCTTGCGTAGAACCGGTAGGTGTACTACCTTTTCCATCTGTTCTTTTCGAGCGAAAATTACCAGATTTTTGATGAATGGGTAGAATAAAAGTGTCTTTAAAAGATAAACAATCAATTTCACTAGAAAAACACTTAAAATTTGAAAAAATTAGTGGTCAAATTAATGGTAAATAAGTACGGTTTTCCTTATTTCGACATTAATTCGAACGAGAGCGATCAGCACGCTATCTTGCTGAGTACCTTAAACTGACTTTTATACACAGCGAATCATAGTTACCATAGATATGTTATAATCGTGTTATTGTAACAAGTTGTAACTAAAATGCGAAAAACGCCGAAAATTGGTGGAAAATATACTGAAGCAGCTGTTACTGAGTGTCTCCAAGCAATAAAAAGTGGTGTTTCGATTAGAGAAGTTTCCACGATCCACCGTAATGTTCCATGCAAGTCAGGAAAACCACGAAAAGGAAAATAATCAGCTGCATTGTAGAGGATTTCCCATTTCGAAAGAGCGCACTGAAAACGTATCATATTGTGATAATAAAAACAAATGATTGGATTTGGATAATTTTTTGCATAGAGTAATCCACCTTAAAGTGATGGATGACATTTATTATAATGAAATTTAAATTCAGTCATAGTCGGGTCAAAACTCATCCAAATACTTGAATTTATCATGAAATGACTTTTCAGTGCACATTTCAGTCGTTTGACAAAGTTTCATTTGGGTAACCAAGGCTACAACTATCCAAGAAGCGAAAAAATAAGAATTTCTTGATTATTTACACATAGCGATAAAAGGAAGCATCCGGAAGGTTTTTCTTCACCATTATAACCAAAATATTAGCACTTTCACGTAATATAAGCCGTTCAACCGGATTTTGCCGGAAACACAACTTATCCCATTTTGAGTTAACTTATAAAAAACAAATATTTTGGGTTTTATTATATTGATTTGGACAAACACCTGGGTATTTGGAGAGACTAGCATACATGCTAAGTACACATTTCTGTTCGGTTAACATTCTTCAACAATCTACATCGTTGTTTAATTTAAAAATCACTTGTTTATCTTCGGAACGTTATATTTTAGCTCACGCTATCAAAGCATCATTATCATGCACAAAAAACTGTTGAATTGCGGTCGGTTCAAACTTCTCGTAAAGACCGTAAACATAACTTTTGGATGTTGATGAGCTGTCAAGTGATCAAGCATACATCACACTTCAAAATGAAACACTACAATACAAAGTTGATTTACTTTGAATTTTTCACTTATGATCAGGTTTTAAACGTATTTAAAGACTGGAACGCGCAAAAATTGGTCGACAAAAAAATCGTTTCTTTCAGTCAAACTTCATAATACTAAAAACTTCCTATGTTTATTTTGGTAGTTGTACGTTTGGTTATTTTGGTTTGCCAAATCCAAACTGCCGTGCCTTCCGCTTAACCCCTTTCAATACATTTTGTACAGTGGTCTTATCGACCTTATTCGTCGCCAAACGCCAGCTTGATTTATTCTGTTGCTCGTTTTCGATGGATTTATTAATTTTTGACGTAGGACTACGTCTAACCGCACTATATCGAGATACATTCTGCGGAAACTAAAACCAAGTTGTAACGTTGGAATGAAAGATTTCAAACGGTAATGCTGGTGTAACCACATAATGGATTACAATAATCAATATGTCGTTGGATTGATAAAATGATGGACAATTTTGTGATTCCTCAGTTATCATTATCATTTCATTGTTTAACAGTGAAAATTGAATAAAAGTTTCAAGGTCGAATTTTTACGAACAATATACCAATCACATGCGAGCACCTCTGGCACAGACTTAATGAATAGACACCAACTGGTTGCTGTGATATCCCGTATAGCAGTGGCAAAAAAAATTTGACAGAATCCCCCCGTCCCAATAGGTCAACTAACGTTTGCTTCTATGAGCCTAGACTATATTGATGTCTTGAAGGTGAAGCTTTTTCGGAAAGTTCGTAACCACCTTCACTATCAGACAGTTTCACGTTCTGCTGTCAGAATGTTATTAAAACTGATGTCTTGATGGAAAACATGCTGGCACAGGCAACAGTACTGCACCTAGCAATGTATGAATAGAGCGCTGGTTGGTCACTCGTCGTCTATCAGTACAAAAGAAATCGATATCCATTTGTGTGCAACCAAGCCAAGTTAAGACTACATTGCCGTTGTCGACGCACAATGGGGCGTGTAGGGTTAACGCGTAGGTATCGTTTGGCGATCTGGAATACAATCGAATTGCCGTTTAAATTGTCTTCTTCGTCTTTTTGTTTCGTGTATGTAGTAGCAAATATCAGAATTCAATATGATTATTCGGGTACCGCAAAATACGCTGCGGCACCGGGGACAGCAAAATTCTGTACGTGTCGGTAGAGGCAGATAGCAGAGTATATAAATTAGGTTCATTGTACAGATAATCGCGTTGTTTATTTTTAAACTCTACACTCTGTTTTTCTCATGTCCATTTCAAGTTTTCTGTGAATAACATTTTGGTTCAAAAACTGTAATTTTTTATCGTTATTTTTTCCACGAACTTGTAATTGCAGGAAAATTTTATTATGTGACATCTTTGCCGCTTGGTGATTGGAGAGTGAGCCATAACAACAAATAAATATTGTTTAATTTCTACTAAATCGTACTCAATTTAGGTCTGTATAGAAGCTTGCCTTTTCGCGTATCGAAGAAAATTGACTGTATTAGAATGAAAGATATTCATCAATGTTAAGGAGAACATTTTTTCTTTTAAAATAGAGTGCTGCAAATAAATAATCAAAACAGACGCCGTTTGATTTTGCCAAACACGACATGGCAAAATTTGCCAAAAATGAACGGTTCTCTTTTCATAACGTTTTTTCATGGATATTTCCTCCAATGAACTAGTTTTAGTTCAAGTCGTTTGAGGTGTCGCTTGATGAATTAAGGCTGATGACCTAGATACTTGATATTACTACCCGAATAATTAGAGGCTTAGTACTGCTTAGATCATGATCATTATACAATTCAGGGTTGATATTTGTTGACACTCTTGAGTGAAAGTGAAAAAAAGCATCCATAAACGTTATTGTTTTACAATCCTTTCAGAGTTCTCCCTTCCCGCTTTTTGCATGGAAGTGAACTGTCAAAACACCTCATTATATTTCATGCGATGGAAGAAAGACAACAAAATCAGTTTATCAGTTAACGAAGATTGTCAAGGCATCGGTCAGTGTCAGTGAAAAAGTGTTTCGGTGAGGTTTATTTTGGTTGAGTGGACTGTTTGTTTTTCTTTTTCGCTTTGAAGTGAAGATCATTTGGTTGGATTTGTCGTCAAACTTTATTCCGTAACCGTGAACGATGCGCGCGATCTATTTCATCTGAGTATAACAGCACGTTACTAGGACGAAAATCTAGTGTATCTGAAAGAGTGCTGCGATCATTGGAAGTGAAAATTGAAAATGATTGGCTGTAATTTTCGAAGAATTTTGCTGGGGAAAATTACTTTTATCAGCACTGTTATACATATAACCGGCACATGTTCCGGTCATGTTCCAGGAACCGTTTTACCAATTCCGGTCATTCGCTTTGGCAATATAAAGAACCAAAATACCTTTCTTTTGGAGGATGTTGAGCTTAAATTTGTTGAAATTATCAAGAAGACTAAGAAATGTGTTTAGACATAATCGCTCGTTTTAGCACATGTGTGCCAAAATCGAACCATGCTAGAAGTAAAACGAGCTCAAATCAAACAGAGCCTCAAAGGGAAATATAAAACTATTGTAGTCCTACGTCAACTACGCGGTCGTATCACGGATACCACCCTCCTACTATTTTTTTGATATTTCGTGTGACCAAGTCTCAATACTGTTCGAAAGGGCGGAAATTTGGGCTGTTAGTAGGGTTGTGGTCGTAGGGAACCACAACCGCGTTGTTTGAATCGTACCGCTCGATCGCCTTTTTCCCACAGTGGCAGCTTGCCAAGTCCGACCAGGACAGCACAGGCGTGTTATGTTGCTCTATGAATGGTAGCAGCCGATTTTACAGGCCTTCCTGGACGTAGATCTCTTAATTGAAGATTTCGTAGAGATGGAAATGCCGCTTTTAGACCACATGTGCATATGGCCTGCCAGACGAGGTGTTTTTCGGAAATTTCGATAATTTGATGGTTTTGAAAAATTAGGCCACCTTTCCTTTTCCTGATACGTTATAAAATTCCTGTCCCGGAAGCTGCTTGAAATCAACCTTCACATAAGTTTCGTCACCCACGGTCGAACTTTGTTAGCAGATTACAGTTTTCCGGACCACCGCTTTGCCGAGGTGTTTTGATCGTAATCTGGGTTCGCCACATTCACCGCCTTAAACGTCGACAACCCGGCTCGTTTCTTGGTCCGCTGCACATTAATATGGGAGACAATGACCTTGCCAGTGACGTACTTGATGGAGAGGTTAGGATTCCGCCTATAATTCGCTTCCACCTTCTTCACCGTCGCTGCCACGTCCGAATTACGACTAACGCCGCTTCTAGGCTTTCTGACGGTCGACAGACGCGCCCTGAACACTTTTGAAATATATGTTATGGTCGATGTGGCCACATCCAGTAATTTTGCCAATTTGGCGTACGAAAACGTCGGATTCTCTTGCTGCGCAAGCAAAATTTGGACACGCTGTTCCTCTTACTTGGATGCCATTTTGAAAACTGGAAAGCAACCGGTGAAAACTCATTTTGGCAACCATTTTATATACAATCAACTTCCAAATGCAACATTTCATGGTTTTTTCAATGCATTTTCAACAGAAATACACCAATTTGAAGTCGACCAATCTTCGCGCGTTCCAGTCTTTACTCCTATGTGGAGCGGCAAGAAAAATGAAATAAATTGCTCGGCGACCAACTGAGCATTGCGTTACCGTTCTCATCGCTCTGGGGTGCGGTAATAACAGTATAAAATCGAACTTTCTGCAGGATACGCACCCATGGTGAGTTGTGATTCTTCCTATAATATTGAATTCGAAAACGGTTAGGATGTGGCTTCAATGTGAACCTAAATGTTTTAATATTTGGCCAACTTCTCTTCTAGTAAAGGAGAAGCTAACGAAAACTACTTCCTCTTAAACTGAGAGAGCAAAAAAAATTTTTTTTTTTTTTTAAGGGGGGATTTGTTAGTAGCTTAAGTATTTATGATAAATATTAGTAAATAATGAGTATGTGTGTCCAATCACAAATGGTGACTTCTCAACACCGTTAGAAATTTGTAATTTTAATTGTTAGGATTTGTTTGCTTTCGCAATTAGGACTTATCATTCGTAGGGATTTAAACCTACTTGTCAGCAAAGGGGAAGTAAACTTACAACTAACTTATTGGCTATAAAGAGAGCTTACCGTAGCAACTGAGGATGGCAACGATTTTTGTCGAAAATTGTTAATAATTTTCTTTGACATAGCTTCTAATGGTTCAACACCAGTAAGTCTATGTAATTCGAGTGTACCAAACCAAGGAGGACGCTTCAAAATCATTTTCAGAATTTTATTCTGAATCCTTTGGAGCGTTTTCTTCCTTGTTGAACAGCAACTTGACCAGATCGGTACAGCATAAAGCATTGCTGGTCTAAAAATTTGTTTGTAAATCAAAAGTTTGTTCTTTAAACAAAGTTTAGAATTCCTGTTAATGAGAGGATATAAACATCTCGTATATTTGATGCACTTGGCTTGTATACTCTCAATGTGCTCTTTGAAAATAAGTTTTTTATCATAAATTAGTCCCAAGTACTTAACCTTGTCGGACCAACTTAAAATAACCCCATTCATCTTGACAACGTGATTATTGTTTGGCTTGAGGAAAGAAGCCCTAGGCTTATGCGGAAAAATTATCATTTGAGTTTTAGAAGCATTGGGAGAGATTTTCCACTTTTGCAAGTAGGAAGAAAAAATATCTAAACTTTTCTGCAATCGACTGCATATGACACGAAGACTTTTTCCTTTTACGGAAATGCTTGTGTCATCGCAGAACAATGACTTTGTGCATCCTGGAGGCAAATCAGGAAGATCTGAAGTGAATATGTTGTACAGGACTGGACCCAAGACTAAACCTTGAGGTACACCTGCTCTGACAGGAAATCTATCAGATTTTGAATTCTGATAGACAACCTGCAGAGTTCGATCAGTAAGATAATTTTTTAAAATTTTGATTAGGAAAATTGGAAAATTAAAAGTTTGCAATTTCGCAATCAAACCTTTATGCCAAACACTGTCGAATGCTTTTTCTATGTCTAAAAGAGCAGCTCCAGTGGAATAACCTTCAGATTTGTTAGCTCGTATCATATTAGTAACTCTGAGCAATTGATGAGTTGTGGAATGCCCATGGCGAAATCCAAACTGTTCATTTGCAAAAGTTGAATTTTCGTTGATGTGTGACATCATTCTGTTAAGAATAATTCTCTCAAACAGTTTACTTATTGAAGAAAGCAAACTGATTGGTCGATAACTTGAAACTTCAGCTGGGTTCTTATCCGGTTTTAAAATGGGAGTAATTTTTGCATTTTTCCATAATTTGGGAAAATATGCAATTTTGAAGCAGCAATTGAAAATTTTCACTAAAAAATCCATTGTGCTCTCAGGGAGATGTTTGATTAGTATATTAAAGATTCCATCGTCACCAGGTGCTTTCATATTTTTGAAATTTTTAATAATTGATTTAATCTCATTCAAGTTAGTTTCAATTATTTCTGCAGGTAAAAAATTCTGGGAAGAAATTAAATCAAATTGACGTGTGACTTCATTTTCAATTGGACTCACAAAATTCAAATTTGAGTTATGAACACTCTCAAACTGCTGAGCAAGTCTTTGAGCCTTTTGTTCATTGGATACAAGAAAACGTTCACCATCTTTTAAAACTGGAATAGGCTTTGAAGGTTTCTTAAGAATCTTCGACAGCTTCCAAAATGGTTTTGAATATGGTTTCAATTTTTCAACTTTAGTCTCAAAATTTTGATTTCTCAGAAGAGTAAATCTATGTTTAATCTCCTTCTGTAAATCTTTATAAATAATTTTAAAAACAGGGTTACGAGTACGTTGATATTGACGTCTGCGGACATTTTTCAAACGAATTAGAAGTTGAAGATTTTCGTCAATTATTGGTGAATCAAATTTCACTTGAGCCTTTGGAACAGAATAATTCCTGGCATCAACAATCGCACATTTTATTGCTTCCAAAGCGGAATCAATATTCACTTCGTTTTGCAAATCAAGCTCATTATTGAAATTTCTCTCAATATAATTTTTGTATCTTTCCCAATTAGCTTTGTTATAATTAAAAACAGAGCTCATAGGGTTTAAAACTGATTCATGTGATAAAGAAAAAGTTATTGGAAGATGGTCAGAATCAAAGTCAGCATGTGTGATCAAATCACTACATACATGACTTTCATCTGTTAGCACCAAATCAATTGTTGAAGGGTTTCTTACAGAAGAAAAGCATGTAGGACTATTCGGAGACAAAATAGAATAGTATCCTGAAGAACAATCATTGAATAAAATTTTGCCATTGGAATTACTTTGAGAATTATTCCATGAACGATGTTTAGCGTTAAAATCGCCGATTATGAAAAATTTCGAACGATTTCTGGTGAGTTTTTGTAAATCACCTTTAAAATAATTTTTGTGCTCGCGTGTGCATTGAAATGGTAAATATGCTGCGGCAATAAATAAAATCCCAAGTTCAGTTTGAACTTCAATTCCCAAAGTTTCAATAACTTTCGTCTCAAGATGGGGAAGAGCACGATGTTTGATTCGGCGATGAATAACAATTGCAACTCCACCGCCGGAACCTTGAATCCTATCATATCTATGAACCACGTAATTGGGATCATATTTTAATTTAATGTTAGGTTTCAAAAATGTTTCAGTAATAATTGCAATATGCACATTATTTACTGTTAAAAAAATAAAAAGCTCATTCTAATTGGCCTTCAATGAGCGAGCATTCCAATTTAATATTTTAATTGTTTCATTTAAAATCATTGCTAAATTTTAAATTAGAAACAATTTTGATAGTAAAATTTGTGCCTATTTGAATGGCTTCAAACATTGATTTTGCCTGCAACATGGCGTTCATAAGATCGAACATTGCCTGTTGCAAAAAAGAAAGTTTACCTGCCGTAATAGGCCCCAGGCAGTTGACATTAGAAAAAAGTAGGAGGGTGGTATCCAAGACACGACCGCATAGTTGACGTAGGACTACAATAGTTTTATATTTTCTTTTGAGGTTCTGTTTGATTTGAGATTGTTTTACTTTTGGCACGGTTCGATTTTGGCACACATGTGCCAAGAACGAGCGATTATGTTTAATCACATATTTTAGTTTTCTTGATTTTTTAACCAATTTAAGCTCAAAATCCTCCAAAAAAAAGGTATTTTGGTTCTTTATGTTGCCGAAGCGGATAGAATCGTTGAAACGGTTCCTGAGAAATGACCGTATTATCAATTAATATAATCAATTTTCTTCAATACGCGAAATGGCAAACTTCCTTCTATATTCATTTGTCTTGTGAAAAATGGCTCACTCACAAATCGTCAAGTGGTAGAGATGTCACATATAGATGTAAGATGTCAGTTTTTAGACGAAACTGTATACAGTCATACCTCGATATAAGGCAACTTTATTTTTACTCAAATATGCGCGAAAACCCATTTTCCATCACCTATCAGTATTTTTAAACCTTTCTTATGCCCACAGGTTACTCAAAGATGCGTGAAAACCTATTTCTTATCACCTGTCAGTATTTTTAAACCATTCTTATGCCCATTAGGACAATTTTCAACGAGCAAAAAAAATTTTTTTTAATTGATGCAAGACTGTTGACGGTTACTCAAAGATGTGCGTAAACCTATTTCTCATCACCTATCAGTATTTTTAAACCTTTCTTATGCCCATTTAGAGAAAATTTCAACAAGCAAAAAAAAAATTTTTTTATAATAGATGCAAGACTGTGAATTGTTACTGAAGGATGCGTGAAAACCTACTTTCCATCACCTATTAGTACTTTTAAACCTTTCTTATGCCCATTTAGGACAATTTTCGCATTAGTTTCATTAATTTTAAAACTTACTGCAAACATTTTTTTGAAGCAATTTATACCCCGAAAACAGTTGCTGCATCATTTATTTTCAATTTCAATACATTTTCAAAGTTACGTTATATCGAGGTAAAAGTTACGTTATATCGAGTTACGTTATATCGAGGTTGCCTTATATCGAGGTATGACTGTATTCACTGAAAATTACAAATTGACCTAGAAATTTATAAACATGTTAACATTCAATTCAGGTAAACTTAAACATTTTATCAGTAAACAGAATCAGAAAAAAATGAATCAGTTTCAAAATACCACAAAACAACGAACATGCCATATTTGAAAGTCATATGTCTGTTATCTTCAAAAATAAACCGGGCTAGAAGGATAAACAACAATAGCCTCAGCAAATAATGTTTGCATAGTGTTGTTCAATTGCAAGTAAGGTTATGGAAAGTAATATTATCTTGAAGATGCTAATGTAAAAAAAAAATTAATCGAAAAATACATATACAAATGTGGGAACTCTAATATCAAGATAAAATGAATTTGGTTTTCCTCTATACCGCCAAATCGGGATGCAACTAGGATTATTATATTGAACTAAATTCATTTCGCTAGCAGAATATAATTCATCAGTACAGCTCATTTAAATACCTTTTCAAGATCTATATGAAGCATTTTGGTTCTCTATTGTCTGTTAAATACTCTATGTTTAGTTATTTTAATAAATCTGAGAAAAAAAGCAGAGTGTAGAGTTAAAAAATGAACAACGAATTTTATCTGTAAAATGGACCAAATTTGGATGCTCTACCTCTACCGATCCGTACAAAATTTTGTTATCCCCGGTGGCGCAGCGTTTTTGCGGCGACCGAATAATTGAATACTGATATTTGCTACTATACGAAACAAGAAGAAGAAGAAGACAATTCAAACGGCAATTCGATTGTGTTCCAGATCGCAAAACGACACCTACGCGTTAACCCAACACGCCTCACTGTGCGTCGACAGCGGCAATGTAGTCTTTTGGCTTGGCTGCACACTTATGAATATCTTCTGCACTGCTGGATGACGTGTGACCAGCGCTCTATTCATACATTGCTCGGTGCAGCACTGCCACCATGGTACCTGTGCCACCATGTTTTCCTTCAAGACATCAGTTTTAAAAACATTCTAACAGCAGAACGTAAAACTGTCTGATAGTGGAGGTGGTTAAGAACTTTCCGAAAAAGCTTCACCTTCAAGACATCAAAATAGTCTAGGCTCATGGAAGCAAACATTAGTTGACCTATTGGGACGGGGAGATTCTGTCAATTTTTTTTTTGCCACTGCTATGCAGGAAACACAGCAGGAAGTTGGTGTCTATTCATGAAGTCTGTGCCAGGCGTGCTTGCATGTGATTGGTACATTGTTCGTGAAAACTCGATCTTGAAACTTTTATGGAATTTTCACTGTTTAACAATGAAGTGATAAAAATAACTGAAAAATCACAAAATTGTCCATCATTTTATCAATCCAAAGACATATTTATTATTGTGATCCGTCCTGTGGTTACATCAGTATTACCGTTTAAAATCCTTCATTCCAACGTTACATCTTGGTTTCAGTTTCCGCAGAATGTATCTTAATATAGTGCGGTTAGACGTAGTCCTACGTCAAAATATTTTCGGCAGCAATATTAGCTGGAGTGATAGGTGTACAATTATTTTCTAGCCTGTTTTGCTTACCCATATTAACGGTCATTTTCGAACTACCAACACTAGGCGGTATAATGTTCGAACTACCTGTAACCTGTGCATAAGTTAAACGGGTATGCAAAGGAGTAGGTAAACTATGCGTCACTGGTACGCTTGGAGAATTTTGTTTTGAAGTTGGTTTTAATTGAGAAATTGAATTTTGTTTACCTTGCCTTGCCTTAACAATTGCTAAACGGACTGGGCATTGATAAAAATTTGACATATGGTTGCCGTTACAATTCGCACAGCGAAAATTTTTACTCTCTTTCACAGGACATGTGTCCTTTTTGTGAGAAGAGTCTCCACAATTAAGACATTTTTGGTCCATGTTACAGAATTTGGAACCATGGCCATAACGTTGGCAAGTACGGCATTGGGTGATATGCTTTTCACCTCCGCCATACTTCCTATAAGTTTCCCACTTTACACGCACATTATACAAAGCATGTGCTTTTTCAAAAAATTTTAAGTTGTTAACCTCATTGCGGTTAAAATGAATTAAATAATTAACAAGGAAAATTCCAGTTCTCTGACTGTTTTTGCCTCGTGATTTTTGTTTCATTAGAATTACTTGGGTAGGGGCTATGCCAAGTAATTCTGTTAAAGTAAGTTTGATCTCATCAACGGTTTGATCGTTGGTGAGACCTTTCAAGACAACCTTGAACGGCTTGGCGTTCTTGGTGTCATATGTTAAAAAAATTGTACATCTTGTCAGTTAAATACTGAACAAGACGATCACGACCCTTTACTGAGTCGGCTAATAAGCGGCATTCACCTCTACGGCCAATTTGATAGGTAACTTTAACGTCAGAAACAAACGTTGAAAGTTCCTTTTTGAATATATTAAATTCAGAAGAAATAGTTACCACAATAGGTGGAACTTTCTCCTTTTTTAAAGGTTTTATATTTTGTATAGTTTCATTATTGGTAACTTCCATTTCACCAGCTTCTTGCTCAGGCAAAATATCAAAAGGATTGTCACTACAGACACTCGATGTGTCAGAAAGAGATGCCTCTCTTTTCCTCCCCGCAGCGATGCGAGGTTTCTTTTTCCGTCCAGCCATTTCAGGTGATACGAAAAAAGTTAAAACAAATGTTAAATTCAAAAGTAGGTAGTCTTGAGAAAGACTGATGGGAAATAACTTTCAGGTAGTCTTTAAAAGACACACTGACAAAACACAAACTTTGAAGCTATAGGCAGTCAAAGACCAGTCCACAAGCAACCGAAAAAACGTCTGATCTGTAGGACAGTTCAAGACGCACTGAGAGCAAAAAAATTGTTTATCCCTAACACGTGATGATAAAGAGTGAAAAGGAACTCTGCGACTGAAATAGTCTACGCCTAATTGTGGATAACTACTCACTCTGTGTGAGAGAAAGTCTTGTTCTCCAAGGGGTTTGGCAGGTAGAAAAGGAAATTTGGGCAAAAATCAAGAGAACGGAAGAAGCCTGCTGATATCATAGAATGACTCCTTTATGGAAAAGGAATAACTGTGAAAAGTTTCAGCGAAATCGGAAATGGTCGACCAGGTTTAATACTCGAAGTAGCATGGAATGAATTCGCCTTTAGACGATGTCGATCTGAAGTCTTCGGTCCATACCGTGTTGGCAAAATGAGGCTGGTTCAGCTCTGGTGGTGGATAATAGCTGCGGATTTTACCTGCGCACTTTTTATTCCTGT
This sequence comes from Wyeomyia smithii, assembly GCF_029784165.1. Lineage (NCBI taxonomy): Eukaryota > Metazoa > Arthropoda > Insecta > Diptera > Culicidae > Wyeomyia > Wyeomyia smithii. The sequence goes on from NC_073694.1 coordinate 2,917,420, forward strand.
AATTTTCAAGTAAGCTTTGAAACACTTTCAAGTCTTTTTGTAATATTGTAAGACCAGTTCTGGTTTTTTTCTTGAGCTGTTTCATTTTTTGAGTAGAGGTTCGGTTTTTTCCTAGGCTACTTTTTCTTTGTTTTCAAGCTATTTTAAAATAAGTTAAGATACAATTATTTATGGGTTACTGTTTTGTCAACCAATTTCGTTTTATTTTGCATTTTTTGTTGGTTATTTTGGTGTTCTCAGGATCATTTTTGTGTGTTATTTAAATTATTTTTGGAACAGTTCTAGGTTTTTTCTTCATATTCATGTTGGTACTATTATTAGGTTTCAGGTCTGGCTTAATTTAGGCTCATTCCTTGCTCTTTTACAAACGTTTTTTCATCATACTGATCTTACATTGCACAGTGGTCCAATGAGGCAAAAAGTGGAACTTAATTCCATAGCGCCTTTCAACTTCATCCTAGCTTAATAGTGTCTTCGGAGCAATTGTTTGTATGAATGACCCGCATAATTCCAAATTAACAAAAAATATGGAAAAATTACTATACTAAATATTAAAAAATTAACTTTTTTGTGTTAAGAGATAGAAGAATAGTTCATTCAGCAAAGTAGAAAATTCAAAAATATGAAACTTTGTTGAACAAATGAAAATCCTATCTCTTTTCGGTACAAAGTTATAAAGTACACTACATGGAACTTATTTAAAAGTTAGTTTTTTGTACTTAACTTTTGTTAGTTGCATTCTACACGAAAGTATTGTTCGGAGGAATTGTTACGACACATAAAACTCACATTTTTGCCGAAGACTATATATCTTCAGGACTTTTCCTTACAAAGTTATATCATATTTTAGCTTATTTTTTCGATAACTTCAAGAACGTATAGGTTAAAAAGGGGCAAGTGGAATCATGATGTCATTACTTTTCCTTGCAGTTAAGCTGAGGTACTATAAACTTCTTTTGGTTCCATTTGTCCCAATCCACCCATTTTAAAGTACGGCGAGCATATGTTACAGTAGGTTTTCATATATATCAAATATACTAACTTTTTTGTGTTAAGAGATAGAGGAATAGTTTATTCGGCAAATTTTTAGAACATACAAAAATATGAAACTTTGTTGAACAAACAAAATTTCTATCTTCATTGGGAACAGAGTTGAAGAGTATTTCATGTAAAAGTTACTTAAAAGTTAGTTTTTTGTATTTAACTTTTGTTAATTACATTTTACAAGAAAACGTTGTTCTAAAGAAGCATTTGAGCATACAAAACACACGTTTTTGTTGAAGGCCACACATCTCCAGGACTTTTCCTTACAAAGTTATAGCGCATTCCAGCATATTTTTTCGATAACTTCAACAACGTATAGAATAAAGATTAGGTGGATTGGGACGGATGTAACTTATAGTAGTTTTGAGCATTTGAGCTAAACTTTGAGAAAAAGAATTGACATCATGATTCCACTTGCCCCTTTTTCCTTTATGCGTTCTTAAAGTTATCGAAAAAATATGCTGAAATGTACTATATCTTTGTAAGGATAAGTCCTGGAGATGTGTGGCCTTCAACAAAAACGTGTGTTTTGTATGCTCAAATGCTTCTTTAGAACAACGTTTTCTTGTAAAATGTAACTAACAAAAGTTAAATACAAAAAACTAACTTTTAAGTAACTTTTACATGAAATACTCTGTAACTCTGTTCCCAATGAAGATAGAAATTTCGTTTGTTCAACAAAGTTTCATATTTTTGTATGTTCTAAAAATTTGCCGAATAAACCACAAAACAAATAAACACAAAAAAGTTAGTATATTTAATATATGAAAACCTACTGTAACATATGCTCGCCGTACTTTAAAATGGGTGGATTGGGACAAATGGAACCAAAAGAAGTTTATAGTACCTCAGCTTAACTGCAAGGAAAAGTAATGACATCATGATTCCACTTGCCCCTTTTTAACCTATACGTTCTTGAAGTTATCGAAAAAATAAGCTAAAATATGATATAACTTTGTAAGAAAAAGTCCTGAAGATATATAGTCTTCGGCAAAAATGTGAGTTTTATATGTCGTAACAATTCCTCCGAACAATACTTTCGTGTAGAATGCAACTAACAAAAGTTAAGTACAAAAAACTAACTTTTAAATAAGTTCCATGTAGTGTACTTTATAACTTTGTACCGAAAAGAGATAGGATTTTCATTTGTTCAACAAAGTTTCATATTTTTGAATTTTCTACAACTTTGCTTAAAAAAATATTCTTCTATCTCTTAACACAAAAAAGTTAATTTTTTTAGTTTTAGTATAGTAAACTTTTCATATTTTTTGACAATTTGCAATTATGTGGGTCATTCATACAAACAATTGCTCTGAAGATATTATTAAGCTAGGATGAAGTTGAAAGGCGCTATGGAATTAAGTTCCACTTTTTGCCTCATTGGACCACTGTGCATTGGGATCATCTTCTTTCGCGGTGCTTTTGGCCGTTAGAAGCGTTTTTTTTTTTTCAATTTTAAGTTAAGTTTTGAGTCTGCATTTTTGGGGGATCTTCTGGCTGTGCTTTGGTCCTGTTCGGCCTTCAGGAGAATTTTTTTAAATTCTGGTTTTTGTTACTAACGTCTTCAAGGAGAAAAAGTTTTCGTTGTTTTTTGTTGCCTTGAAATTAAAGACTCTCCGAGTGAACTGTGTGTTCTAAATTTTATCAAATTTGTGCTTTATATACCTTTGATTGATTTTGCAAATAAGAATGCAATAAATTCAAATGATCACATGTTGTAATATAAAAAATAGAACAATCGATTTTATAATGAAAAACAAAATACCAAACCGTAGAAGCCTTTATTTATCGCAAGCCTTTCACTTCTCGATGCAAATTCATCGCTTTTTAAAAGATATTGTCATCATAATTCATGTAATTTATGTCAAATTTTTGACATTGGATTTCTTTATGGGTTTTAGTTCGCTATTTCATCGGAGATTTTTTCGTCATAATGTCATTAACCCGTAAAGACCTGGGACGGAACTTTTTTCTTGAAAATGATTATTTGCTCTATCTACATGAAGGCAATGGACTGCAGGATTTATAAAGGCAGCATCTTGCGTACAAAGTACTCTCACGACGTATACTGTTCCCAAGATTGAAACCGTTGGCGGAAGCTTTTGTCGGCGAATACCACGCTGGTTTGCGAAACGACAGATCAAATTTTCACCCTGCAACAAATCCTCGATTAGTTTCTGAAATATATTTTGCAGTTTCACCATCGGATTGTGGATTTTGAGACGGTGTTCGAATCAGTCAAGCGAAACAATCTGTAGCAAATAATGCTGGCTATTCCGACAAAACTGATTATGCAGATTCGAATGACGCTGAGACTGAGGTCGCTTTCGAAACGTTGTGCGGTCTAGAGCAAGGAAATAAACCCTAAAGTTGTGGGCGAAGTCTTCAGGCCGTTTAGGAGAGAAGCGGTGAGGTTGGGGTAGAGAACGTGGGAATGCTAGTGGTGTTGATGCCGAGGTGGAGCTGAATGGGGAAATCTCCGAAGTGGTTGAGAAATTTATATACCTTGGTATTCTCGTCACAAGTCAGTGCAACTGCAAATAGGACGTTCCACGAACTACGTCCCGTTGCTCGCAGACTAGCACAAAACTGATACTGTACAGAACACTGATCCTCCCGGTTGTCTTTTAAGGTCATTAATCATGGACCAGTAAAACCTGGCCATCTACTCGTTTAGCATTGGAGCAGTAGAAGGACTGCTGCCAGAGAAGGAGATTGAGTTAGTATTTGTGAACAAAATTTGATTGTGGAAGGCTTTATATGAATTAGTTGCAAAAATGGACATGATTTTCAACGAATCGCATCATTTAGGCGATAGTTTTTCAATCTTTGTTTGCCGTTCTTCAGCAATGAATTTAACAATGTGAACTAGTAATTTGATAGTAAAATTAGCTAATCGTTGCTCTGATATTCTCTAATACTTTCGAAAGTCCGTTGAAGAAAGTGCCGTCAGTTTAGTAGTCAAAATAGCGCTCTTCTAACAGTTAAAAATTTGAAAAATTATAATCTGGAAAGATTTTTATCTCAAAGTTATTTTACAAACATTAACGGATATGAACAAAAATCTGAGATTTCTTACCACTGAAAGACTATAAAAATATAGGTTAGAAATAAATACCAATTTTTCCTTTATATATCCTTTTCTGCGCCATCTATGCACCCGAAACTCTAACTTAATTTCTGCTACTTATATTGTTTCTACAATTCGAACCAAATCACTTCTACAGCAGCCTAACTGACGAAAATAAGGTAACCACAACTTTTGTGCAATTGCAATGCGAACAACGATTCTCTCAAAGATTGAGAATTTGATTGAATACATTTTATGGGTCCTCGAACAACGTTGCATACCAAATAGCTCACATAAAGCAGCTGAATACATTATCCCATCCCTCAAAAAATACACATTTCCAGTTGCAGCAATTGTAACCGTTGTTGTTTAGTCTACCTCGTAAAACATGCTTCGCAACGTTCCAGTCATATAATAACTTACTGACATTTCCAACACCCAAACTTCCCCCAAAGCCAGGTTGGATTCTATAGCAGCCTGGCACAGCCACTCCACTCCGAGGGCCATTAATTTTACACTGTAGCTTTGCTCTATTGCAGACATTAAAATTAATTTTCACCTCATTTGAACGCGCGTACTCGAAACCACACGAACCCGGTCCGTGCCTGTGGCCCCGAATTGGAGAACGCAGTAATTATTTTCAACAGCACTAAAAATACGAAAGGGCTTTGAACCAACAATTAAACTACACACAGAAACGCGTTGTAGCGCGCAAAACACAAATGGTTTCTATGTTCGACAAGACCGCGCCCCGGTTGTCATCGAAATTGGACTGTCATTTGTATCAATCGAATCTGCATCGGCACCCGTTTCCGTGACCCCAAGTGATCTCAACTTTGAAACAAGCACCAACGACGAAAAAAAATCGAATATAAAGTTTAGCCCTTCCGTCTCCGCTCTGCCCGCTGGCACCGGTCAGCGCTAATGAAAATTGTTTGGCCTCTCTTCAGTTCGACTCCGAAGTGTCACAACTTGTCACAACCCTGGTCTGACCTGACCTGACGGCACTGGCGTAAATTGGAAAACTTTCCAACACCCAAAATAAACAGAAAGTAGAAGCAGGATACAGCTTTACTTTGATTTGGGTCAAGTAGGAAAGCTTGGATTTGAATTGAGTTTAGATTTGGACCTTTTTTGAACACGAATTCAGGCTTAACTTTGGAATTTCGAGTGCAACTGCCTAAACAAATCCAATAAAGTTTGCATCAAGTTTATCTAATATAAAATTATTGGCACTGTGATCGTTTCGCGTCCCTAATTTATACTGCAACTACAGAGTTGTCGATAGTTGCATGATTAACTCTCCGCGAGGAGAGTGGGGAGAACATCATCTCTAATAAGCTGCTGCAAGTTGCATAGTAGCATAGCAGGAAACCCCATGCAATGTGAATGAAAATGAATAAATCACTAATCAAACATTCTCTTGCGCTACCCAAAGCTCGTAACTAGTAGTGCACTAATTGGATGCACGGTTTTAGTTTGTAATTAATTTCCCAAATTGAAAGCATACTCAAAATAGTTCTAATCATTCCGGAATAAATCACCGCCCGAAAGTCACGAGTGCTTAGGGTAGAAATGCGATTCATAACACCGTAATTAGTTGATTAATATTACATACATCAATAAATAGTCGAATCCGTGATGTTGCCAGGACAACAACAGAACTCATGCTGCTGTTTGTTTGTTTGTTTATTCATTCGTTCGCTATGCAGTAGTGGTCGAATCTTATGGATGCTTGCGAGAGTTATTTTAACGTTAAATTATGATGCGGAAACAATTTCGCTGGAGCGTAATAGTTAATGCGGTAAAAAGTTATATTACCAACTGAAATTTCTCCTCGGTGAAAACCGCGTAAAATTTTCAACAGAAATTATCCGTTAATTACACTGAGCGGTAATAATGCTCGAAACGGCTTCTAGTTCTTTCAAGTTCCAATAAAACTGAACATAAAGCATACGAAGCTCTGGGTTTCTATTCTTATGAACAAAACGCATATTGGCAGAACGCATTTGAACCGAATGCAGTGCTGAGCTGAAAAACATTTCGTTTTTTTTTTCGAGTCACATTTTTATTACCCGCAAACATATTCTGTGCTTTTGATGACGACGACGACTCTGATGATGATGATAAGGGTAAAAATGCACTCCGATCGGGCTGAAGAAGCATGCTTACCGGATGTTTTTTATTACGACATACGAAATGAAGATAGCTTTCCTTCTGAGAATACATTAGCTTCTCCGACCGGAAGAAAATTTGAATGCACATTGGTGGCAGCTTTTAGGGCCAAACTTACCTTTCAACGAAAACAGTAGCAAAAAAAAAATAAATGCTCAACCAAATCATCAATAATGCGCGGCAATGCTTTTTTGACACGTGCCTGTTCGCTTTTATTTCCTCGCGGCTCTACATCGCACCGGGTTGATGAATTGATAAAACATGGCCACAGTCGCACCCGAGTGCTTTCGAAGAAACGGGAAAGGTACTCGAAAATCGTCCACCCCCCACGGGGAGCAGTACACGTTTCACTCCATTAATGTCATCATCGTCAGTCAAGTTCCAGGCGTTTCAAGTCATCCATCTTTTTTGTTCGCTCTTTGCTTCTTTGTTTTATTGACCGCCGGCGACGGAGATGTCGGTAAGCGATGGGAAAATCTGTGTCCTCGCCGTTTGATGGATCGATCATTGTTTGTGGGGAGTTTTGAAACAGTGAATCAATATTCTGGTGGCTGTTCATGGCTATCGGAAAACAAATAATGTACATCAGGGTTAACTCGGTGCGGCAATCGAGGAGGGATGGATTTTTGCTACTGTTTTTACTAGATTTCTTTATTAATATTTTAACGGGTTTAGGGAATTGAGCATACAGCAATTCCATGCAAAAACGTCCTTACCTATTTTTTTGTTTGCACTGCTTATGCTCATGCTCGCCACTGTTGTATTTTAGCGAAAAATTTGAGACCCGTATTTTTTGCTTCGTCCTTAGGGTGACACTTTCTGGAATTATGTGGTCCAAAAAACGATTTTTTCCAAAGTTTTTTATTAAAAAAATGTTACTTTTGAACTGTTTGGCCGACTATGCATCTTTTGGCGTTTAAGTGAAGGTAATTAATAGGGCTCTTGGGAAAAAAAAAGGAGGAGGGTGGTATCCGTGATACGACCGCGTAGTTGACGTAGGACTACAATAGTTTTATATTTCCCTTTGAGGCTCTGTTTGATTTGAGCTCGTTTTACTTCTAGCACGGTTCGATTTTGGCACACATGTGCTAAAACGAGCGATTATGTCTAAACACATTTCTTAGTCTTCTTGATAATTTCAACAAATTTAAGCTCAACATCCTCCAAAAGAAAGGTATTTTGGTTCTTTATATTGCCAAAGCGAATGACCGGAATTGGTAAAACGGTTCCTGGAACATGACCGGAACATGTGCCGGTTATATGTATAACAGTGCTGATAAAAGTCATTTTCCCCAGCAAAATTCTTCGAAAATTACAGCCAATCATTTTCAATTTTCACTTCCAATGTTCGCAGCACTCTTTCAGATACACTAGATTTTCGTCCTAGTAACGTGCTGTTATACTCAGATGAAATAGATCGCGCGCATCGTTCACGGTTACGGAATAAAGTTTGACGACAAATCCAACCAAATGATCTTCACTTCAAAGCGAAAAAGAAAAACAAACAGTCCACTCAACCAAAATAAACCTCACCGAAACACTTTTTCACTGACACTGACCGATGCCTTGACAATCTTCGTTAACTGATTAACTGATTTTGTTGTCTTGCTTTCATCGCATAAAATATAATGAGGTGTTTTGACAGTTCACTTCCATGCAAAAAGCGGGAAGGGAGAACTCTGAAAGGATTGTAAAACAATAACGTTTATGGATGCTTTTTTTCACTTTCACTCAAGAGTGTCAACAAATATCAACCCTGAATTGTATAATGATCATGATCTAAGCAGTACTAAGCCTCTAATTATTCGGGTAGTAATATCAAGTATCTAGGTCATCAGCCTTAATTCATCAAGCGACACCTCAAACGACTTGAACTAAAACTAGTTCATTGGAGGAACTATCCATGAAAAAACGTTATGAAAAGAGAACCGTTCATTTTTGGCAAATTTTGCCATGTCGTGTTTGGCAAAATCAAACGGCGTCTGTTTTGATTATTTATTTGCAGCACTCTATTTTAAAAGAAAAAATCACAGGAGGGTTGTGTGCAAAGCCACGACCGCAAGGTTGAAGTACACACCGTGTTTTACACAGCTCTACTTACGGCTGTACATTAACCTACGGTCGGGCGAATCGGTTCGCGCCGCTTTTCGCGTTTAGCCTGGCAGAGGCCTAAGGGAATTATTCCACAATAATATTCCGCATCTCTGTAATATTACCGACAGTAATATTCTTCTGAACAAGATGATCCAACTTTTCCATTAGAGGAAGTGCCGGCTGATGTACGGCAAAAATCTCGCCCGATCGCTCGTGTTGGCTTTCAGCCTGGCAGAGGCCTGTGACGTGGTGACCAACCAGTGATTTGTTTAATTTGAAGGCAGCCACAGGCGCAACCCGCTGCTATCCTATGTTACTGCTGAGTGCTGATATCTGCTGCTACTGCTGTCAACGTTGTGGACGGTCCATCCAGCTCTCCTTCCGACTAATGAATGTAGCTAGTTTTCCCAGAAACACTCTTTTATAGTCGAAGGGTGCTACGAAATAGGTCACGCCTTTCTGTTCAGTTTTACCATTTTGTAATGTTCTTCAGACGAATTATTCCACAACTCGCATTTGATTTTTGTATCCAGCGAATAAACAACGATGATGCTCTCACACACGCAACGATTTTACCCCTAACCGTATTGCGGCTTGTAACATCAAGCGATTTCGTTTGCTCGCTGTTGCGTGTTGCATCATGTTGCAACTTGGCAGCTGGGAGACGACGAAATTCTGTTCATGCTGATTGATTGAATCGACTTCATATTAGCTCTGCATAGTCGAACTAACTGCTTTTGTGAATGCGTTCTAACAGGGCAGTTTGTTATTCAAAATCGGTTATGCTGATCACAGCCTTTGCACTGCCCCAATAATGGGGGGTTAACTCAATAAAGTAAAAATTAGACAACTAGAATTTGAAAATTATTAACCTTCAATAACTAGTTTATTTGCCTTGAAAAAGGCATTTTGCGGTTGAAAATCGGTTGCTGATCGCAACCTTTTAGCTGCCCTAACAGCGGGGAAATTAAGATACACGGACAACATGCACGGTGGAAGCTATTTCACAGTCAGTGAGTTAGACGGGCGCGACAGACTTAAATTGCTAGGATCCAACACAGAATACTTGCTTGCGTTGTCAAAAATTATTAACTTTCAATGACTTGTTTATTTGCCTTGAAAAAGGCATTTTGATTTTCAAAATTGGATTTCCTGATGGCAATCTTCATGCTGCCCCAACACGGGGGGAATAATGGCAGTCTGGCGACACAAGCTGAGAAGAACCGCGCTTCTCCTGAGACGTGGTGACCAACCACAAAGCTAGTGCTGCTGCTATGGAAGGACGACTGCTGTTGTCGCTGTCTATTATGAGCAGGGTTGCCACATTTAAATCTGTGTTTTCCCTTGAAAAAATCTGAGCATCTGTATCTGAAACAAAAAAATCTGTATTGTTTAGACATAAAGAACTTTGTTTTTTTTTTAAGTTTTTTTGGTACATAAACAAATTTTTAGCCTAGAACGTGTGAGGAGTTGAAAATATGTTCAATTTGCTTAATATTTTATTAAATAAAATTTGGATTGTTTTTAAAAATTAATGTCAATTTCGAAAAATCTGTAAATCTGTACTTTTCGATGAAAATCTGTATATCTGTATATACAGATTCTGTACCGTTACTTCGGCCAAAAATCTGTAAAATACAGATTAATCTGTACATTTGGCATCCCTGATTATGAGCGGCTTCGGCTGAAACAAGCTTTTATATAGGCCAAATAGCATGTTTTCAATTGCAAGGTATATGATTCTGTCGACCGTGCTTGGGAAGCAATCTTGTAACGACCAATCAGAGGTCGAATTTATCGTTTTGACAAGGCTTGGCTATTTTCAATAGTACAATAGTGTGAATAATAAAATTACAATTATCTTCTTTTGGGAAGAATCTTAGAAGATTTTCCAATCTATTGCTACAAGAACGAAGGAAATCCATCGACTACTAACCGATTTATTAGCATTTGAAATTGGACATATTTTTCACTTTTTTCGGTTTTAGATTTTCATTTCACATCCCTATTTAGCCGAACTTCCTGAGAGAAGTATTCTACTTCAAAATGTTCTCCTTAACATTGATGAATATCTTTCATTCTAATACAGTCAATTTTCTTCGATACGCGAAAAGGCAAGCTTCTATACAGACCTAAATTGAGTACGATTTAGTAGAAATTAAACAATATTTATTTGTTGTTATGGCTCACTCTCCAATCACCAAGCGGCAAAGATGTCACATAATAAAATTTTCCTGCAATTACAAGTTCGTGGAAAAAATAACGATAAAAAATTACAGTTTTTGAACCAAAATGTTATTCACAGAAAACCTAAAATGGACATGAGAAAAACAGAGTGTAGAGTTTAAAAATAAACAACGCGATTATCTGTACAATGAACCTAATTTATATACTCTGCTATCTGCCTCTACCGACACGTACAGAATTTTGCTGTCCCCGGTGGCGCAGCGTATTTTGCGGTACCCGAATAATCATATTGAATTCTGATATTTGCTACTACATATACGAAACAAAAAGACGAAGAAGACAATTTAAACGGCAATTCGATTGTATTCCAGATCGCCAAACGATACCTACGCGTTAACCCAACACGCCCCATTGTGCGTCGACAACGGCAATGTAGTCTTAACTTGGCTTGGTTGCACACAAATGGATATCGAGTTCTACTGTACTGATAGACGACGAGTGACCAACCAGCGCTCTATTCATACATTGCTAGGTGCAGTACTGTTGCCTGTGCCAGCATGTTTTCCATCAAGACATCAGTTTTAATAACATTCTGACAGCAGAACGTGAAACTGTCTGATAGTGGAGGTGGTTACAAACTTTCCGAAAAAGCTTCACCTTCAAGACATCAATATAATCTAGGCTCATAGAAGCAAACGTTAGTTGACCTATTGGGACGGGGGGATTCTGTCAAATTTTTTTTTGCCACTGCTATACGGGATATCACAGCAACCAGTTGGTGTCTATTCATGAAGTCTGTGCCAGAGGTGCTCGCATGTGATTGGTACATTGTTCGTGAAAATTCGACCTTGAAACTTTTATTCAATTTTCACTGTTAAACAATGAAATGATAATGATAACTGAGGAATCACAAAATTGTCCATCATTTTATCAATCCAACGACATATTGATTATTGTAATCCATTATGTGGTTACACCAGCATTACCGTTTGAAATCTTTCATTCCAACGTTACACCTTGGTTTAAGTTTCCGCAGAATGTATCTCGATATAGTGCGGTTAGACGTAGTCCTTCGTCAAAAAACTAAACTGTACTTTGAATTTATTTATTTATTTATTTATTTGATATTTTCATCTGGCTAAATATGCCTTAATGAATTTTTTGTGATGAGGAAAAGCCCTTTTGAGTCACAGTTTGTTACTCAAAAAGGCATAAAAACCTCATATCTTTTCTTACTCTTCAAAAACATTTACAAAGTATAATCAAGAACTAATACAAAAAAAAAAAACGAACAAGTTACATGTTGATTGGTCAGTCAGTGTAAATCTATCACTAATATTATAGTTGATTTCGTTAATATTTTCGTCTTTGAAGTTCTCGCCCTCTATTCAAAAGTATTCGTTGAAATGCCGCATTAGAGAAGTTGAAATCGTAGAGGTGGTAGACCTCATTAAAGCTGGTAGCCATAAAACGGATCGGCTCATGGCGACCGTATTCCGTACGCCGGGCATCGAGAGAGAGAGAGAGAAAATCCCGCTGTCGTGTCAGAATTTGCTCAGAATCAGCGTCTCCTTTTAGTATTTTTCCGACAAAAACAGCCTGAGCAACGAATTTCCTGTGTTCTAGTGTGTTTAGACCCAACAGGTTACACCGCTGTTCATATGGTGGCAAGTTCACTGTATCTCGCCATGGCAAACGTCGAAGAGCGTATTTTACAAATTTCTGCTGCACTGATTCGAATCTGTTTTTCCAAGTGTGCTGATATGGGCACCACACAACTGCATTGGACTCTAAAATCGAGCGCCCTAAAGCACAGTACAGCGACCGCATACAGTGAGGATCGCAAAATTAAATCATAAATCCGAGCTGTCTGTTGGCTTTAGTAATTATTTTGTCGTAGTGAAGGTGAAATGAGAGTCCAGAATCGAGTATTACTCCCAAATCACGAATGTGGTCAACTCGTACAAAAGGTTGATTGGAAATGCTGTAGTTGTAAGTGATTGGGTTCAGTTTTCGATGAAACGTTATTGCATTGCATTAATTGATGCTAATCGTTAGAAGATTCCTCGAGCACCATTCTTCGAAAATGTTGATCCATTGTTGGAGCACATGACAATCATCGATGCGTTTCACAGTTATGTATAATTTGACATCATCCGCCTAAAAGAACCGACATTCCGGTGGCAGTAAAATCGACAGCTCATTGATAAATATTGAGAATAGAAGTGGACCGAGGTTGCTTCCTTGTGGTGCGCCTGACATGTTGGAGAAGCTTTTAGATGATACGGATCCGATCTTGACACAAAGCCGTCTGTCCGTGAGATAGGACCTGAACCAACTAATAAGATCATCGGAGATACCAAGTTCACTTAATTTTAGAAGTAATATGCCATGATCAACTCTATCGAAAGCAGATTTTAGATCAGTATATATTGCGTCAACCTGAGAACCGGCATCAATATTACGTAGGCCGTATGAAGTAAACTGAACCAGATTCGTAGAAACGGGTCGTTTGGGGTTAAACCCGTGTTGGTCAGCTGATATATAGTTTTTACAGCTTGAGAACAGTACTTTGTTCATAACGATCTCAAATACTTTGGAGCATGCACATAATGACGTTATGCCGCGATAGTTTGCAATATTTTGCTTTTCTCCTTTTTTATGCACATGATTGACAATTTCCAGCTGATGGGGAATTTGCCTTCACGGAGAGATTTGTTGAAAAGTAACGTCAATAGCTGGATTAATGAGCTCGTGCATCGTTTCAGGACACAGGAAGGTGTTCCATCTGAGCTGGGTGACGTAGAAAATTTAATCTTGGAGATAGCGGATTCTACCTGTTGGTGGTTTACAATAAAATTCCTCAGTTCACATGCGCTGGTAGGGGTATCTCTACATGCATCTGTAGCTTGCTGAGCGAAAGCAGTGGAGTTGTTGAATGCACTTTGAAAATGGGTGGCGAAAAGTTCGCATTTTTCAGAAGGGGAGCATGCTACATCGTGATCTAGAAACATCTCCACGGAAAGCCCATTATCCTTCCGTTTGAAGTTAACGAAAGTCCAAAACTGTTTAGGATATTTACGAAGATTATCTTGTGTTCTAAGGGAATAACGTTTATACAGATATCGGTTGTAGAGGCGGTAGTTATTGCTGGCACGCAAAAATTGTTGCTTATGGAACGGGCAACGAGTTCTACTATAATTACGCAGTGCTCTAGATCTTATACGGTTCAGACGCCGTAAATGAGCATTTCCCCAGGGTGGTTTAGAAAGAGGTCTACAAGCAGTAACATGTTCAACCATTTTTTTTTTTTAAGGGGGGGTTTGTTAGTAGCTTAAGTATTTATGATAAATATTAGTAAATAATGAGTATGTGTGTCCAATCACAAATGGTGACTTCTCAACACTGTTAGAAATTTGTAATTTTAATTGTTAGGATTTGTTTGCTTTCGCAATTAGGACTTATCATTCGTAGGGATTTAAACCTACTTTTCAGAAAAGGGGAAGTAAACTTACAACTAACTTAATTGCTAACTTATTGGCTATAAAGAGAGCTTATCGTAGCAATTGAGGATTGCAACGATTTTTGTCGAAAATTGTTAATAATTTTATTTGACATAGCTTCTAATGGTTCAACACCAGTAAGTCTATGTAATTCGAGTGTACCAAACCAAGGAGGACGCTTCAAAATCATTTTCAGAATTTTATTCTGAATCCTTTGGAGCGTTTTCTTCCTTGTTGAACAGCAACTTGACCAGATCGGTACAGCATAAAGCATTGCTGGTCTAAAAATTTGTTTGTAAATCAAAAGTTTGTTCTTTAAACAAAGTTTAGAATTCCTGTTAATGAGAGGATATAAACATCTCGTATATTTGATGCACTTGGCTTGTATACTCTCAATGTGCTCTTTGAAAATAAGTTTTTTATCATAAATTAGTCCCAAGTACTTAACCTTGTCGGACCAACTTAAAATAACCCCATTCATCTTGACAACGTGATTATTGTTTGGCTTGAGGAAAGAAGCCCTAGGCTTATGCGGAAAAATTATCATTTGAGTTTTAGAAGCATTGGGAGAGATTTTCCACTTTTGCAAGTAGGAAGAAAAAATATCTAAACTTTTCTGCAATCGACTGCATATGACACGAAGACTTTTTCCTTTTACGGAAATGCTTGTGTCATCGCAGAACAATGACTTTGTGCATCCTGGAGGCAAATCAGGAAGATCTGAAGTGAATATGTTGTACAGGACTGGACCCAAGACTGAACCTTGAGGTACACCTGCTCTGACAGGAAATCTATCAGATTTTGAATTCTGATAGACAACCTGCAGAGTTCGATCAGTAAGATAATTTTTTAAAATTTTGATTAGGAAAATTGGAAAATTAAAAGTTTGCAATTTCGCAATCAAACCTTTATGCCAAACACTGTCGAATGCTTTTTCTATGTCTAAAAGAGCAGCTCCAGTGGAATAACCTTCAGATTTGTTAGCTCGTATCATATTAGTAACTCTGAGCAATTGATGAGTTGTGGAATGCCCATGGCGAAATCCAAACTGTTCATTTGCAAAAATTGAATTTTCGTTGATGTGTGACATCATTCTGTTAAGAATAATTCTCTCAAACAGTTTACTTATTGAAGAAAGCAAACTGATTTGTCGATAACTTGAAACTTCAGCTGGGTTTTTATCCGGTTTTAAAATGGGAATAATTTTTGCATTTTTCCATAATTTGGGAAAATATGCAATTTTGAAGCAGCAATTGAAAATTTTCACTAAAAATTCCATTGTGCTCTCAGGGAGATGTTTGATTAGTATATTAAAGATTCCATCGTCACCAGGTGCTTTCATATTTTTGAAATTTTTAATAATTGATTTAATCTCATTCAAGTTAGTTTCAATTATTTCTGCAGGTAAAAAATTCTGGGAAGAAATTAAATCAAATTGACGTGTGACTTCATTTTCAATTGGACTCACAAAATTCAAATTTGAGTTATGAACACTCTCAAACTGCTGAGCAAGTCTTTGAGCCTTTTGTTCATTGGATACAAGAAAACGTTCACCATCTTTTAAAACTGGAATAGGCTTTGAAGGTTTCTTAAGAATCTTCGACAGCTTCCAAAATGGTTTTGAATATGGTTTCAATTTTTCAACTTTAGTCTCAAAATTTTGATTTCTCAGAAGAGTGAATCTATGTTTAATCTCTTTCTGTAAATCTTTGTAAATAGTTTTAAAAACAGGGTCACGAGAACGTTGATATTGACGTCTGCGGACATTTTTCAAACGAATTAGAAGTTGAAGATTTTCGTCAATTATTGATGAATCAAATTTCACTTGAGCCTTTGAAACAGAATAATTCCTGGCATCAACAATTGCACATTTTAATGCTTCCAAAGCGGAATCAATATTCACTTCGTTTTTCAAATCAAGCTCATTATTGAAATTTCTCTCAATATGAGTTTTGTATCTTTCCCAATTAGCCTTGTTATAATTAAAAACAGAGCTCATAGGGTTTAAAACTGATTCATGTGATAAAGAAAAAGTTATTGGAAGATGGTCAGAATCAAAGTCAGCATGTGTGATCAAATCACTACATACATGACTTTGATCTGTTAGCACCAAATCAATTGTTGAAGGGTTTCTTACAGAAGAAAAGCATGTAGGACTATTCGGAGACAAAATAGAATAGTATCCTGAAGAACAATCATTGAATAAAATTTTGCCATTGGAATTACTTTGAGAATTATTCCATGAACGATGTTTAGCGTTAAAATCGCCGATTATGAAAAATTTCGAACGATTTCTGGTGAGTTTTTGTAAATCACCTTTAAAATAATTTTTGTGCTCGCGTGTGCATTGAAATGGTAAATATGCTGCGGCAATAAATAAAATCCCAAGTTCAGTTTGAACTTCAATTCCCAAAGTTTCAATAACTTTCGTCTCAAGATGGGGAAGAGCACGATGTTTGATTCGGCGATGAATAACAATTGCAACTCCACCGCCGGAACCCTGAATCCTATCATATCTATGAACCACGTAATTGGGATCATATTTTAATTTCATGTTAGGTTTCAAAAATGTTTCAGTAATAATTGCAATATGCACATTATTTACTGTTAAAAAATTAAAAAGCTCATTCTCATTGGCCTTCAATGAGCGAGCATTCCAATTTAATATTTTAATTGTTTTATTTAAAATCATTGCTAAATTTTAAATTAGAAACAATTTTAATAGTAAAATTTGTGCCTATTTGAATGGCTTCAAACATTGATTTTGCCTGCAACATGGCGTTCATAAGATCGAACATTGCCTGTTGCAAAAAAGAAAGTTTACCTGCCCCAGGCAGTTGACATTAGGCCCCAGGCAGTTGACATTAGAAAAAATATTTTCGGCAGCAATATTAGCTGGAGTAACAGGTGTACAATTATTTTCTAGCGTGTTTTGCTTACCCATATTAACGGTCATTTTCGAACTACCAACACTAGGCGGTATAATGTTCGAACTACCTGTAACCTGTGCATAAGTTAAACGGGTATGCAATGGAGTAGGTAAACTATGCGTCACTGGTACGCTTGGAGAATTTTGTTTTGAAGTTGGTTTTAATTGAGAAATTAAATTTTGTTTACCTTGCCTTGCCTTAACAATTGCTAAACGGACTGGGCATTGATAAAAATTTGACATATGGTTGCCGTTACAATTCGCACAGCGAAAATTTTTACTCTCTTTCACAGGATATGTGTCCTTTTTGTGAGAAGAGTTTCCACAATTAAGACATTTTTGGTCCATGTTACAGAATTTGGAACCATGGCCATAACGTTGGCAAGTACGGCATTGGGTGATATGCTTTTCACCTCCGCCATACTTCCTATAAATTTCCCACTTTACACGCACATTATACAAAGCTTGTGCTTTTTCAAAAAATTTTAAGTTGTTAACCTCATTGCGGTTAAAATGAATTAAATAATTAACAAGGGAAATTCCAGTTCTCTGATTGTTTTCGCCTCGTGATTTTTGTTTCATTAGAATTACTTGGGTAGGGGCTATGCCAAGTAATTCTGTTAAAGTAAGTTTGATCTCATCAACGGTTTGATCGTTGGTGAGACCTTTCAAGACAACCTTGAACGGCTTGGCGTTCTTGGTGTCATATGTAAAAAATTTGTACATCTTGTCAGTTAAATACTGAACAAGACGATCACGACCCTTAACTGAGTCGGCTAATAAGCGGCATTCACCTCTACGGCCAATTTGATAGGTAACTTTAACGTCAGAAACAAACGTTGAAAGTTCCTTTTTGAATATATTAAATTCAGAAGAAATAGTTACCACAATAGGTGGAACTTTCTCCTTTTTTAAAGATTTTATATTTTGTATAGTTTCATTATTAATAACTTCCATTTCACCAGCTTCTTGCTCAGGCAAAATATCAAAAGGATTGTCACTACAGACACTCGATGTGTCAGAAAGAGATGCCTCTCTTTTCCTCCCCGTAGCGATGCGAGGTTTCTTTTTCCGTCCAGCCATTTCAGGTGATACGAAAAAAGTTAAAACAAATGTTAAATTCAAAAGTAGGTAGTCTTGAGAAAGACTGATGGGAAATAACTTTCAGGTAATCTTTAAAAGACACACTGACAAAACACAAACTTTGAAGATATAGGCAGTCAAAGACCAGTCCACAAGCAACCGAAAAAACGTCTGATCTGTAGGACAGTTCAAGACGCACTGAACATGTTCAACCAATGCATTGTTAACAAACTGCGAGAAAAAGTCAACAGCCTCGTCAATGTTGTCTGCAGTATCTAGGAACGTCCAGTCCATTCGACGAAAAATTTCGTTCAACGCAACGTAGTTAGCTCTGTGATAATCCAGTACAGTGTCGTTAGAGTAAGGTTCGAAAACGGTCGGAACAGGTAGTTCAGCTTCAACTAAAATGACAGGGTGGCCAGGGTCTACTGGAGTTAGCGGTTCTATGCCTTCAAATATCTGACAGTGTCCTAGAAGTGAGTCCGATATTAGTACTAAGTCAAGCAGCCCTCTTTGTGTGTTTAGAATTTGGTTAATCTGTATCAAACCATTCTGACTAAAGCCATCGAGTAGTGTCGAACATGCAGCAGAGATGTGTGACTCAAAAACATCCACTGTGAGATAATTGCGAGTGGTGAGGTTCCATACTAAACCAGGCTGGTTATAGTCTCCAAATAAAAGCGCATGATCTTGTTCTTTTAGGTTGGAAAAAATATCTCTGACTGAATCAATGTGCTTGTTTACGCTTGTTAAATCATTTTTGCGGTGTGGGGGTAGATATAATACTCCAACACTGATTTTCAGATTAGTTACTTTGAGCGTTACCCATAAATGCTCAAAAGAGTTATCTACGGGAGTACGATCCATGCAACTGTTTTTAGTGAAACTGACACAGCAATAAGAACTCCACCACCGCGAGCTTTTGTGCTATTAAAGCGGTTACGATCCATTCGGTATACGGCATAAGAATTTCCGAATAATTGAGAAGAATATATCTTATCGTCGAGCCATGTTTCAGTCAAGACTATGACATCGTAACATGATTCAGATACTGCTAGAAGAAAATCATCTATTTTTGTGCGCAGACCACGGACGTTCTGGTAGTAGACTTTTAATTTTCTGAAAGATTGATCCTTTGGTTTATGAATAGTGATCGCGTCTGGTGGCAGGGTCCGATTGCCCAGAGCAACTTCAGCAGAGTGAACGGTGAAGTTTAACTCCGGGTTCGTCTGAAATGATTGAAGACGACTAAGGCGGGGCGCAGTATCTTCTAATGCTTCGGCAGGTCACTTATAGTCAGTGTAGCATTACCTGGGCCAACCAGTTATTGCGGAAGAATCGGTGTCCGATTTCGACCAAGCTTGCTCAGATAATTGGTGAGTACAGATGACATCAACCGGGCTGTTTGAATCCGAGTCCAATCTAATCGGGAGTAGTTGAATACAATTGAGGGAGGGCGCAGTATCCACGAAAGCTTCGGTAGGACATATATTTTAAAAAGTATTACCTGGACAAGCCAGATCTTTCCACTGGTTAGAAGCGGCTGTCGAGAAATCATCAGCTGTTTTGGAATTTAATTGCTATATTGAAAAATCGATGCGCTGTCGAGCTGTCAGTTGCTTCTGGTAGATGGGACAATCACTGCTCCACGATGAATAGGTGACATCAAGTAGCTCGTCAGGGGGCGGCTGTCGTTTTGTATTAAATTGCTGGCAATTAACACATTTTTTTGCGTCTTCCTTGCATTGGTCGATTTTGTGATCGCCAGAACACTTGGGGCAGCAAGAAGGTTTGGCACAAGCTGCTGCTTTATGTCCGTATTCCGAGCAGTTGAAGCAGCGACCAACATCGGTCGCCTCCGTGACTTTACACCGATCCCATGCCAGGGTAACTCGCTCGAGATTAATTAATACGTCAATTCTCGTGCGTCGGTTTCGAGTATGGCAGACATTTGATTTGATTTTCGTTTATCATTACAGGTGATCCAAATGACTTGTATATCCAACGAACTGGCCGCTTGGTTTTGCTTCTTCAGGCAGTCTACTAGCTTTTCTTCGTTCATGCTCTTAGAAAAACCCACAATTTTAAGTCTCGGTTTCAACGGCTTCGGGGTGCTGACGGTGTATTTCTCTGACAACCGATCAGTGGCAGCCTTAAAAAGTTTTGACGCTAGGTGCTGATTCTCACATCGAATAACCACTTCACCAGACTCTTTCATTTGCAGCTCTTTTACGGCAAATTCAACCGGGTCAAGTTTTTCACATATGTCGCTTTTAGTAGCATCGGCAGGTTGTGCAGCATTTGGCTTAATCAAAACTGTTTGTTCCATTTTCATGATCGTACTAGATTTGCGCTGCGGAGAGCACGGGCACAAGAGACAAAGAGTAGCGGTTGCAGAAGTGGGGTGCTGATCGGGTTGTTCATAGGTAGTTGCACATTGTTATGACGTTTACCTGAGCGTCATAGACCATCTTCCGGAGTGTTATTGGCATTGGATTCTACAGCATCGCGGTTAAACACCGCTGAATCCTCAAACGAAACTTTGCGTTTTTGTCGGTTGGTATTTGAATCATCAGCAGCTTTGCGCTTTTTCCCCTTCGAGTTTAAATCATCCGAATAATCAATCCGAAAACAATTACTGTCCTAAAAGAGAGGTAAACCGTATTTTATCATTATGGAGGGTTTGGAAACTAAAAGTCCCTATCGTTTTACATATTTTTGGATTTCTCATTACACTACATCAAATTTTGACGGAGGTATATATTTTTATTTTGGGGATAGAAATTGTATAATCCTTAAGTTATCAGATGCGTCTCCAAAGAGCATAACAGTAACCAAGCGCCTCCATTAAAGAGTTCCAACTTATTTCAACGGAGGCGCTTGGGTTTGATTTACAAATATTTTTAACTTTTCCATTTTATCCAATTTAAATGCCTATAAGATGCGAACTTCTTCTAAGCTTTCACTCCATTATGTTTTACTATCTGTTAATATTTTCATAAATTTTATTATTATTTATCATCAAATGTTTCGCATTTAAGTTCAATTGTTTTTATTCATGTTTAATATGTTTTCTGTTGATTATCATAGTTCAAGCTCTCCTGTTTTTAGTCTCTATGCAATCTGTGTCTTTCATTGCCGTATCAAGAATTTTTGTCAAGTAGTACCTGCTAAGGCTGTGCGAAATTTCGCGAGATTTCGAGGTTTGCGAAACTGAACGAAATTTTTCTCGAAGTTCGTCAAAAAGGACCGAAATTTAGAAATTTTAAGTGAATTTTTTAATTGATTGATATTTAAAAAGAAGGCTTAGAAACATTTTAACTCTATTCGAGTGGAAAATAAAAAAAAATCCAGATTTTTCAAAATTTTATAAGGCCTAAAGCTTTGAAGCTTTTCCCGACCTTAATTCGCGTTTACAACAGCAGAAAAATAGGTTCAAAAATCATAAGTTGTTGATACTTATTTAAAAAATGTGTGCACAATTTCAATAAATTTCGTAAAATTTCGTGGAACTCGAGATTTCGCCAACCCACACCCTTATTACCTGCAACTCTTGGTTTATACTGCACTGTCCGCTTTTGGTTTGTACTCTACCAAATATTATCCCCAACACTTTCCGGACAGTGTGCGTATGTTCTGCTTGAGCAGCGTCACGATTTCAAGTCCATAGAGATTAATTAGGGTTTTGTATATCGTCAGTTGGCTACTTTTGTTTTTGTTGGCTACCAGAAATCATAGTAGTATACTCATAACCCACTATAAATTCCATTTTAAACGTTTTTTGAACCACCGTAGGAAGAAAATAAAATTTATGATGCGTACTAAATATCAAAATAATTCATTTATGGTTTGAAGCAAGTTGGTAGTCATTTTAGAAGCCAATTCTAAAATGTTCCATATTTAGCCTTCAGTTGCCCAGAATACCGTTAAGTCAATTTTTAACTCAATTTTTTTATCAGGATAACACCAGATCTCGACGTTTTATGCATTTTCGAGTCATTTCGCTTTCATGTACTCCCCCATAGTAGATTTTCGTGGGTTTAAAAATCACATCACAATTACAAAGCGCACAATTTGAGGTATCCTTATCCCCCATTTTGCACAGGTAATTTTTCTGGCTTCATAAACAAAATGCACATGGTCGGTTTTTGAAATTTAGCTTGACTCTTCTTCTCTGCCACTCGAATCTACAGGCGAAATGTTGAACAGGAGGTAGGAGAGATCGTCATATGGTTGAAGCCCCGTGCGTATTTCAAACGGGCTTAATAACCAACCTGAAATTTTAACACAGTACTGCACTGCCGGTAACCGCAAGTCAATCCCATCTGTGAAAATACGAAATTGAGCAACCAGCTTCGAAAGAAATTTTATTCACGCTCAGTTTTCACGTATTCAAGAAGAATTATTTTTACAATATTCATGATACAATATAGTGTGCTTACTAGCGTGCACAAATTACGTTGTATAAACCACTGAAATCATTGATTTCATGATGAAAACTTTGAGTGGGACTGACTTGCCGTTACATTCTACACCGAAGAAAAAAGTAACCGCAAGTCAGTCACATTGCCATGGTGATGCTATGGTGCGTGTTGACGTGAAAAGCCGTCAACCCTTCCCAGTTTGGAAGTATATATCCATGAAAACAGTTTAAAAAACCGGCGTTGGAAAGTCTCATGATGTACGGAACCGCTGTAAGCTCATCCGGTGAGGATTCGAATGAAGAAACTGACGATTTTCCAGATAGATCTACGAAGAAGCGAACCAAGAAAAGAGGAGGCGCAAGTCACATGCCATAAAGGTAATCAACTGTAAAAAAATGTCCACTAGAGTGCGTGAACTAGATCGGGAAGGATGACAAAGTTCAGATCCACGATCGATTCTGGAACTACGACGCTTCTGGTCAAGCCGCGTTTTTCCGAGAAACAGTAAAGTTAGCTCCATTCACTCGGCGTGTCAAAAATCAATTAATTTCGAAGGAACCTAAGAAGCGGAAGAAGCACATATTCCACTTAATGGCCAATAAAATTGAATCTTTGGAGGTATGCTAGAGGTTCTATAATTTATAATGTTTAACAGTCATATCGAGCGGGGGCCTAGTGTGGTTGGTAACGTCTCCGCCAACCACGCTCGACGCCTGGGTTCGAATCCCACCGCCGACATAGGTGTCGAGGGTTGTGAGGTGGCGTGATCCACTCACAACCAACCCAACTGGTCTAGATTCAATCCTAGCCGACACCGGGAGATTTTCTGAGGCAAAAAATCTCTGGGATCACGCCTTCCATCGCATGAGGAAGTAAAGCCGTTGGCGCCGGTCCGTTAATAAACGGGTCGTGAGTTAGGGGCTTGGGTGTGGAGTCGCCTCCCTGGGCGTCGGTGATTGGCCACAACAGTGGCGGAAATAGACCGACGGAAAATAATCGAGAATAAAAAAAAAAAACAGTCATATCGACTAATCTAGCACCACCGCAGCACCAACCTCCGACGGACTACCACGCACTCTGCCAGCCACCATGTATTTCGTTTTGGCAGGGTTAATTACAAGCCCCAATCTCGCAGCTTCCCTCCTGATGGTGCCGCTTCTCTGCACACCAGCCCTCCGTATAGCACCTTCCAATGCGACAGCCCGTCACCCTGCTTCAAACCATCTAACGTCACGAACGAGTCCGATATCTCACCGGCTATCCTGACGCTTGATGTAGACCCTTCAAGGGTGGCACGAATCAGCCTAATCAGCTTTGTTGGGAAGCCATGTTCAATCATAATCTGCCATAACTCATTTCTCTTGACTGAATCGTACGCTGCCCTGAAGTCTATGAACAGATGGTGCATCTGCAAGTTGTATTCTCGAAATTTATCAAGGATTTGTCGCAAGGTAAACATTTGGTCCGTCGTGGAGCGTCCCCCTCGAAAACCGCATTGGTACTCGCCAACAAAGGTCTCCGACAACGGCCTCAGTCTGTGGAACAGGATGCGGGAGAGAATTTTGTACACGGTATTGAGAAGTGTTATGCCCCGATAATTGCTACAGTCCAGGCGATGGCCTTTTTTGTAGATCGGGCATATAAGACCCTCCAACCAGTCTGAGGGCAATTCTTCATCAGACCACACTCTCAGCATGATCCGATGGAAGGCACGATACAGCTGTTCGCTCCCGGCTTTGAAGAGTTCGGCTGGAATGCCATCCTTCCCAGCTGCCTTGCAGTTTCTCAGCTCTTTCACTGCTTTCTTCACCTCGTCCATGGATGGTGGATCCACAGCTTAAGTCGACGAATTTATTTACCTGGGAACATTAGTGACATGTGACAACGAGGTTAGCCGTGAGATAAAGAGGCGAATAGCAGCCGCAAACAGGGCCTTTTACGAATTACGTAACCAGCTAAGGTCCCGCAGTCTGCAAATCCGTACTAAACTTGCACTCTATGAAACACTGATTCTTCCGGTGGCTCTCTACGGCCATGAATCATGGACGCTGAAAGAGGCTGATCGGCGAGCTCTTGGTGTTTTTGAGCGTAGGATTTTGCGTTCAATCCTTGGCGGCAAACTAGAAAATGGTGTTTGGCGCAGACGCATGAACCATGAAGTGTATCAGGCATACAAATCGGCGGATATAGTCAAGCGTATAAAAAACGGCAGGCTTCAGTGGGCTGGGCATGTAGCGAGAATGCCGGATGAGCGTCAAGCGAAAGCTATATTTAGCAGGAATCCCGATAGAGGTCGACGACTTCGAGGTAGACCCCGCACTCGTTGGATGTGTGTTGTCGACGAGGATGCACGCGAAATAGGTGTTAGGGGCGATTGGGGGATAGCAGCCCAAGACCGAGGGACATGGCGACGTATTCTGGATTCGGCACTGGATCGATAATCGGTCTGTCGTCTTGAAAGTAAAGTAAAAGTAAGTAACAGTCATATCAAACTTCTCTTTTCCACCTCCCATCCATTTTATTGCATTACGCATGTTTTTTTTTTTTAATTAGCACTGATTTTCAATTATTTTTCCTCCGGAATTGACTTGCGGTTACTTTTCATAATGGGACAATTTGACTTGGTATCGATTTCCACTTTTGTTGAACAAACTGATATTCGCTATCGATACATCTGAAAATACACTCAACGGTAGGTCAAAATCCGATACTAACTCAAAATTGACAAAATCACAGATGGGACAGGCTTTCGGTTACCGGCAGTGCACAACTTGATTAGTTTTGTTAGTTTCGCAGTTTTCGTAGCTCTATGAGGTCGATAGCATCGTAAGCGAACAAGTCGAGCATGGGGACTTGATATTCGCGACGCTTTTGTAGGATCTGCCGCAGCGTAAAGATTTGGTTCGTTGTCGAAAACCTATCCACAAAACCGGCTTGATAACTTACCACAAACCTGTTTGCCTGTGATGAGGGACGGTGAAAGATGCTTCAGGAGAGTACTTTGTAGGCTGCGTTGAGAATCGTGATCGCTCGGTAGTTCTCACATTCCAACTTGTCACATTTCACGTATATTAGGCATATTACTTCCTTCTTACACTCTTTCACTTGTGTATGCGAGATCCTGACTTTTAGCTGGTGCAGACAGAGAGCCAACCTATACGGGCTCAGCTTGATATGCTCTGCTGATTTTTTTTTATTAATTATAATAACATCTTATATATAAAATAAAGTTACATATATGGGCGACCGCCCATAACTTTACAACGGAGCGTCTGATTTGAGCTGGCTTTGTTTTGTTGTGTTCGTCTTTGTCCAAGGCAAAATGTTACGGCGAGATAACTAGGAAAATTTAAAGGAAAATGGAAGAAAACACGAAAATAGAATTTCCATACAACGAAGAAATGAGATCGCAGAAGGCGCAATGAACAATAATAATATGGCAGCAATTAAAAACAGGTGACTCTCGGCAATTATTTTGAAATTTTCGTCTTAAAGCTGCAACCGAAAATTTTATGCAAATATAAGTGCGCTCGATTGGTCGCTACCGTCACGGTAATCGGTTGAACTATCAAGTGATAAAACATCAGTGATTGCAGTGTGTATTGATAAAACTAAGAGAGGTAAACTGCCCTGCCCCCAATCAGGAGATCGAACATAAGTTCACGCAGTCGAAACGCAAGAAGATTGACGATTCGCCGCGAAAATCAAACACCTCAGCGACGCTCCGAAGCGAATGAACAACTACGAGAACGAATGTCGCAAATTCGGGCAGAATTCGGCCCTTTAAGTTAGGGTTAGGTTTAAGGTAAATAAATCTAAACATATAAAAATGCAGTTTTGTCTGTCTGTCTGTTAGATCCATATAGGCTTGGAAACTACTAAACCAATCGGCGTGAAACTTTGTATATAGAGGTTTCAGGAGCCGAGAAAGGTGACTAAAATAGTTCGAGACCCCTCTCTCTTCTGGAAGGGAGGGGTATCATACAAATGAAACACAAATTGCTGCACATCTCGGAAACTAACCAAGTAACTGGAACCAGATTTGACAGGTGAATATTTTTAGGGAGGGGTCCCATACAAATGAAACACAAATTTCTGCACAGCTCGAGAACCAATCAAGTGAATACAACCAAATGTTCATAATGGTTCGACAACTCTCCCTCTTCTGGAAGGTTCCATACAAATGAAACACAAATTTTTGCACATCTCGCAAACTAATCAAGTAAATGGAACTAAATTTGGCAAGTGAATGTTTTTAGGGGTAAAGAATATGTCCATAATAGTTTGACATTCGTCTCTCTTCTGGAAGAGTACCCAATCAAATTTGATATGTTGAGGTTTTTGAGACCATTTTCTTGCTTTCAGGATGACAGAGGCCAGAAATTTCCTCCAAATGCTATTCTAAAATCCAAGATTGCGACTTTCGGTTTCTGAAAAACAGCTGAAAGTGACCAAATACCAAAAAATGGATATTTCCGGAATCGTAATGATGCACTGGAGCCACAAATCGACCTCTGACACCATTTTGAATTGTAAGTTGGCAACTTCCGGTTCCTGGAAATCAACCTAAAATGGCCGACTTCTATTGAATATGAGTATCTCGGGAACCAGAATGATGCACAAAGGCTAAAAATTTATCACAGAAATCATTTTAAATTTAAAGATGGCGACTTCCGGTGTCTAGCAAACAGCCGAAAATGACCAAATACCATTCAATATGAAATTTCCGGAACCAGAATTACGCCCAGAGGACAGAAATTAATTTCAAATGCCATTTTGAAGTTCAAGTAGACGACTTTCGGCTTCTGGAAAACAGCCTGAAGTGACCAAATACCACCCAATGAGTATCTCCGGAACTATAATGATGCAAGGAGCTGGAAATTGACCTCAGACACCATTATGAATTGTTAGATGGTAACTTCTGAGAACCAGCCGAAAATCACCGAATAATTCTCAATATGGATATTTCCGTGATCGAGATGATGCATAGAAATCAAACATTGACCCTGGACACCATTTTGAATTCAAAGATGACCACTTTCAGTTTCTGGAAAACAACCAAAATTCTGGAAACAACCAGATTGATGCCAGAAAAGAGCCGAAAATGATCGAATACCACCTAATATTAATATATATTCAGAATAAAAGTGATGTACAGAAGCCAAAAGTCGAGCATGTTTTCATTCCGAAAAATCCAATCATTTCAAATTATTTGTCTTTTGACTTTGATCATACCCTATGGCCGATTCTACGGGCATTTGCAGACTATAAACACATCGCAAGGAATCAATGAATTTGGAATGTTTAAAATTATTTAATTAAACACAAAAATGGGCAGGACGAAGTTTGCCGGGTCAGCTAGTTTAATAATATATATATAGGTACATGATTGGTTTATCCTATCCTCGTGTTCAACAATTTAGCAAATATTTAAATATGTTCCGAATTCTTTTGTAATCATTTGCCGATTATTCCGCCGTAATTCTCTTAACTGTCGTTTAAATACAAATAAACTAGAATCTGGATTCTTTAGGTTAAACGCGATAACACGTATTGTCAACCACAAAGCAGCTTTCTGCTGTTTGGATTTCAAATATACTCTCTGGGAAATTATATCTTCAATGTCGTTAACTAACACACCAATTCTTGACCTGATGACCTGACAGCCCCAGTTCCAAATTTTACTTGCTCCGTTACACTCTTTAAGTCTGTGGTCTAGAATGTCTATTGCACCACATGTAACACATGGTTGTGATGTCTTTCGAATGTTGTAAGCTAGGAGTTTCTGACCAGTTGGGATCAAATTGTTTATAAAGCAAAACAGTATTGATCGATCTTCCATTGTTAGGAAATTATGACTAATGTTCTCCCACACTGTAATCCAATCAGAATCAATTTCTTCTTCTATTTTTGGTACACAAATAGAAAACGTGATCGCCATCACGCCTTCTATTTTGTATGGAGAAGGCGTTATTACGCCGTGTGTGTATCTGGGCATTAAGATTTCAACATTGCGGATACGTGATTGGTTGAATTATAACCAAGTTTGCTGTGAATTTTAATTATTTTGCCATGAAAATATGTTTGAAAAATGATTTCATAAACTAGAGTAATATGATTTCTATCCAACGAGATATCAATGACTGGAATCCGTTCAGTAGCAAAAAAGTTGTAAGTACCGTAAACGCGGCAAACTTTGATAGTGCGGGTAACATTGATAGCGCGTGATATCCTGTGCATAACTACCTATTACCTATGAAACTTTATATTTACAATAGTTGTTCTACTACTATTTCATAGTTGAGGTGTTACTGTTTGTATACAGTTTGGATTTTGTGTTGTTTGCGTGATACATTTTGCAATAAACTTAAAAAAACAGTTTTCCTGATTTAGAACTATCTTATAAGGTGCTCAAACAATCATATATATTTCTTATATAACTGTCCCAAGAAGCAATATTTGAATAAAGTTTCTAGAGTCAGTGACATATTAGTGTCAAATTTTTCACAAACATCCATTCATAAAAATGTGAATGTGTCCCTTAAACTTGCACTTTTGAAAATAGTATCCCAAAATGATCAAAATCTGACCATGGTGTGTTCATTCTGGTTGCTCCATTTATTAGAATCAGACGGCCTTTGAACGCATGAGCTACCATACACTATCGTAACCATAACGACCAACACATTGTTTATAGACAAATCATTCACCACCAATTCCTCCGGTAGTGCAAATTCGAGATTTCCAAATTCTTCTTGGCTTTCTGATAATAGTAGTGCATTTGTACCTCTGAAATGTCGTGTGAAAACAAGAAAAGGGCCTATTTAGACTACACGTCCTAAAAATTACAGGCAGCTGTAGCTGAAGTGCAGTGGAAAAGGTCATCTATATTTGCGGCTTCCCGGAGCTTCAGCATACCGTATGGTACGTTGTATCATAAAATACACGGTTTGTACAGCAAGAAACCTGGTTCACCAACCATTCTAACCGATGCACAAGAATGCGATCTTGCTGATACCGTTCGTGTCGCTGGCGTTTGGGGATTTTCGCTGACTGCGGATTGTATAAAGAAGCTCGTCAAGCAATTCCTGGATCACAACAAAATGAAGACCAAATTCAAGAACAACACTCCTGGAAAAGATTGGATCAACTCATTCCTGAAAAGGCACACATTAGTTTCGCGCTTGTCTCAAAACATTAAGCGAAATCGTGCCAAAGTGAGTCTTGAGACGATCAAAAATTATTTCGACAATCTTGCGACAACTGTGGATGGTGTCCCTCCGGAAAACATCATAAACTACGACGAAACCAACTTCAGCGATGATCCGGGATCGAAGCGCGTCGTAGTGCAAAGAGGCCAAAAACACGTAGACACAGTAATGGACCATTCTAAATCCTCGTTTTCTGTAATGTTTGCGGGGGCAGCCAATGGAAAAATGCTGCCACCGTATGTCGTTTATGCAGCTCTCCACATGTATCCAACTTGGACTGAAGGGGGACCAGATGGTTGTAGATACAACCGCACAAAATCTGGTAACATGTGAAATATAAGTATAAATTCCATTTTCTTAATCATAATGCATTATTAGGCTGGTTCGACTCTATGGTGTTCGAAGACTGGTTCTTCACGATAGCACTGCCATACTTCAACGGACTACGTAACGATAAAAAACGTATTATCATCGGCGATAATGTTGCTTCACATTTAAGCTTCCGTGTTCTACAATCCTGCATGGCCAGCAATATCAGCTTTGTTCTGCTGCCGCCTAACGCTACTCACCTATGCCAGCCTCTCGATGTTGCCTATTTTCGACCTCTCAAAAAAGCCTGGAAAGATACATTGAGCGAAGGGAAGAAACAAAACAAAGGAGGCATTCCAAAACACATCTTTCCTCGACTTCTGAAGAAGTCTTTGGTGAAAATTAGGGAGAATAGTGAAACCAATATGAAAGCTGGGTTTAGAGCATCTGGAATTTACCCATTGAATGAGAAGGCAGTGCTCAAGAACCTTTCCGGCAATGCTGATGAGCCTAAAACCGGAGAAACTGCAGTCACATCTTCGTTTTCAGAACAGCTGATTATAATGATGAAGAAAGAGCGGTTCGGATTAGCGCAGGAACGAACCATTCCACGTAAGCGCCGGTTGATTTATGTTCAGCCAGGTTCCAGTGTTAGTGAACAGCAAGCCCAACATTTATTGGTCAAGAAGATTAAAGTTGAAACAGAAGTTGACGATGATACCAATGTCGTGAACCCTCCGAAAGTTAAAGGCGAAGCGAAATCCACCAAGAAGGGTTCGATGCTAGCAACTCGGAACCGTCGTCCGTTGAAAAATATAACCAACAGGAAGTAGCAAGCAACCATATCTCTACCACCCGTAGCAAGTTATTATATAAATCGAGACAAATAAACATGGTTATACAAAACCCGAATATAATTGAATCCTTTTGCATATTGAGAGTTCTTCATGCAACACTGTTGTAAACTAAAAAATCATGAACTAACCTCAGGTGAAAGTCTATGCTTCTTATTTATGCTTGTATGGACTAAAGTCTAACGATGCGAGAGGCCTAAACTGAACAAAATGAGTCTACGTGGTCCATAAACGTGGACCTTTCTAACATTTTCCTTAATTATTCCAGCATTATCAAAGTTACCCGAAAACGAAAAACTAGTCATAGGTTACAAAAAATAATCAATAACGTAGTTGAAACAATACTGATGAATTTCGATGTTGTACATGCATTGTCGTATACCTAGTACTTATTTTAAAAATACGAAACCCGGAGTAAATTTGTTAAAGTGTCATATATTTGAGTATATTAAAAAAGCTATCAAAGTTTGCCGCTTTTACGGTAGTTGAAATCTTTCATTTTATCTTTCACTCCATTCTCGATTTTTTGGAATGCCACCCTACTAAAGTTAGACGTTATCCAACGTCAAAAAAACAGTTTGTTGTCAATTTGATTTAGAGCAAGTCCACGCTACTTCGCAAATCGATTCTGATCGACCCTTTCCGTTTTCGCTGAAACTTTGCACAGTTGTTTCCAGTTGATAAAGAGGTCATTCTATACTATTAGTTCTTCATGTAGACTCACGACTGCTGTTTCTAAAGGGTCTATCCAAAAATGAGGCTGATGAATGAAATATTTTGTATCAGAAAAACGACTTGTTTGATTGAAATGGTGTCTTCAGCAAAGTTGTAGGTAATAAAATTGCGATTCTAAAAAAATACTGTGAAAATATTTTTTCTCTGAGCCAAATATTCCAAATTGTCACAAAATCTAAAATATCACAAAAAGTACCTTGTTTAAAAATCTAATTTTTTACACATTGAAGACGACAATATTTACTATTATTTGTCAAAATTTGGTGATGGTAAAATGAAAAACAAAAAAGTTTTGGGTGTTTTTTTCTGTTATTGCTATAAGCTATCGCTAAGAGCGTGAAACAAATCCAACGCGCTGTTTTTATAACATAATCAATTATTTTGATACTGGCCCTATTGAAATCTAATATGCGTAACTCAGCGACGATTCCCGCTATCAGACGGGTTTGAAACATAAGAAGCGTAGAAAGAGCTAGTTTCTCTATATGCAGTCGACATGACGTACAAATACGAAGCTCGTTAGTTAGTTGCGATGACTTTATCTCCGGAATTGCGGATTTGCGGGTTCAAGTCCCATCGGGATGCGGTATATTTGTCCAAATCTGTATCATATTTCCAGTTCGCTTATTTTTTGCTTTCTCTACTGCACACATTGTCTTCTTAATGAACTTGAATGTTAATGGGTGAAAGGCGTTTTAAAAACAGAACTTTAGTTCGAATAATAAGTTAAACTTTTGCGTGTAGTTATAGCAGCTATTTGGTTGGGTAATAATATAGGTAGGTATGATATCATGGCTGGTATAATCGAATAAATAGTTAATTTCACCACAAAAACAGCGCGTTGGACTTGAATCATGCTCTTGGCGATAATTTATAACAACAACAGAAAAAAATCCTCAAAAATAAGTTCTGAGTGAAATTGATAGAATATTCAAACGTTCATAACTTTTTGGTTTTTATTTTACCATCACCCATATTTGACAGATAGTAGTACATATTGTCGTCTTCAACGCGTTAGATTTTTAAAAAAGGAACTTTTTAAGATATTTTAGATTTTGTGACAATTTGGAATGTTTGGTCCAGAAAAAAAAATTACGGTGTATAATTTTTTTAGAATCGCAATTTTATTACCTACAACTTTGCTGAAGACACCATTTTAATCAAACAAGTCGTTTATCTGATACAAAATATTTTATTCATCAGTCACATTTTTGGATGGGCCCTTCTTAAACAGCAGTCGTTAGTCTCCATGAAGAACTGCTAGTGTAGAATGACCTCTTTATCAACTGGGAACAACTGTGCAAAGTTTCAGCGAAATCGGAAAGGTCATCCTGAAAAAAATATTTATTTTTATTTATTTTCCATTGAATGCCTCTTTAGGAATATGAGGATTCTCGGATCCTGGGATTTTAAAATTTTTAGATTTTGGAATGCTAGAATTCGAGCACACAGAGATTTAAATATTTTGAAATACAGGTATTAGCATTCTATAGTTTCTAAGATTCAAAATTGCCAGGGATACCCAAACTTTAAAATTTTAGCACATTGATATTCCAAAGTGTTCAATTTACAGTTTCAAGATCTCAGGATTTTGGTGCCATCCACATTCCACGTGGACAGATTTTCAACGATTTTTACAGGACTTCATGCTCCTAGGTCTTACGAATTTTTGGGCTGTGACTTTATAGTGTTTTAGGATTTTAAGATCTTAAGATTCTAGGATCTTGAGATTTAAAAACTTTTAGGTTTTGGAATCCAGAATTCTAGAGCTCTAGGATTATTTTGTTTAAAAACTAAAATGCCATTAAATACAATCTATGGTTTCAAAATTTTGAGATTTCTTTATTATAAAAATTTTGCATGTTGGGATTTTTAGATTCTGGGATATTAATCATTTAGGATTGTTAACGATTTTATGATTTTTTTGGGATTCTGGGGTTTGGATGATTTAAGATCTTGAGATTTAAAAATTATATTATTTCAAGCTGTTATTTCGAGATTATAGGATTTCGAGACTAGGGATTTCGAGACTAGGGATTTCAGATCTAGGGATTTTTGGACTTAGAATGTTAAATTAAGGATACAGGAATTCATGGTTTAAGGATTGAAAGATGAAAATAATTTTGATATTCATGGATTCGGAATTAGAATAAGGATTTTTTTAAATTTCGACGAAACACGCGTCAAAGTCGCCCACCGCGACCAAACATCGGGAAACTACGGGACGCCGAGGTTGCACGGGAGTACGCGCAGCAGCTGGAAGCAGCATTACCAACGGAAGAGCAGCTTGGCGCAGCTACTCTTGAAGATGGCTGGAGGGACATTCGATCAGCCATAGGTAGCACTGCTGTAGCGGCGCTTGGTACTATGGCTCCGAACAGGAGAAACGACTGGTTTGACGACGAGTGCAAACAGTTAGTGGAAGAGAAGAATGCAGCACGAGCGAGAATGCTGCAACACCAAACGAGGGCGAACGTGGAGCGCTACCGACGCGCACGGAACAGGCAAAACTCGGTCTTACGGAAGAAGAAGCGCCAGGAGGAAGATCGAGATCGCGAGGCGATGGAGGCACTGTTCCGTGCGAAAGACACACGAAAGTTCTACGAGAAGCTGAACTGTTCCCGCAAAGGCTATGTGCCACAAGCCGACATGTGCAGGGACCTGGGCGGCAACCTTCCTACGGACAAGTGTGAGGTGATTGACAGGTGGAAGCAGTACTACGATGAGCACCTTAATGGCGATGTAGCAGAGGACGACGACGGAGTGGTAGTAGATCTCGGTGTACGCGCAGATGACGACAGAATCCCAGCCCCTGACCTCCAGGAGGTTAGAGAGGAGATCGGCCGTCTGAAAAACAATAAAGCCGCTGGAGCTGACCAACTCCCCAGCGAGCTGTTAAAACACGGTGGTGAATCACTGGCTAAGGCGCTACACTGGGTTATTGCCAAGATTTGGGAGGAGGAGGTAGTACCGGAGGGGTGGATGGAGGGTACAGTGTGCCCCATCTACAAAAAAGGCGACAAGTTGGATTGCTGCAACTACCGCGCAATCACGTTGCTGAACGCCGCCTACAAGGTACTCTCTCAAATTCTGTGCCGTCAACTATCACCGTTTGCAAGGGAATCCGTGGGGCAATACCAAGCGGGATTTATGGGTGCCCGCGCCACAACAACAACAATATCGCACGCAAGCCTGGGGGGCTTATGCAGTCTCGATCAACTAGATTAGTTGAGAGAATTCGTTATCGATATTGTTTTTTGGCAAATTTTGCATGTGTAGGTTAAGTACAACGATACACCGTGCCCCAGTGCTGAGTCGAGAAAATTTCCAGCTCGAAAAGATCCTCGACTCGATCGGGAATCGAACCCGATATCACAACCATGTGGGAGAGCTAGCCGACCGACATCGCTAACCACAGAACCACGGGGACCACGGGGCCCGCGCCACCACGGACCAAATATTCGCGGTACGGCAGGTCCTACAGAAGTGCCGTGAGTATAACGTGCCCACACATCACTTGTTCATCGACTTTAAATCGGCACACGACACAATCGTTCGAGATCAGCTATGGCAGATTATGCACGATTACGGCTTTCCGGATGAACTGACACGGTTGGTCAAGTCGACGATGGATCGGGTGATGTACGTAGTTCGAGTTTCGGGGACACTCTCGAGTCCCTTCGAATCTCGGAGAGGGTTACGGCAAGGTGATGGATTATCGTGCTTGCTATTCAACATCGCTTTGGAAGGTGTGATACGTAGGGCTGGTATCGACACGAGTGGCACGATTTTTAGAAGGTCTGTTCTGCTTGAGAGTTTTAACATATTAGGATTTAAGTGGTAACGATTAGGGTTTGCAATATTCCCGGAAATTGATTTCCCGGAAAACGGGAATAAAAAATCTCATTTCCCGGGAATTGCCGGGAACCGGGGATGGAAACAATTTCTTAGCAAAAATGATATTTCAATGAAGGTTGAATTATAAAAAGTATCGGAAAATCGTTTCCAATTTCATTATCAATTCGTATGAAAAACGAATTACAAAACAAAACTTATTCAAGTTTATATCAGAGCCTCTTCGCTAATATTTATCAAATATATTTACTGTGCCATTACACGATGCGAATTATTTTTAAAAAATAAACTGCATAGTCAATCTTGTTTTCATTGGCGTAACAAACCCTTTTGTAATCGGTATCACCATTGATTAGAGAGTAGAATTCCATGTAAGAATTTTGATTGTTCAACTAGAACGTTATTTAGCCTCTCGATAGTTTTCTTTGAAAGACCGAGACAAACTGGAAGGAAATGATAGAATAATTAATAATCTGTTCAATATGACTCTAAATAAGTTAGTTTCAGAGCATTTGAATGTATACATAATTAATCTCAAAGATGATTTTTCGTGTGAAATCGTGGCCTCCACCCAAATTACGCTGACTGAGTTATTATTAAATTATATATTTCTGGTCGCAATGATTCACGGGTTTCAAATTTTCTTAATCGATCTAATTTAATTTTTATCAATGACAAAGAAAGAAATCACTATTCGCTCAGTAGAGAACTAACTGTCAAAGAATGAGATTGGACGAAGCAAATATTTGCCTAATTTTTTGTTTACTGAATAAGACAGCAAATATTTTCGACAAATAACCGAAGCAAATAAATTGATAGTACATACTCGGCAAGTAAATATTGACCGTCGTTTCAAAGAAATATTTACTTCGTATAATGCCCCTCTTAAAGCTGCTATACACTTTAACGATGTTGGCTCCGTATTTTGATAGTACACTAAAGTCGCTTTTTACGTGGGGGATACATGCCGCATAAAAAAAACCGCGTAAAAAAACCGCGTTAATTCCGGAATCCGCATAAAAAAAACCATCGTTAATTTTGCATTCCGAGTGAAGGGGAACCGAAATCCGGGCAAAAAAAAGTACCGCGTAAATTCCGGAATCCGCGTAAAAAAAACCGCGGAAATTCCGGAGTCCGCGTAAAAAAAGCCGCGTAAAAAACCGTATAAAAAGCGACCTTAGTGTATATAAAATTTTATTGCAAAATTGTATGGGAAATTATTTTAAATTAAATATTAAATTATACATTGCGAAATTTTTTGAACAGCTCGGGAATCCCGGGATCCCGGGAATCAATATTTCTGTTCCCGGGATCCGGGAATCTCGGGAAAAAGTAATTCCCGGAAAATCGTTCCCGGGATTGCAAACCCTAGTAACGATTCTAGGATTCGAGATTTTTGGATTTTTGGAATGGAAATAGAACGAGCTTCGACAAAGCATTTTAAGTTCAAACCTCATAGTGAGAGTTGTCCCCCTTACATCCTAACTCGCCAGAAACAAACTAACAACATTTTCCGGTCGAGCCGGGGCCTAGTGTGGTTGGTAACGTCTCCGCCAACCACGCTCGACGCCTGGGTTCGAATCCCACCGCCGACATAGGTGTCGATGGTTGTGAGGTGGCGTGATCCACGCACAACCAACCCAACTGGTCTAGATTCAATCCTAGCCGACACCGGGAGATTTTCTGAGGCGAAAAATCTCTGGGATCACGCCTTCCATCGCATGAGGAAGTAAAGCTGTTGGCGCCGGTCCGTTAATAAACGGGTCGTGAGTTAGGGTCCTGGGTGTGGAGTCGCCTCCCTGGGCGTCGGTGATTGGCCACAACAGTGGCGGAACTAGACCGTCGGAAAATAAGCGAGAATAAAAAAAAAAAAAAACATTTTCCGGATTTTGAAATTTCATAGGTTTCGATCAAGGATTTAACGATTCAAAGATTTAGAGCTAGGGATTTACGATTTACGATTTTAGTTATTTAAGATATTAGAATTTTGAAGATGGGATTTTAAGATGAATGAAGTTCCCTAAGTGTATAGTTCTAAATTTCTTGATTTTAAATCTTAATAAAATAAATTTTTCTGGGATACTTAGGTGAAAGGGTTTTCAGATTATCCCCTCAATCTTAAAACCCTTGAACCAGAATATTCCGAAATTTGAAATTTTTCAATCCTAGAATCACGAAGGGATTTGAGGGCTTAAGATTAATGCATTATTGGATGGAGAAATTTTGGAAGTTCACAGCTTTTAAATTTTTGGATTTACTAGTTTTGAGGACTTAGGATTTGGAGGTTTTTGGAGAAATTTTAAGATTTTCGATCTAGAAATTTAATATTCTAGAATTTCAACATTTGCAAGAGAGTTTTGAGATTTGATTCAACTATCCAAATATTATGTTTTTGGTATTTGAGGATGATTTTTAGATTTAGGAATTTTAGGATGTGATTTTAGGATGAAGGTTCCAGGATTATGATGTTTTAAAATTTTTGGATGTTGAGCATTTTCTAGTTTCGAAATAATTTTGATTTCAATATATTAGTACCTGAGGATTTTGGGACCACATAATAGTAGCTTTAAGATATTGAATATTTTTGAATTGAAAAATTTTCAAGATCGTGGACTCAAGTTCATTAAGCAGACAGTATGTGCAGTAGGGAAAGTGAAAAATAAGCGAACTGGAAATATGATACTATGTAAAAATGATATGATCATGGACTCACTTTTGGATATTAAAATAAATTAAAAATTTTAGGAATTCGAAACTTCAAGATCGAAGAATCCAAGAATCTAGGGATTCAGACATTTGAAGATTTAGGAATTCGAAGATTTAGAGATACTGCGATTGGAAACCTCAAAGGCTTAAACATAGAAAGATTGAATTTAGAGGAAATGAACGATAATGATAATTGATTCAAAGATTTGATGAATTAAAAGCTCAAGAGTAAAGGAATTTACAAAATTTGGCGAATTAAACATTTTTAGATTTAGGGATTATTGTGATAAGTAAGGATTTGGTTGATATTTCAGGATCTTGATGATTTTAAAATTTTCAGACTTTAAGATTCTTGGATTTAAACGTTTTAGGTTTTTAACATTTAGAGAATTCTCAGGATTTGAGAATTTAGGATCTAAGAATTTTGGAATCTAACGATTCTCGAGTTTTAGAACTTAAGGATTCACTGGCAAAAATATTCACGATCGCAGGATGTACAAAGTTCAGCATCCCAATATTTGGGGATTTTTGTAGTTAAAGATTTTCTCAATATTTTAAGATTCTGAGATTTGGTGTTTTAGGGTAAAGATTTTTGTGGTTCTACGATTTTGAGACTTTTGAAATTCAATGATTTAACGATTCACTGTTCCATAATTTTGCTGTTCTAATCATGAAATTCGATTCTCTTATTAGTAACTTCAAAACTCGTCTAGAATTATTTCTATTCTGACTTTCTGGAAGTATGAAGGGAAAAAAGCTACTGAGTTCTAGTCGTTCGCCTAGTCAGGTTGCTCTGTTTGTCGGTTTAAAGAACAATTGAGTGGAAAATTGCCGTAATGGAAAAATTGTTCACACACATCACGCTCTATCCCCTCTTAGCTGGAGATAGAAAAAGTGTGAAGAACTGTACTGTACGGAGGGCTCCGCAAAGCGGAGCTCTGTTCTTTTAAATCCCTCGCCGCGAGCCTAGACGAGAAAAGAGGAGCAGTCTGTTGTGCCTATGGTTGTGCACAGACGGGAAATGTACCGCCTGTTGATATGGACCACAAAACGTTCACCCCTTCAGGAGAGACGCAACGGAATATGATGTTGCTTGTTTAGAGAGAACAATTCATGTACGAAGCGTTTTCAGGATTTCAATCTGCCGGATGCCGATTCATGTTGACAGAGATCAGTATCGGTTTGGTTGTAAATGTTTTCAATCATAAGGCATGAGCTTCCGTTCTGATTGGCACTTGTCCAAGCCAGAACCCTGTGCTAGGGGATTATTGCTACGCTTCGTAATTCCCTTCCGGAATTGACTTATCAGTTTGGCATTCGGAGCTTGTTTTATTTAAACAGAAAAATCCCCATAATTCTTCCCAGAAAGCATGCTCAGCCTCTCACTAGTCTGCCTGGTTGTCGACGAAAATGCTGAACCAGACTAGAAAACGAGAAGGATAACATAAAACACGTATCCTAGCTGTTCGGGTCTCTTTCGAGATAAGTTTCGCCTTGGGTGCGGACCAGGAATTACTCAGTCCACCGTTACGATTGTGCATCTTGAAGCAGAACGGTTGTTCGGTTCCCCCTTTGTTTCTGTCCAAATATCTTGTTACGGTAGGTTATGCTGCTTCACAAAGCAACGACGAACCAATGCACTCGATGCTTTTATTGTGTTCTGTTGCGTGTGCTCAGTTCGGAACGACAGACCGACAAACGGTGAAGCGGCATTCGATAACTGCTGTTTACAAACGACAGACTTCTGCTGGCTCGAACAGATAAAAGAATCTGATTGTCGCCGGTCCAAGTGGGATGGATTCCGTT
The DNA here is from genome assembly GCF_029784165.1 of Wyeomyia smithii. Classification (NCBI taxonomy): domain Eukaryota; kingdom Metazoa; phylum Arthropoda; class Insecta; order Diptera; family Culicidae; genus Wyeomyia; species Wyeomyia smithii. Next base: position 2,957,405 of record NC_073694.1, read on the forward strand.
GGATTGGAAATGTCTCATATCCCGCCTTTCCGAAGGGCTTCGGAATGCCTGTGTGTGAAAAGGAAACTAGCGATGCGTACTAGATAAGGAAAAGGGCGTCCATTCCACTTCAATAAGACAAAGTATTGTTTGAACACATGAGTGATAAATAACACGACATGAAGAATTTCTCACAATTTAAATCATTACTTTGAGCTTCGCGAGAATGACTTCCTCATTTCGAAAAATCACTGTGTTACTCACTTGTTTAGACATTGTTTTGTGATTTTCGAGCGAATTCACACACTGATTTACAAGCGCTCCTTGGCACCAGTTGCGGCAGACAGCCTTCGACAGAATGATTTACGGCGATTTCTGTCGGTCGAAGCAAGTCGAACCCAGATGAAACTCTTTCACTCAACTTTTCACCGGGGGCCAGTCAAGTGGCAATCTCGTTCGTTCGTTCGGATGCACGGTTGTGAATTTGCTAAACAGCGCCCTTGAAATGGTAACCATTAAACCACGGTCATTTTTCACCAGAGCGTCGAAATGCCACTCGAAAAGCCATAGCCTAGGAATTTACAGTAAGCTTCTTCCCTGAAGTCACGTTAGGAAAAGGGAAACGCCGTCGTGTGGCTCATCGACACTGATGGATGATGATTGTTTGCTTTGCTGTTCTCTTTTTTTTCTCCCCCATCGCTTCCTCCTCCATTTATTGCGGCCTAGTCAACAGCCCCAGCCGTTAGCCAAGAGGGAGTAATTTGTATCTTCCTCAGAAAGCTCATTACTTACATTCGTTTTCCATATGTTGCTGTTGTTGGTGGTGCCCCAAAGCTGACATAAGTCCAGGAGGAACCGTGCCACGACGACAACGACGGCGACGGCGACGGGCATTGGGAAACAAATTGGAGTGGATTTTTCCACGCGCCTTTGTCGACAAGGACGCCAGTACCATTGTTGCTGGAAGCATTTCCGAAGAAAAGCGCCCCGTAACAACAAAAGGATGCTTCCTTTCCTAGTAACTATACCACCACCCCTTCTATTTTTTGAAATATATTTGTGGAAACCAACATTCACCGCAGTTTCAATTTCCTCAGCAGCAGCAGCAGCAGCATGGTTATTTTCCGCACGATTATTTTCGTTTTCCCATTTGTCCTGAACGGAGTTCCCGGAGTGCGCGACGGCAGGCTTTTCGTGGCTTACGATGTTTTCTTTGTTTTGTTTTGCCATCCCGACCCTGCCGAGACAGTGACAGAGGGAGAAACGTGCCTCAAGTAGTATATTTATAGAAGATATTTGGATGGAATTTCCCTCGCTCCTTCGCTGGAGCATAAAATGACTTTTTTGTGCGAAGTTTAGACTTTTGACATGCATGCTCAAATGGTAATATGTTCTCAGCATTGTGTGCTTTACAAGAAACTTAGTGAACAGCGGAATTACTGAAGCGAACAGCGTTTTTGGTTTCAAGTCAGTGACACAGTTCAAAATATCAGAAAGCTCAAAAACTCTCTTGTTGCAGTATAACAGAACGAACAACTATAGCAACTCTAAATTTTCTGCAGAAAAACAAAACCACAAAAACAAAAACAATATTCCCAGCTAATCTAGGTTATTGATACCGCACACGTCGTTGCCGTTCGCAATTTATTGTCAATGAAAAGCATGAAAAGCTAGCAACAAATCCACATTCCAGCTTGTGTAGTGCAGTAGCAAAACCAAAATCAAATCACCCAACAGAAAAACCACAATGACTCCAATTTTACCGCGTTCCACCGGAGAAGAAAAAAGTACCGCTGCCAGCAGCCGCCCCACAAAGCCACAAGAGTGCATTATTTTTTCCGAATCTTTCAATTTTGCACAGCCAGCACACAACCAGTAGCAGCAGGAAGGTTGTTTTTTTTGTTTTGTTTACGCTTACCAGATTATATGGTACCTGCAAAACAACAGGAGAAATGGCAAAAAAACCCACACACAAAGCAGAGGTCAAACACTAACACTGCTGGTCTGGTTTCGAAATCTAAATTCGATTAAAGCTTGATCCTACTTTGTTAGGAGCGCGCGAATCAGTTTCAGTTCCCCGCCGGAGGGACGCATGGAAGCGAAAGAGAAAGAGAGAGATAGAGAGAGCGAGAGTGGCATAATTGTTTATTGAATATCGATCCACACCAAATAAGCTTCATCGGAGGCGAGTTCAGTGCCGGAGGCTCACCGGCGGCATTGGCTTTTTATTGATTTTATTTTGCAGAAAGTTCAACAGTTTATTTATTTATTTGCTGTTTTTTTTCGGGGTTCGAATGCTTTCTCAATTATAGTTTCTGGCGTTAGTCAGTCATGTGAAATTTCGTTTTGATTGGAATTTTTCGAACCGAAATTATACTGACGAGGGAATTACTTTTTTTCCGGACGATGGGAGCTTTCAGTAGCTTTGCTAGGAATGAAGAAGCACACATAGGAAGTTTAATTTCATACTAGCAATGTTGGGCATTCAAACAAATATACAACAAATATAATTAACCAAAAGTGAAACACAACGTCAGTAAAATAATAAAATAATATACAACGAAAAGAAAGAAAAATATAAAAAAGCAATATAAAAACTGAAAAAGAAATCGTTAAATTTTATCAAGCAAAATACAGTAAATTAAATCAAAAGAAATTCAATTTGAAATGGTAAATACAAAAACATTGAGGAATAACAAAACGTATATACTGAAAAAAAAAATATAGATAAAAATCTATACTGAAACTTGTTCAATTGTAGTAAAACGAGTAGACGACAAACCAAATTTAACAACACGAATAGCAACGGTGAAGAACTATAGGGCAAACGAAAAATATAGCAGAAATATAAGGAAAAAATCACAGGAGGGTTGTGTGCAAAGCCACGACCGCAAGGTTGAAGTAGAACACAGATTTTACACAGCTCTACTTACGGCTGTACATTAACCTACGGTCGGGCGAATCGATTCACGCCGCTTTTCGCGTTTAGCCTGGCAGAGGCCTAATGCGCACGGCCAACACAATAGAAAGGTGTTTTCACATTGAAAATTAGACACGGTTTTACTGGAGTAAGTGTTGGCAAATGCATCTACCGCTAATACCGCCGCTCTCGTACGAAAGCGCGTCGTTTCATGTGGGGAATAATATCAACAACGAAAAATGACGCGCGTCTAAGCACACCCGATTGATTGATTGATTGATTGATTTTTATTATAGAGCCTTTAACCTGAGGGGTCATTCAGCTCTATGAGCACACCCGAACTGTTTCGCCGTGCCGTGTCCATCCAGCTCACCTTCCGAGTAATGAATGTAGCTATTTTCCCCAGAAACACTCTTTTATAGCCGAAGGGTGCTACGAAATAGGCCACGCGTTTCAGTTCAGTTGTTCCATTCCCTAACGTTCTTTAGACAAATTCCACAATTCGCATTTGATTTTTGTATCCAGCGAATAAACACTGATGGTGCTGTCACACACGCAACGGTTTTAACCCGTATCTTAATGCGGTTTGTAACATCAAGCGATTTCGTTTGCTCACTGTTGCGTGTTGCATCATGTTGCAACTTGGCAGCTGGGAGACGACGAAATTCTGTTAATGCTGATTGATTGAATCGACTTCATATTAGCTCTGCATAGTCGAAACAACTGCTTTTGTGAATGCGTACTAACAGGGCAGTTTATTATTCAATGTCGGTTATGCTGATCGCAACCTTTGAGCTGCCTCAACAGTGGGGGAATTAAGATACACGGACAACATGCACTGTGGAAGCTATTTCACATTCAGTAAATTAGACGGGTGCGACAAATTTAAATTGCTAGGATGCAACACAGAATGCTTGTTTGCGTTGACAAAAATTATTAATTTTCAATGACTTGTTTATTTGCCTTCAAAAAGGCATTTTGATTCCCAAAATTGGATTTCCTGATGGCAATCTTCATGCTGCCCCAACACGGGGGGAATAATGGCTGTCTGGCGACACACGCTGAGAAGGACCGCGCTGCTCCTGAGACGTGGTGACCAACCACAGGGCTAGTGCTGCTGCTAAGGAAGGACGACTGCTGTTGTCGCTGTCTAGAACTATTATGAGCGGCTGTGGCTGAAACAGGCTTTTGTAGAGGCCAAATAGCATGTTTTCAATTGCAAGGTATATGATCCTGTCGACCGTGCTTGGGAAGCAAGCATATAACGACCAATCAGAGGTAGAATTTTTCGTTTTGACAAGGATTGACTATTTTCAATAGTACAATAGTGTGAATAATTAAATTACAGTTATCTTATTTTGGAAAGAATCTTAGAAGATTTTCCAATCTATTGCTGCAAGAACGAATGAAATGCATCGAATACTAACCGATTTATTAGCATTTGAAATTGGACATATTTTTCACTTTTTTCGGTTTTAGATTTTCATTTCACATCCCTATGTAGCCGAACTTCCTGAGAGAAGTATTCTACTTCACAACGACTAACTACTGGAAATAATGTATCGAATATAAGAAAACATTGTATTATAATAACTGTAGTCTACATTTGCTTGAAGAAATAAATAAAAAAAATTTCGATGTTTTTTAGACGCCATTTTGTTTTAAGACCAAATATCAAAGTTCTAAGGGTTTGTCCACATGTTAGCATCTTCTTACCCATCTTTTTAAAAAAAAACAGATCTTAAATTGGACAAAAACTGAGCTCAAAACGGTGATTCTACGGAAAAGGTTTTGGCATGGTTTTAGTATATTTTACAAAACAGAATAATATGGTAATGCGCTAGAATCTAAAAGTGGCATGTCACAAAATATCAAAAAATTGGTCGCAGTGACGAAAATACCCAACACGGGAAAAAAAGTCTAAAAGTGGTGGTCAAATAATATTTTATATTGAGTAAAAAAGTCTCAGAAATCGATTGGTACGTGTCTAATCTACGTAAAATGTCAGCAACATGTCGGTTTCGCCCCAAATAGGGGAATCGGGGCAAAATTTATATGCTGCTGACATTTTACGTGGATCAGACACCTACCATACGATTCCTGAGACTTTTTTACACGATATAGGACAAAATTCGACTATCACTTTTAGATATCAAGGCATTAGCAATAATGCTCAGACATACTCGATATTTTTTGTTTTGTGAAACATACTAGAACCATACCAAAACCGTTTTCGTAGAATCACCGTTTTGATCTCAGTTTTTGTCCGATTCAAGATCTGTTTTTTTTTGAAGTAGAATACTTCTCTCAGGGAGTTCGGCTACATAGGGATGTGAAATGAAAATCTAAAACCGAAAAAAGTGAAAAATATGTTCAATTTCAAATGCTAATAAATCGGTTAGTATTCGATAGATTTCCTTCGTTCTTGCAGCAAAAGATTGGAAAATTTTCTAAGATTTTTCCCAAAATAAGATAATTGTAATTTTATAATTCAAACTATTGTACTATTGAAAATAGTCAAGCCTTGTCAAAACGAAAAATTCGACCTCTGTTTGGTCGTTATATGCTTGCTTCCCAAGCACGGTCGACAGGATCATATACCTTGCAGTTGAAAACATGCTATTTGGCCTATATAAGAGCCTGTTTCAGCCGGAGCCGCTCATAATAGTTCTAGACAGCGACAACAGCAGTCGTCCTTCCTTAGCAGCAGCACTAGCCTTGTGGTTGGTCACCACGTCTCAGGAGCAGCGCGGTTTTTCTCAGCGTGTGTCGCCAGACAGCCATTATTCCCCCCGTGTTGGGGCAGCATGAAGATTGCCATCAGGAAATCCAATTTTGGGAATCAAAATGCCTTTTTGAAGGCAAATAAACAAGTCATTGAAAGTTAATAATTTTTGTCAACGCAAGCAAGCATTCTGTGTTGCATCCTAGCAATTCAAATTTGTCGCACCCGTCTAATTTACTGAATGTGAAATAGCTTCCACAGTGCATGTTGTCCGTGTATCTTAATTCCCCCAATGTTAGGGCAGCTCAAAGGTTGTAATTAGCTACCGATTTTGAACCGCAACATGCTTTTTTCAAGGCAAATAAAAAAATAATTGAAGGTTAATAATTTTCTGACATCAACACAAGCAGACATTCTGTGCGGGATGCAATCAAATTCTGTTGATGTTGTCTAATTTTTACTTCATTTAGTAAACTCCCCACTGTAGGGGCAGCGCAAAGGCTGCGATCAGCATAACCGACATTGAATAATAAACTGCCCTGTTAGAACGCATTCACAAAAGCAGTTAGTTCGACTATGCAGAGCTAATATGAAGTCGATTCAATCAATCAGCATAAACAGAATTTCGTCGTCTCCTAGCTGCCAAGTTGCAACATGATGTAACACGCAACAGCGAGCAAACAAAATCGCTTGATGTTACAAACCGCAATAAGATACGGGTTAAAACCGTTGCGTGTGTGAGAGCACCATCGGTGTTTATTCGCTGGATACACTATCTACTGAACGCAATAATCTGCTTACATGCGACATAGGGACGGGAACATTTTCTTCAACCAAGCTGCACAACACGACACAAAACATGTTATTTTGATGCTTCAATGAGAGTGCCATCGGTCCGGCTCGACAGAATGTTCACAAGAAATCATTTTTGTGCATCCGTGCTACGAAACTGAGGAAAAACTTTAGAAACTGAAAAATGAGGTGGAGCTTATCAAATGATCGCTCTGAGCTGGAATGAAGTCACACATATTTTTCAAGTTATATCATTCCACCACGTACGTAAAATAATTTATTCCTATTTTCATCCCTATATAAGAGCCTGTTTTAGTCGAAGCCGCTCATAATAGTTCTGAACAGCGACGACAGCAGTCCTCCCTTAGCAGCAGCGGGAGCGAGCAGTGGGTACCATCGATAGCAGATAGCGGCCACAACTGTGGCATGGCTGCGGATAAGCGTAGCAGTTTCAGCGGATCTCACCATCGATAGCAGCAGGGCCAGCAGAAGCAGGTACAGCGGGTACCAATGGCGGCCACAACTGTGGCATGGCTGCGGATAGCGTTGCAGTTGCTCAGCAGTTGGGCCAGCGTATAGCGGCCACAACTGTGGCATGGCTATGCATGGCGTAGCTGTTGCAGCGGGTATATCAGCATCGATAGTAGCAGGGTCAGCTGATGCAACGACACTCCCTTCACTAAAATGCTGGTTCAGTGTGGTAGCGGGAAGCATCAGCAGCAGGCTTGCATGAAGTGAATACATCAGCCAGCAACTTTCTCTAAGGCCTCTGCCATAGTAGACGCGAAAAGCGGCGCGAACCGATTCGCTCGGCCGTAGGTTAATGTGCAGCTCTACTGATGGCTGTACATTAACCTACAGCTGAGCGAATAGGTTCGCGTCGCTTTTCGCGTCTATTATGGCAGAGGCCTAAAGGGAAAGTTGTATCAGTTTGTTCAGAAGAATATTATTGTCGGTAATATCACAGAGATGCGATTGCGTAAAACCGATTTTGAATTGAACAATTGTTCTTTTGAGAACAAATAACACACTTATTTGAAGAGGTAATAGCTTTTGGTACCAATAGCAGTATAGTGACAGCCTCAGCGGTAGATGCAGATGCAGCCGATACTTCCCTGAGGCCGATGTAAAGGTAAATGGGAGCAGCACGGCGAAACAGTTCGGGTTATGCTTAGACGCGCGTCATTTTTCGTTCTTGATATTCCCCACATGAAACGACGCGCTTTCGTATGATAGCGGTGGTATTAGCGGTAGATGCATTTGCCAACACTTCCTCCAGTAAAGCCGTGTCTAGTTTTCAATGTGAAAACACCTTTCTCATTGTGTTGACCGTGCGCCTTAGTCCTCACTATCAATGATAAATTGAACAATTGTCCTTATAAGGACAACAAATGAATTATTGAAGATTTAATTTTGAATTAGAATACTTCTCTCAGGAAGTTCGGCTACATAGGGATGTAAAATGAAAATCTAAAACTGGAAAAAGTGAGAAAAATTTCAAATGCTAATAAATCGGTTAGTTTTCGATGGATTTCCTTCGTTTTTGCAGCAATCGATTAGAAATTCTTCTAAGATTCCTACCAAATGCATGAAATTGCAATTTTATCATTCGAACTATTGTACTATTGAAACTCTTAAGCCTTGTTAAAACACAAAATTCGACCTCTGATTGGTCGTTATACCGCGCTTTCCCAAGCACGGTCGGCAGAGTTATGGACCTAGTAAATTGGGAATGCATCATTTGGCCTATATAAGAGTTTCATCAGATAATAAACAAACAAACATACATGATCATCCATTCTCTGCTAGCGTGTTGAGCAGTACAGTTGTTTATTTCCGCTCCGTTCACTTTGTACGTTCGTTCGTGAGTTTTTATTTTCGCGTTGGAAACCGACGCTACGGTGAACCCTGACATGGGTAAATCGAAAACCGGTTCTAGTACGACAATTGTGTTCCAATTGCCTGTTGTTTGGACATGGGACTAAAAACTGCCATATGGCCTCCCGCTGCATCAAATGCGGACAAACGCACGCACCCGACGCCTGCCAATTGATGGGAACTGCCGATCCTGTCTGCGCAAATTGTGGAGCTGATCATAAGGCCACCAGTCGTACCTGCCCAATACGGGCGGAATTCATTGAGATCCGCAAAAGAGCCTCAACCAACAACCAACCCGGTCGGAGAAAAGTCCCAGTGCCAGTGAATAACGAACAAAATTTTCCAGTCATCACATTTCGACGTGCAATCCCAGTGCTTCCACCTCTCCCACTGAATAATCGGCTTACAACCTCGTTTGCCGATGTCGCAGCATCGAGCCGTTTCTCGCCTCCCCCGGGGCTTCCAGGGCTTACAACTCCTGCCACTGGAATGAAGTTTACCCGCACAGACGCCGAAGAAAACAACGCAGATTCCCTTCTCACTACTGAAGAGTTCGTGCATCTCCTGGCCGAAGCATTCGTAGCCCTTCGCACCTGTAAAACCAGAGCTGAACAGCTGCAAGCAGCAGTTTCCATCCTCACCAAATATGGCCCGTGAATGCATTAACATCGCTAACTGGAACGCTTGCTCGTTAAAGAGCAAAGCCATCGAATTCGCTGATTTCCTCAACGAGCGGACTATCGACGTAGCTATCATCACCGAGACACATCTAAAACCTGGCGTCAACATCTACCTCCCCGACTTTCGAGTTGTTCGGCTCGATCGTACCCACTCAGCGGGTGGAGGCGTAGCCATCGCGTTGAGGAAGAAAATCTGCTGTAAGCTGCTGCCCAGTTTCAACTTAAAAGTCATCGAAGCGGTTGGGGTCGAGGCTTCTACCCCTGTCGGCCCTATTATTATCATAGCCGCCTACTGTCCGTCGCAAGTCAGCTCAAGGAACGATTCATCCTCTAATCTGAAACAAGATCTCGTCAAGCTTACCAGACATCGGCAAAACTTCATCTTGGCTGGTGACCTCAATGCCAAACATCAAGCCTGGGGCAACACTCGAAGCAATCCAAATGGCAAAGTCGTCCACAATGACCTACAAGCATCTTCGTACATCATCCTGAGCCCAGACTCCCCCACCCGGTTGAGTCGCTCTGGTGTCCACTCGACCATCGATTTTTTCATCACCAACATGGCAAACCTTTCGAATCCGATCGTCTACCAGGAACTGAGCTCCGACCACTTTCCAGTGGTGGCCGAAGTGGGCTACTCCGCCAATCGATTTCGTGCTCGTCGTCGCAACTACCATCGTGCTGACTGGCCACGGTTCCAGTAGTTCATCGACGCCAACATCCGCTACAACATCGAGCTTGAATCGACGGACGACATCGATCAGTGCTTGCAGATCATCGACGAGGCTCTATCCTTAGCCCGTGACCAACACATCCCTGCTTCCGACCTGGTGAGTAACACTCTGAATCTAGACAGCCTAACTAAATCTTATATAAGACTTCGTAACACAACTAGGCGCCATTATCAACGTACTGGCGTCTTAACAAAATCATTAAGGCCCGGTTGGTGGATCTCAGAAACAAAAGCTTTGAAAGTCATATTCGCTCTCTCCCAGGTTGTGCAAACCCCTTCTGGAAATTAACTAAACTTCTGAAAAACAAGCCGAGACCTGTCCCTCCTCTCTTCCATTCTGATCAACAAGCTGGCCGAGTTCAGCTAATAACACCAGCTGAAAAAGCTAATGCACTTGGCCAGCATTTCGTAAATTCTCACAATCTTGGTCGTTCCCTGGTGAGCCCCTTTGAGCCTGATGTGGCAGCTACAATGTCCAGAATCGCGGTGACCCCTCTAGTTGTCCCAGAAGAAACTATAATTTCTGCAGACGAGATAATGGCAGCCATCAAATCATGTAAAAATATGAAGGCCGCGGGTGTCGATGGGGTGGTCAATCTCGAATTGAAAAATTTGAGCGTTGACTTCTTTCATCACCTCGCAAAGATCTTCAATAAGTGCTTGGAACTTGGCTACTTCCCGTCCCGTTGGAAGGTCGCCAAAGTTATCCCCATCCATAAACCTGGGAAGGATCCCACTGACGCTAAAAGCTACCGGCCCATTAGCCTCCTTTCATCTATTTCGAAATTATTCGAAAAACTGATTCTGAGACGTATACTAGAGTTTGCTGATCAAAACAACATCTTCCTTAGAGAGCAATTTGGGTTCAGGAAGGGGCACTCCACTGTGCACCAGCTCACCCGGGTAACGAACATTATCAGGCGGAACAAGTCTGTTTCCAAAACAACTCCCATGGCGTTGTTGGACGTTGAGAAAGCGTTTGACAACGTCTGGCACGATGGTCTTGTTTATAAGCTGCATCGGTGCAACTTCCCGATCTTCCTTGTGAAATTCATCAAAAATTATCTGTCGGGTAGATCATTTAGGGTCTGCTTGAACAACTCCCAGTCTGATACATTTAATGTTGATGCTGGGGTCCCCCAGGGTAGCCTCTTGGGTCCTATCCTCTTTAACATCTTTACGTCAGACGTTCCTCCCCTTCCGGATGGTGGTGTACTGTCCATGTTCGCGGACGACACTGCCATCATGTACAAAGGGCGAGTGATCCGTTCGCTGACTAGAAAACTTCAAGCAGGCCTGGATGTTCTATCCGGCTTCTTCAACAACTGGAAGATTTGCATCAATGCGGCTAAAACACAGGCCATCTTATTTCCCCACTCAAACTCACGTCGACTTGTTCCGCCTGACGACGTCAGGCTTAAAATTAATAATTCACCCATCGAATGGTCGAGATAGGTGGGATACCTCGGCCTGGTTCTGGACAGCAAGCTTATATTCAGATCACACGTGGAAAAAACATCAATCAAAGGCAACATCCTAATTAAATCTCTATACCCACTGATAAACAGAAAATCCAAACTGTCCCTGAAGAACAAGCTTGCTGTCCATAAAATGTTTATCCTGCCAGTATTAGAATACGGTTTGCCAATCTGGGAGAGTTGTGCCAAGTATCACCATGATAAATTACAGGTTATCCAAAATAAGATCCTAAGGATGATCCTTAACAGTCCTCCAACAACGCGTAATTCTGATATCCACCAACTAGCCGGTCTAGATACACTCTTGGTGCGCAAACAGTCAATTCTGTCTAGATTCAGGGATGCTTGCCAGAGGTCAATTCACGAGGCAATTCGATCTTTGTCAATTTAGTTTTTAAGTTAGTATTAGTTAGGTAGGTTATTCAATTTTATTTAAATTCATAAACTTACCGTGCCATTAAGGCAAAGATGTAAAATTAATCTTCAAGATAATTTAAAAACCCTATCTAAATGCACTACTACGAACAAAGATGACGAGCCTTTAGGGCTGACCAATTATCCTGTCATAAATTATACCTCTGTAAACAATTTCAAAAATAAAAGACAATTCAGCAGCAGCGAAGCCGCTCATAATAGTTCTGGACAGCGACAAGTTGTCAATAGCAGTCGTCCTTCCTTAGCAGCAGCACTAGCCCTGTGGTTGGTCACCTCGTCTCAGGAGCAGCGCGGTTTTTCTCAGCGTGCCTCGCCAGACTGCCATTATTCCCCCACTATTGGGGCAGCATAAATATCGTCATCATCATCCATGGAGCTAACGGGCCTAACGCCGTTGGTGGTGGCGGGCGACTTCAACGCTTGGGCTGTTGAGTGGGGAAGTCGCTTCACGAACCAGAGGGGCCAGATCCTGTTGGGGGCTTTTGCAAAGCTCAACCTAGATCTGGCCAACGTTGGGAACAAAAGTACATTTAGCAGAAATGGTGCGGAGTCGATCATCGACGTGACGTTCTCCAGCCCAGGACTGATCAAGAACTAGAGGGTAGACGATGGCTACACTAATAGCGACCACCAGGCGGTCTGTTATAGTGTAGACAACAACGAGAGGCGGCAAGCGACGGGTAGAGCCAACACTCCGACCGTTCGCGGGTGGAAGACATCGCACTTTGATGCCGAGGTATCCGAAGAGGCAATGAGAAGGGAGCGCGAGGGGAGCAGTTGGCTCCGCCCGACCGCTGACCAACTAGTTGCTATGCAATCGCGGGCGTGCGACGCCACCATGCCTAGGACTCGCCAACCTAGGAATGGAAAGCCACCGGTTTACTGGTGGACGGACGCGATAGCCGACCTTCGCAGTGCGTGCCTCCGTGCAAGACGGAGGATGCAGCGTGCGCGAAACGAAGAAGAGAGGACAGAGCGCCGCGCAGCATTCAGTTCGGCAAGATCGATGCTAAAGAGTGCGATAAAGGCCAGCAAGAGGGCCTGCTTCGATAGGCTATGTGCGAGTGCCAATACAAATCCGTGGGGTGACGCCTACAGGATCGTAATGGCCAAGACTAAAGGCGCGCTGGCGCCTGCAGAGCGATCACCAGCGATGCTGGAGCGTATCATCGAGGGACTCTTTCCACGCCACGAGCCAAGTCCTTGGCCTCCGGCAGTCGAGTCTCACGTCCGACGTTCCAGTATCTCAGACATAGACCAGAGATGGTCGGCCAACCTGCCGAGCATCCAATCCGTGAGCGACGACAGCCGTGTCGAGGCAGGGGAGGAGGCAAGGGTTACGAATGAGGATCCCTAAAGGTGAGCAAGGCACCGGGAACGGATGGTATCCCTAACCTGGCGATCAGGCTGGCGATAAAAACGGCCCCCGGGCTGTTCAGGGCAGTCATGCAGAGGTGCCTGGATGACTGTCTCTTTCCGGACAGGTGGAAGCGGCAGAGACTGGTCTTATTGCCGAAGGCTGGGAAACCGCCAGGGGATCCATCGGCATATAGGCCTATCTGCCTGCTGGACACCGCGGGCAAGGTGCTTGAGAGGATCATCCTCAACAGACTGGTGAGGTACACGGAGGGTGTACACGGTCTGGCAAATAACCAGTTCGGCTTCCGGAAGGGCAGGTCCACGCTGGACGCAATCTCTTCCGTCATCAAGACGGCGGAGGTAGCAATCCAGCGCAAGAGAAGGGGAATACGCTACTGCGCAATCGTCACGCTCGACGTGAAGAATGCGTTCAATAGTGCCAGTTGGGACTCCATAGCGCTCGCGCTCAGGAGCATCCATGTACCGGTGTCGCTGTACAAGATTCTGGAAAATTATTTCCAGAATCGAGTACTTGTTTACGACACGGAAGAGGGTCAGAAGTGCATCCCAACTACCGCAGGAGTTCCGCAAGGTTCTATCCTGGGCCCGGTGTTGTGGAATGTCATGTATGACGGAGTGTTGAAACTCAAGTTCCCTGTAGGGGTTGTGATCGTCGGCTTTGCAGACGACATAACGCTGGAGGTTTACGGCGAGTCTATCGAGGAGGTCGAGTTGACGGCCGCGCACTGTATACGCAAGGTCGAGGACTGGATGCGCTCCAGGAAACTGGAGCTCGCGCATCATAAGACGGAGGTCACGGTTGTGAACAACCGTAAATCGGAGCAACAGGCGGTGGTCAGAGTCGGAGACTGCACCATCACCTCGAAGCGATCCCTGAAGCTCTTGGGGGTTATGGTGGACGACAAGCTCACGTTTGGGAGTCACGTCGACTATGCCTGTAAGAGGGCCTCATCGGCTATTGCAGCACTATCTCGTATGATGTCCAATAGCTCAGCGGTTTATGGCAGCAAGCGAAGACTTCTTGCCAGCGTGGTTTCGTCCATACTTAGGTATGGTGGGCCAGTGTGGTCCAGAGCGCTAGGTACTAACAGTTACCGTGGTAAACTGGAAAGTACCTACAGGCTCATGTGCCTGAGAGTTGCGAGTGCGTATCGTACGGTGTGATACGATGCAATCTGTGTCTTGTCCGGCATGATGCCTATCAGCATCGCCATCAAGGAGGACAGAGAGTGTTTCGACCAACGTGACACAAGGGGCATACGAGGTACCAGAAGGTCATTCTCGATGCTCCGCTGGCAGCGGGAATGGTCCAACTCCACAAAGGGCAGATGGACGCACCGACTCATACCGGAGATATCCGGCTGGGTCGGGAGACGACATGGTGAAGTGAACTTCCACCTGACACAAATCCTGTCAGGCCATGGTTGTTTCAGGCAATATCTGCACAGGTTCGGACACGCGGTGTCCCCCATGTGTCCCGAGTGCGTGGAGGAGGAGGAGACTGCTGAGCATGTCTTCTTCGTATGCCCCCGTTTCGCAAGAGCGAGGAGCAACATGATGGCTGTGAGCGGGCCTGGCACTACTCCGGACAATCTAGTCCGGAGGATGTGCGACGACCCGGACATCTGGAACGCGGTCTGTGCGGCCGCCTTTCAGATTGTTCTGGAGCTGCAACGTGTGTGGCGGCTCAACCACCAACACGCCAGTGGTAGCTAATTACCAGTCTCCAGGTAGTTAGCTAGGAGGTTATAAGAGTAAAGAGGGTGCATCACGCACAAAAGCCACTCCCCGACGTAATACTTAACCGTCGTTCCGGGAAGACCAGGGCTGGAGACTGGAGGGGTTTTAGTGGGTCGGGACAGGGATCTGTAGGTGTCTGGGCGAGTGTAACTATCCCAGCATCTCTCCCCTAGTCTCATCCCCACACCCTGAGTTCTCTTCTCAGGTGTCTGTTTGCAGATTTCCCCGCCACCTTTAAAAAAAAAAAAAAAAAAAAATATCGTCATCACCAAATCCAATTTTGAACAGCAAAAAAACATCTTCTTGAAAAATGTATTCAGGCAGCTTTAATTTTTTTTTCTACAGATGGCGCTGACATCTATCTTATGAATAAATGGTGCTAGCCATTTTGTTTCTTCGGGAAAGTTGTTCATATCATCAATTGACATGAAGTTGTCAAACATTTTACAACTGTAGGACTGACCGTTAACGAGACAAAATTATTTTCATTATTCATAAACTCAAAATTTCAGTAATGAATTATAACTGGGACTTAAGTACATATATTGCAATTTTAGATATATTCGAGCTTTTGAGTCATCATGAAATGAATTATTGAAGGTTCGTAGTTGCCTCTGTATAGTTTTTTGTCAACCTATGATGTGTCATCATATTTGATAAAGAATATAAAATATAATTTTAATGTTATTGTTAGTGATAAAATGTTTCAAATAGGAACATTGTTTAATTAAAGATTAGTTAGTCATGTTCCCTTTCTAAGAGTTCCTCTTGTTTAATTTTATACCATTTAACCCTCTAGTGCCCAAATTAATTTCTTAACGGACTTCGGTAGAATCACTATAAACCATTATAAACACTTTTCAAGTATTAATTGAAGCTTTTCGGAACTTCGACTGAAGCCCGCCAAATGGCGGCCTTGGGCACTTTTTGCATCAAACTTCATCAAAAAATCATACATAGAAGCCAAGGCAAAAAAATTGTTGCACTGTGTTATTAATCGTTAAGACATAAAACAAAAGTTGTCCCGATTTCCAATATAAATTCTTCTAACTTAATGTTTAAATTTTTCTTTCTTTTGTAGCATTTTTTTGAAACATAGGCTCAATTTTTCTTTTCAGTCGATATTTAAGTGTTATGATTCTAGCTAACTTGCCCGTGTTTTACCAAGTCGAACCACCGATTGAACAGTCTAAACCAACTTCTCAAAAATCAACTGTTGGTCCTTCTACACCGCTGGTGGAAGAGATGATTAATGGCCACATCGCAAGAAGAATGACTCCGTCAATTGGATACACGCCGCATCGGATGATGAACTCGAAAGATGGAGCCGGAGAACGAACGTGAGCCTACACAGAAGAGTCATTGATTGATGATTAGTATTGTTCCGCGTGCCTTCTTCCGATCGGTTCTGCGTGCCGCTCGAGTGCGAACCTCTTCGCGTGTTCGCGTGTTCTTGGTGTGGGAACCGTGTCTCCGTTGTCGTACGCAGTAAACCTCGATGCGAAATAACTCAATTTTGGGCGGCTCGAAAATTGATTTTGCTCGTGCGATTGTTTCGTGTGTCGCTAACACGGAGATGATGATGACGATGATGGTGATGGATTTCCTGCCCGGAATTGGAACTGCCTCCGCCTCCTCCCGTTGCTAGAAAAGATTCTTGCGTGGGAAAAATGTCAGACTTGCCGGAGGGAATTTTCGGATGGAATTTGACAAATTGTTTTATTATGAACCGATGGAAAAAAAAAATCATAAACCAATATGATTGAATTTGATTTATTATTACCTACGGCAAATCTCAATAAACAACGGTTTCGTGTGGGTTTTGGGGGCCATTGTCACGCTGAAACACAAGCCGAGAGCAAAGCGAAAATCGTGCATTTGACGAGGTAAAGTGCATCCATTTCACTAGCTTTTGTGCTCGGGAAAGTGTGCTTTTCCGCTGTGCAACTTTTTAGACATTGGCGTCGTCGTCGTCGTCGACGACGTTGGTTCTCGAAAGTACTAACCACAAACAAGCTAACAACGTCGCTTAGCGAAAGCAAACATCAAATGAGTGTTTCGGTGTGTGTGTTCCCACATAAAATACTATCCCATTTCCCGAGTGTGCTGTAAAAGCTGTCATAAAACGAACGAACGAACGCGATGGCTGAAGAAACTTCCCGAGTCCCGGGTGGTTCCGGGCTGTCAGGAGAGGCACCGGAGGCTAGTATTTCTACCCCAGTGCACACGTGAAGGTTAACACGAGCAGGAATGCTTTTAAACACTTTTGCTGCGCTATCGGAAGTTGGTCTTAGCTGGAACTTGTTCCGGTTTTTACCCAGTTTTTTAGCTGCATTATGCTTTTAAAAATTTTCAATGGTTCTAATTCAGGATTTCACAGCATTTTCTTCCATTTTCGATTTTTTGCCTTTCTCTACACAATTGTCAGCTCGCTGTCCGTAAATCAATTTCGTACCTTTGTGGTAAATCAGTAAGTCCCTTAGCAATAGTCGAGTTTAATCAGAGAGTTTACTGCCTCCCTTTCCCCCTCCCAAAGGCAATCCAGAAGCGGGCAGCCTGTCGGTTTCAAACAAGATTTTCAATTAACCTAATTCCCTGATGAT
The DNA here is from genome assembly GCF_029784165.1 of Wyeomyia smithii. Classification (NCBI taxonomy): domain Eukaryota; kingdom Metazoa; phylum Arthropoda; class Insecta; order Diptera; family Culicidae; genus Wyeomyia; species Wyeomyia smithii. The sequence continues at coordinate 2,974,748 of NC_073694.1, forward strand.
GTTGTACAACTTCATCCATCGTTCGAGAGCCGAACGCAGCGAGAAACAATGCATCCCACAACTGGACGGACCTGGAACAACACCGATTGTGCCGAAATGGTAAGCTATATGCAAACCCGCAGGATGACGCCATTACGCGCTACTTTCAAGCGTAGGATTATTATACCAACACTCGGTGGGTTCGTAAGTAAGTCTGATTTCATCGACCACCACACGGGCCGCTGATTGGCCGTCGGGTTTTCTAATGCGACAGGATTTGCTGCGTATAGCTCGGACTGATACATGACTAAGTTTAGTTCATATTATTAACGACACATGGCTGCATCTGGCAACAGGACAAACAGACGCACCACCAATGGACCACTGAAGCCGGTCTTCGTACTCACACAAGCACACATCTGATGCTGGGTGGGTTTAGAATTCCGAACGTAAGTCGAGTGCCTCCGAGCGCCAGCTGCTCTGGCCGGAGGATGATAAATGGACAAAACCACACTGCTGGCGGTTAGCAAGCCAGATTTAGGGTTTGTCTTTGGGTGGGCATGCAAATATGAAAACTTGGCACAATTGGAAGTGACCATCAGGCGCACGAACTAATCTCGATCAATAATTCAATAAGATCCTTCCCGATTTGTTGACCGTGCTATGGTTTAAATGCCCTCGGTGCTCCGACGGGAGGAGGGAAACAGATGATAGATGGCTTTGCCTGGCTTTAGGTTTATGAGTTATGAGTTGGGAAGCTTAGTTTTCCGAAAGTTATGCTTGCCACTTGTCAGTTGCATTTTTGTTCTCAAGCAGAGAGCCTGTGATAAGTGGGCATGGAATTAAGCTGTTCGATAATCGATCAGATTTGATTAGCTCATCAAAAAGTGTTCAAAAATTCATGTTTGGACAGTAAAATAACCATATAATTAATGCGTCATTTAACTAGATCGCTTTTTCCGTGTTGTCGGCTAAAATTTCGCATATATTTTTGGTGGAGAAACGAGGTTTCGATAAGACTCCTTCCTCTTGACATAATAAGTCCCTCTTAGAATAAATATGGCCAAAAAGGAACGTTTGGTGATAATGAAAGGATTGAAAGAAGCTCGGTACAGTAGAGCAGTATACTTGAAACGGAAGGGTAAAAACTCACACACAAGCACGGATATAAATGAAAAGCGTATCATTTACTTCAATAGTGATACTGCCAATAATATGAAGTGCAGAGTACAGAAACTACCTGGGCAATATCACAATAAATCAAATGTCTTTGATCGCGGTGACGAGTCTACACAGAGAAGAAAAAAAAACAATTCAACCAACAATAATTGAATTAAACTAAAACTTCACAGTGATTGCCTCGCCTTTCTTCCAGCAGAAAAACAAAAACATGCCAGTTTATTACCAACTCGAAAGTTCTACCAGCCGGCTAACCTCTCTGTTCCTTCCCCGTTCTTGTCATTTGTGTCGGCCGGAAATCATAAAAAAATGAGGCCAATGCAAATACCGGCAATAATATGGAAGTTTTCTCTTCCGAATCTGGAAATTTTCTTCCCGTATAGGGGAGAACCGTACAAGACGCACCAGTTGGGTAAGATGGCCCATGCTATTAATTCCCCAAAATACTAACACATGTGGCTTTTTATGAAGAAATTCTTCGCTTTTCTCATAAAAACCCAGCTTATCTACAGTTCTCATATAAAAAAGGGTGCCATGATGACTAAAATACTCAAAAAACTGGCAATTGGCTGTGGCTCTGTCCAACATGTAATTAATCATGAATTTTATTTAAGCTTTTATGATCAACTGACTTGTGAAAAACACAAAAAACTATGGTTCCCCTAACCTTTACACGTTTGGAGTTTATAATACTATGAGTATTTCAAATTATTTCACTAACTTTCGTCAACTTTTACCTAAAAACAATCAAAATTAAAAATAGATGAGGAAAAAAAAAATCAAAATTAAAATTGGGGCAGAATGCACTATGAAGAGCTTGCAGGAGATTGCTTGACAACTTAGATCGTGTTCCATTATTTTTGATTTTACTTTCGAGACTTCAAGCGCTTCTCACTTCGCGTGCTGATTTCTGCCAGTGGCATATTAGCCTACTGCTTTGGAGCATACTGACCTTTGTTGTGGTGCGTTTTGGTCACGGGCTTGTTTGACGGCAATGGTAATTTTCACCAAAAAAGACATTGAAATCGAGTATTTTATAATAAACTTCGTCATAAACATATAATAAATAGATCCTACAATCATCCTACACGTTCAATGTCGCTTTGAAATGATTTGAAGCGCTTTAAATCGCACAAATGCTTAACTGGTGCGTTTTGTACAATCCTCCCCTACAAACAACCGTGCTGTCGCTGGAACATTTGCGCAGAAAAAAGGTTGTTTAGCAGCATCGAGCAAAAATATAAGAACAGCAGGTAGTCAGTTTTTTTTCCTCTGTTTCGACCCGAGAGTTTGGAATTGAGTGTTGGAATTTCCACTCCGGAGCTGCTCAGATTGGTGATGGCATAGCACTCCTAGAAAGGGGTCCCCGGAAGCGCACACACCAGGGGACAATTTTTATTCGTGTTACTCATCCTCAATCTCAGCTGGTGGACTTGCTCTGCTATCTGTGATAAAACTTGGAATGACGCATACGTGGACCGATAGCTGGGAAAAATTGTCAGTCCGCAAGTTGAAATGCAGTTGTAGAGCTGGAGTTTTTAGTAGCTATCATTTCGATTTTTTTATTATACTCTGTCTCTTTTGTTTTACTATCACACATCTTTTATCACGCAAATCAGTGAGTGAAATTTATGGTTAGGGGAAGGAATCCCTCATTTCTGGTTACTTCTGCCAGCGAGAAACTGTTTTTTGGTAAGAGAAATTTACCGGATGTGGTAAATTGAATTCCAACATACGGAAAACCGATACTATTTGCTTCGCGTTCTTACGACAAACGACGAGAGAGATTCCACGATTGGGTGGAATCCTTTTGGGGGAATTCGAAACAGAATTGTTCATACGTGCGAACACAGAGATCGAGTCTGTGGATGGTGGCTTCGTTACATCCGATGCGATGCTGTTTGCATGCATAAACAGTTTAATTTCATTCCATTCCTTTCCGATCCAGCGCTGAACGTGACTAATTCCAAACAGTATCCAGGCTGGCTACTAATCGTTTCGGAAAGTGACGATTGTTGGACGAGTGTAGAATTCAAATTTAACTAGAAACTAAAAATCGAATCCAGAGGTGTTAGTGTTGAATTTAATAAAAAAAGCAACAAGACACCCCTCCAGGGGGAATGATCAAGTGCCACCCGTGGGTGTCAGTACCGACACCCCCCTCGACGATTCCCGACTGAGGGTACAGTTCTCCGAACTAATTAGACTGCAAAATAACTCGACATACGTATGAACGTTCGTACGAGCCACTCGCTGCTCTCGCTATTAACAATTCGATAGAGTTGGGGAAAACCGTAAAACGAACTCCGAAAAACTAACTTTTCCCGGACTGCGCCACGGGCGAGTGTGTGTGTGCATGTAATTGAACTAATTGGGCTAACTTGCGAATGGAAATGAAAACCCTAAAAAGTCCAGTTTCGCCAGAGATTTTTTTTTGCGTCCTCTTCTTCCTTACTGTCAACCGTAACGTGGGATTAGTTTGGGTTGCAAAAAGGTCAAGTGTTAGCATAATTATCGTTAGTTTGTGAGGGTCGGTTATCCAGTTTGTCTCGACAATAATTAATGTTGGATTATTTGTACACTTTCATATCCGTAACATGAATACTTTGAGCAATCGGATAATGAAACTTATTTGTATACTGTGTAGCTGCTTAGTTGGATACAATAAATGTTCTACTTTTTGAAATAGTTCAGAGAAGCTCTAAAAAATTTTAACAGGATCTTGGAGATAAAAAAAAGTTTCTACAGAAACTAGAATCGAACATTTTGAATATTTTTTTCTCCAAAGTACTCCAGAGCATTTGAGTGTTGGTAAATTTTTGACATATAATTACGTCTTGCGGTAACATTCTGAGATAAAGGTGCAAATTGAAATACCGAAAACATCAAGAGGTTGTCTAACTTCTTATGCTAATAACTCAATCAGTTTACAACAGATTTCCTTCATTCTTGCAGCAATCGATTGTAAAATTAGCAAAGCGTCTACTTAAATGTGAAATGTTCCGATTTTATGATGTTTGACATAGTACCATTGTGAAAAGAAGAGACTGCTTTAAATGCAGATTTCGACCAATCAGAGTTGAAAGCAAAACCAAACACCATCCCAAATAGGTATTTTCGGAACCGAGTTGATATCTAGAGTGCGAAAATCGACCCCAGACGCCATTTTGAAGTTCAAAATGGTGACTCACGGTTTCTGGAAAACAGCTTAAAAACCCAAAAACAGTCTAAAACAATTATCAAACTGATTAACTCCAATCGAGTGTATTCCCTAACCTATTGCGAGAAATACATTGACTTTAAATAGGCTGTCGAAACTCTACGTTAACCTCGCGGTCGCGTTTTATACACAATCTCTCCAATTTTCTCGAATTCTTCAAATCATTTAAGAGCTTTTTGAGATTTTGAACATTTTTAAGTTTTGTTAAAACTTTTCCAAACTCCTGAAAGTTTTGTTTTTATTAAGTTTTCGATTTTTTTTTTCATTTTTAGGGTTCTTAGCATTTTTGAAATTTGGGAATTTTTTGAGCTTGTGAGATCTTTTTGAACTTTATAGAACGTTCTACAGCTTTCGAGTGTTCAATTTTTTCAACTGTTTTTAGCTCTTTTGTGATTTTTAAAGTCTTCAGACTTTTTGAAGATTTTTCAACTCCTTGCAATTTGACCAAAAATGTGAGCTTTCGAGTTTTTGAGTTTTTTTTAACTCAAGATTGTACGAGCAAAAAAATTTTCAGCTTTGTTTTTTTTTGTGAGCTTTATAGACTTTTTGTAGTTTTCTAGACCTTTCAAGTTTTGTTTTAATTTTTTAGATATTTTTTTTAAAGCTATTGCTCAGTTTTGAGTTATTTTAAGTTTCTATGACTTTTAAAGTATTGGGTTTTTTGAGCTTCCGCACTTTACTTTACTTTTACATGCTTTATAAGCTCTCTAGAGCTATTAAAAGTTTATAAGTTTTTTAGGCGGGGGGGGGGGGGGGGGGGTGGTAGTAGATACGTAACTGTGATGTTTGCCCGAACTACGTTACCTATCGTTACATAGGGTGGGGAGGGGGTCTGAAATCTAGATTTTTAGCGTTACGTAATTTGTGTACGATGCGTTATGGTCGATCAATTTTTCAAAGCTCTCAAGATTTTTCGAGTTTTTCTGAGGTTTTTTGAGATTTTTTTTTGCCAGGGTAGCAAAAATCTAGCAAAAAGAAGTCTTCTGTTCCCAGCAGCAAGATTTTTCAAATTTACCCCAAATCCCAATACCTTATTGAATTTTAGAATTCAAAATATAACAAAATTGGAATTCATAAGTGATTAATGTTCATAAAATGTAAATTTTTAAAAAACGCCGATTACTTGAAAACTACAGCTTCCCTCAAGAAGACATCAATCGATGTCGAAACGTTAGGAAATAGACAGACAGACAGACAGACAGACAGACAGACAGACAGACAGACAGACAGACAGACAGACAGACAGACAGACAGACAGACAGACAGACAGACAGACAGACAGACAGACAGACAGACAGACAGACAGACAGACAGACAGAC